>NW_027555847.1:640028945-640393945 GCF_003287225.1 Phascolarctos cinereus
ATTTTGTGTTTTTTTTTAATGATTCTCTCAAGTCTCATATTTGAAAGTCAAAATTTCTATTCTACTCTGGTCTTTTCATGAATAATGCTTGAAAGTGCTCTATCTCATAGAATATTCATTTTTCTCCCTGAAGCATTATACTCAGCTTTGCTGGGTAGGTGATTATTCATTGTAATCCAATCTTCTTTGCCCTCTGGAATATCATTTTCCAAGCCCTCAGTTCCTTTAACGTAGAAGCTACTAAATCTGGTGTAATCCTGACTGTGACTCCACAATACTTGAATTATTTCTTTCTGGTTGCTTGAAATATTTTCTCCTTTACCTGAGAACTCTGGAATTTGGCTATAATATTCCTGGCAGTTTTCATCTTGAGATCTCTTTCAGGAAGTCATCAGTGGATTCTCTCGATTTCTATTTTACTCCCTGGTTCTAGAATGTTGAAGCAGTTTTCTTTGATAATTTTTTCAAAGACAGTGTCTAAATTCTTTTTTTTTTGATCACAGCTTTCAGGCAATCCAATAATTTTAAATTCTCTCCTGGATCTATTTTATAGCTCAGTTGTTTTTCTAAAGAGATATTTCACGTTTTCTTTTTTCCCATCTTTTTGCTTTGTTTTATTGTTTCTTGATTTCTCATCATCATTAGTTTCCATTTGCTCCATTCTAAATTTTAAGGCATCACTTTCTTCAGTGACCTTTTGGACCTCCATTTCCATTTGGCCATTTCTGCTTTTTAAGGTATTCTTGTCCTCACTGGCTTTTAGGACTCTTTTACCATTGACCTGGTGTGTTTTTTAAGATGTTATTTTCTTCAACATTTTTTGTGTCTCCTTTAACAAACTGTTGACTCATTTTTCATGATTTTCTTGCATCACTCTCATTTCTTTTCCCAATTTTTCCTCTACCTCTCTTACTTAATTTTCAGAATTCTTTTTGAGCTCTTCCATGGCCTGAGACCAATTCATATTTTTCTTGAAGGCTTTGGATGTAGAAGCTTTGACTTTGTTGTCTTCTTCAGAATACGTGTTTTGATCTTCCTTCTCATCATAGTAACTTTCAATAGTTTTTTTTTTCAATTATCTGCTTATTTTCCCAGCTAACGCTTGACTTTTAACTCTTTGTTAAAGTAGGGATCTACTTCCCAGGTGGAAGGCACACTGTCTCAGGCTTCAGAGGTTTCATGCAGCTGTTTTCAGAGATACTTCTAGGGACCTCAAAGTTTTCAGTTCTTACAAGGTGTTATGATCTAAGAAGAGCTGTTTACTATTGTCCTGGCTTGTACTCTGTTCTATGAGAAACCATGAGCATTCTTTTCTGCCCTGGAACTTTGAGGAGGGTCCCTCATCCACTGCTGCAGCAAGCTCTGCTCCATGTTGGTACTCCTCCTCTCCTTTAAAATGCCACCCATGAATGCAATCCAAATATGGGCAAAGCAACAGAGTCCTGTACCAGTGCTAGTAGAAAGACCCCTGTAGTCTCCTTCTGACCAGCTGTTCGATTCCCTTACTGTCTGTGGGCTGAGAGCTCCAGAAGCAGCCTCTGCCACTGCTGATTCAGTTACTCCCAAGGTCTACTCCTGGGTTGCTGGGCTGTGCTGGCATGACCTGCACTGACTGTGCTCCACTCTCACCCAGGTGTGATAGACCTTTCCTGATAACTTTCTAAGTTATCTTTGTCATCTGTGGGTTGAGAGGTCTGGAAACTGTCATTGCTGCTAGTGTCTCCATTACCTGAGGCCTACTTGTGTTCGCTGGGTCCTGGTCTACCCTGGCGAGGCCTGTGATGGCCTGTGCCCCTCTCTCATGCTGGTGCAACAGATCTTTCCTGCAGACCTTCCAAGTTGTCTTGGGCTGGAAATTGTTTCACTCCATCTTTTTGTTGGTTCTGCTGTCCTAGAGTTTGTTTGGAGTCATTTTAAAAAGATATTTGGAGGGGTTTGGGAGAGAGCTCAAGGAGTCCCTGCCTTTGCTCCACCATCTTGGCTCCACCTCCTGAGACTTTCCTTGATTTTCTATGTGGAAAATGACAGTTCCCTGCTCCAAATTTCCTATAGCATTATTATTTTTTGTCTCTATCTCATTACACCTTGTAAATTCTTGTTTTATTAAGTAAGATCCAGGGGGATCTCCTTAAATTCATAGAGATTTTAGAGCACCAAAAACCATAAAGAAATTTGAGCATTGATGTCTGTGGAATCTTGGTGAGCTAGAATGGGTTCAGGGCACACATTTTCTCAGAGTTACCAGGTTTTTTATTCCTTTTGGTCTGGAAGGAGCTTCCACCAAGGCTTTCAGCTGTGCATGTGGGTGGAGAGACAGATGAGAAGGACAAAGGAAAGTTGGCTGGGGACTCTCCATGCTTGCACTTCAATGTATCAAGGAATGAGGCATGTTGCTCTCATTGACTGTGAGCAGGATAATGAGTCAAGACTGTGTATGGACATGATCTGCTGACTGAACTAAAAGCAAATGGAAGCCAGCTGGAAGCAATAGAGAATGGCCCAGCCTAAAAGAAATATGTGTGTTCAGATGTGGTAAAACTAATAACTTCAGTTACCTGGTGAGAGCAAGTCCATTTCATGGCCCTTTTCTTACTTTGCTTTCTTCAGAGCATTGTACTGGAGGAAGTTTCTACTTCCTTTTATATGCCGAATCACTTTCCTTCTTGTTCCCATCTAACCAGTGTGATATGATGAAGGTAAACAGAGGGAAACAGATCGTCTATGGCATAACATTATTGCGTTCTCCTAATCATTTAAAAAAATCTGTGCTTACTTTGTTATTTGATAATACCAGCAAACTGTAATGTATTATGAGTGAATTTTCAAAGTTAGGGTCATTGAAATTGGGCAGAGGATATGATGGGAAAATGGCAGGACATGAGGACATGCTACCTAATGCTACTTAGAGAGAAAGAAAGAAAGAAAGAGGGGAGAGAGAGAGAGAGAGAGAGAGAGAGAGAGAGAGAGAGAGAGACAGAGAGAGACAGAGAGACAGAGAGACAGAGACAGAGAGACAGAGAATGAGAGTGGAAGACTTCTTCACGTAAACAAAATTAACTTCCAAGATATTCCAGAACTGAGTCACTACATTGTCCTTTGAATTGGGAAAGAAAGAGTCAGAAGATGATCCTGGGGGCTGAGTGGGTTGACTCCAAGTTTACCTTTCAGCTGGTTGGCACTGGGTCTAGCCCTGCACCCAGTTACATACCTTGCATTCATACCCTCATCCCCTAACATGTTGTATCATAGAAAATTGTCTTTATGTTATAATGCCACTCTTAAATTGAAGTAATGCAGTGCATTAGAAAGAGTGCTGACTCTGGCACCAAAGGTCTGGGGTTCAGTTCCTACTTCTGGCATCACTTAATATTGTTGGACCCCAGTCTCATCATGTGTATAATGAGGATTTTGAACTAGATATCCCTTGAGGTCTTTTCCAGTCTTTAATTCTTTGATCTCTAAGATCCCTTCCAACTCTAAATCAATTATTATTATTTTTTTTTTTAGGCAATTGGGGTTAAATGACTTGCCTAGGGTCACACAGCTAGTAAGCATCAAGTGTTTGGTCTGAGGCTGGATTTGAACTCAGATCCTCCTGACTTCAGGGCCAGTGCTCTATCTATCCCTGTATCACCTAGCTGCCCCTAAAATCAATTATTATAGAAAATAAGGACTACATAATTTTTAATCTTTGTATCCCTATTGACTAGAATAATGCCTGGTATCAGTAGATAATCAATTAAAGTACATTACATTTATTTACTGAATTAATGGCAATTGCATAGGAAACATCTCTCTGAAGTAAGTATAAGACATTTAATTATTGACTCCTCCTCTTCCAGAGATCTTAAAAAGAGGATACAGATGACATATACATCACACTGCAACCAAAAAGGGAATTCCCAAGACAGCCCAGAAGCAAGACATCATAATTCAATTCTCAGCAAATTTCTCCTAAGACAGATCACTCTCCAGATGTTAATGCCTGAATGTTATCACTTGGTAGTATTTCCACAGATGGTCTCCTGATCATCCCATTTGCTCATGTTTTTATGGTTTATTAATGCTGTACTTTAAGCTTTGTGTGTACTTGGCCCAGTTTTCAACACCAACACATAGGAAATTAATTATTTCCATGGTCTTCATGAGTCATGCTTTTAATAAGTCCCCCCTCCCACCTAGAATTTTCCTAGGATTTAAAATCAAACTTATCTTTACTCTCCATCTCCCCTTCCCATCGTCAGTTAGCATTCCCTTTAACTCTGTGACATCTCTCCTATTGTCCATTTTTCTTCAAAAATCATTGATCAGAGGCCAATAATTTGTGTGATTTGAGCTTAAGCAGGGCTTCATGTTACTCTTCCATTCTCTCTCTCTCTCTCTCCCTGTATTTTTTCTCTTTCTCTCTCTCCCTTTACTCTCTATCTCTTTGTCTCTGTCTCTTATTTTAACTCCCTATTAATCATTTTTATCCTATGTTTCCCATTATGTAGATCAGCTGTCAGCAATGATTCAGAATATGGTGTGAAACATATTAAAAAATAATTTAGAAATATTTAACAAAATAAATCAAAACACAATATCATAGATAATGTTAATGTGTGATTTTCTAAGTCTATATGCAGTGACAGAGATCTGCACGTATGGTTTAATGTCCTGTTTCTACTTGAGTTTAATACAACTGATATAGATTATTCTATATGTAGTGGAAATCTAGATAATATTGAATTGAGAACAAATCATCTTACGTACATTTATATAAGCAGAATAACATGTATACAAATTAATATAGTAGTATAATTACTAGATAGTGCTGGAAAAGATGTTAAAATATTGAATGCTAAAGCCACAGACTCTTTAGAATTTCAATTGTCAGAAATGAAAGGCACTTTAGGAAACATAATGTTGTACTTGGAAGTGACCTTAGAAAATGAAATGCTCAATCCAGAAAGGAGCTTTAGAATACAGAATATGAGCTGGAACTGATTTTGGAATATCAAATATTAGCTCCTAGAGAATAGATAGTTGGAGCAAGAATGGGACTAAATTATCAAATGTTGATTAGAAAACTTAGAATGTTGAATGTCACCAGTGGAAGAGACCTTGGCTCGCATATAGTTCAGTCTTCTAACATTTTAGTAATGAGGAAACTGAGGCTAGGTGAGGAGTGGCTTGCCCAATATCACACAGTGGGTTAGTTTTTCAGGAGAATCTATAACATATTTCTCTTGACTCCCAGATCACATTTCAAAAGAAAATAACTACTGATTAGGTTAGAATAGATGACTTTCTTGTTTTTGTCACAGGCCTCTTCATGACTACCCATGACACCTGAACGCACCAATGATTTTTTCTTTAACTTATATTTACTGAATCAAAGAATCATAAAAGTGAAAGAATTTTAAGATTCTAGGTCATCTTGTCTTCCCTCTCAGTTCAGGAATTACCACTGATGAATTCTTAACAGGTGTTCATGTAGATTCTGCATGAATTCCTCCAACGAAAAACAATTGACACTCATAAAATAATATGTTATTAGAGCCAATACCCAATCATGTGATTGAACTGAACAATTTTCATTCCAAGTAGCTTTTGCCCTTCTTTTATTTCAATTATCTGTCATTAGGCATAGGTTTGAAGTTATACCTTCTATAAAATTTTTCAAATCTTAAAGCATCTGGGACTATGATGGACTGTTTCTATTGATGACTATGATTAATATTTACAGCTTTTAAGACATGTTAAGTAAGAACCTTAGATATGTCATTTCATTTGATTTTCACACAACAGGGTCACACAACTATCTAGGAGATGTTTGAGATAGGATTTGAGCTCAAATCTATCGAGACTCCATTTCCATTGCTCTTAAGAACTGTTCTATCTAGCTGATTCAATGAGAAATTCTTCCACCACTTCATGAGTTTCCATGGCCAAATAAACTCATTTGTTGTTGTTCAGTTGTTTTCAGTCATCTGACTGTTTGTGACCCCATTTGAGGTTTTCCTGGCAAAGATGTTGCACTGGTTTTCCACTTCCTTCTCCAGCTCATTTGACAGATGAGAAAATCTGAAGCAAATAGGGTTAAGTGACTTGCCCAGTGTCACACAGCTGGCAAGTTTTTGAGGCCAGATTTTAAATCAGGTAGATAATTTTTCCTGGCTCCCGGCCCAGAATGTTATCTATTGTGTCACCTAGCTGACCTCATAAACTCATTATTTGGTGGCTAATATTCTAGCTATCACTATCCCCTCACTCAGTAAGGCTTGTCTTTAGATATCACATACATAGTCTATTTCTAAGTCTTTATATAACTTATTTCTACTTATTTCTGCCAGACCTTGGAGCCCTCTCACATAAAGATCAAGAACCAAGAGATACTTTTATATCATGTTGAGACCCTGGAAAAGGGAATTAGTAGAGGCCTACATAAAATATCTAGGTTGAAATATACGAAAACAGGTTTTTGAGTTTTCTCCTTACCAATGAGTAGACCTAAGAAAAGTATGAAGTGACCCAGAGAAGGTACTTACTGTGTCATGTATGTCTTCTGTATTCAAAGGAGAGATATCCAATGACCTTATATTCAAAAATTAAGGAAAGACTGAATTTCTTCCATTTAAAAAAAAAAGTCTGTTTTGAACATAGTCTGATTAGCTCCAGAATGCTAATTTCCCATTTCTCCCCTGGAAAGGGACTGTTAGAAGAGGCTAACTATACCCTTTATACAGACTGTAACCACTAAACTTTCTTAAGGGTCTATCAAAACACCAAAGTCAAGAAGGCAACAAATATAATAATAATAATAATAATTATCCATCAATTATATCAATGAAAACCATCTTAAATAGTGCTGCCAGAATATCTTCCATATTATAATAAGAATGGGCATGACTATGATTGAAACCTACTATCAATTAATCAACAAGTACTTATTAAGTATTTATTCTTTTCCAGACACTATGTGGAACACTGGGAATAGAAAGAAAGACAAAATAGTCCATGACATCAAGAAGTTGGTGGAGACCTACACAATTCTTCTATTGGTGGAGACCTATACAATTGTAGGTTAGAAGGCAAATTTAAAGAAGTTAGTAGCAGTTGGGAGGATAGAAAAAGGCCTCTTGCAGAAAGTGGAATTTGGGCTGAGCCTTGAAAGAAGATGGGTTCTAACATGCAGATGTAGAGTTGGAAGAGGGAGAGGATTCTAGTACAAAAACATAGGGACTAGAGATTGAGTACTACGTGTGAGGGATGTGGATCAATAAAGTTGGGCCACAGACTATGTGTAATGCATAAAACAAAAGAAACAGAAAATGGAGAAAGAAATAGAAATATAGAAATAGAAAAAAATAGCAAATGGAGAAAAAGAAAAATAAGAAGGGACTAAATGGTAAAAATCTTTAAATTTCATACAAATGAGTTTCTACTTGAGGTTTCTGGTAATGGGGAACCAATAGAAATAGGATGAGGGGTGATCAAACCTCCATTTGGCAACTTTGTTATGGATGAATTATAATGAAGAGAGGTTGGAGGCAGGACCATTTAGAAGTCTGTAGTAACAGTCGAATCAAGAAGGGGTAAGCTCATGAAACAAGGTGTGGATCAGTGCACGGAGAGCACTGGATTCAAAAGGTATTGGATAAACAATGACAAAATTTGGCAATAGATTTGATAAGCAGGGTAAGAATGAGGCATTAAGGATGTCATCCAGGTGGCAAACCTGGGTGACCAGAAGAATAGCGTTAATCTCAACAGTAACAGCAAAATGTGGCCAAAGTGTAGCTTGTCAGGAAAAGATAATGAGTTCATTTTGGGACACAAAAGTTTGAAATAATCATCACACATCCAGCCTGAAATGTCTAATAAACAGATTATTATGCAGGACTGACATTCAGGAGAGAGGATAAGGAAGTATATATAGATCTGATAATCATTTGCATGCAGATTATAATTGAACTCATAAGAACTCATGTGATTACCAAACAAGATATTTAGAGATAAAAGGAAAGGGCCCAGGGCAGAAGCTTTGAGGACCTGCAGAATTAATGGGCATGACAGATAAAGATCCAGCAAAGGACACAGAGGAGTTAGAGTCATACTGTTATGAGGGGAACCACAAGAAATCAGTCAAGATTATCTAGGAGATGTCGACAGTCTTCAATGTTATAGACAGGTCAGAAAGAAAGAGAAAAGACCATTTAATTTAGCAATGACTAGATCACTGGTGTAGTGTAGTCTGGGTTATCAAAGAATCAACTACATTCGTTATAGCTTCCGGACAGTATACTTTATTGCTCTCTAATTAATTGGTATAATTTTAAATTCTAGATTCATTAGAAATTGGAATATAAATATATCTTATTCTTAAGGCATAAGGAATATTATAAAGCATCAATTTTTCAAGCTTCTCTTCTGCTAAGAACCACCAATGTCTATTCACAGTCTTCTGGATAAAGTCTCAAATGCTTTGCTTGACATTCAAGGTCCTCCATAATCTCACTATGGTCTACCTTACCAATTACCTATCCAAAAGGGGAGAATAATGAGGAAAATTTCTGCTCGATATAAGAAATTTCATGTTAACATTTAACTGTCAAAAAAAGGTATGAGCTCCCCAAGGTTTGGTAAGTTCCTCATTGAACATAAGTTACATGACTGATATCAACTACATTTTCCCTGCAACACTCCTGAATACAGCCCAAAACAGATTAAAATATGATCAAGAAAATTTAACAAAATAAATAAAACATGTAATAAAACATAGATAGCATTACATTTTAAAACTAAGTAAATATGCAGCCCACACAGATCCTTATGCATGAATTACTGGCCTCCAATTCTTTGTGAGTTTGATACCATTGGCTTAGTTGGTCACCTGTAAAAGTAGTTATAGATAATATTGATGATTGGGATAGGGTTATGGACTAGATGACCTTTGATATGACTTCAACTTCAAATACGTCAATGATCTTATGTTTTGTGGCTTTATGTCCTAGTACTGTCCAATGTAATATGAGCTCCTGATTCATCCAAGGTAATCATTCTATCTTCATGAAACCAACTCACTTATTTTCATCTCTTTTATTATGCCTATTCCATTTCATATACTTAGAATACCTCTTTTCTCTGCCTAGCTTAATATTTTCTATACTTTAAAACCCCAAGTCTGATAGCATTTAGATGTGGCTATTGATAATATAACCATGTGGGTAGAAATTGGAGATTATCTCATTTTAGGTAGAAATGTACATATTCCATATGGTATAGAAGCTATATGAAATGTCATCTAGCCCAAATATCCCTTTTATGCAGGAGGAAATGGAGATCTAGTAAGGGGAAGTGACTTCCCCCAAGCTCACATAGGGAATGAGTACACTAATTCAGTGTCCTTGTCATTGCCCTACTCTCTTCCTGTCACACAGTAGGCTTCAGGAAATGTCAGGCCATGGGAAACTCTAATCAGAACCAAGTGAAAAGATGTCATCATCAAACTTAGCAATTGTGCTAATCAAGGCCCACTATTAAAAAGAAATTGCTGTTTTGGATGCAGATTGTGGGGTTCCTTAAAAGACATATAAGCAGGGATTAATCATAATGTCATCACTTTGAATTTGTATCATAAACATTTATAACTATCAATTTTAAAAATACCTGCAAACAACCACTGCATATTCACATCCTTCCCACCTCGTTGCAAATTTTAACGAAGGGGGAAAAAAAGGAAACCCACTTGGTACTGAGCTGAATGGTGATGTTGAGAAGTATTGCTATTTCGGTGGGTATTTTAAAATAGTTAATCATCAGAGAGCAATTGTGCTTCATTTTATTGCAACAGAGCTTGTTGTAGGCTGATCAGTCTTAGGGTAAAAAAATGACCCAAGAATAATGAATTTTATATGTAAGCAGAAAAAGAAAATCACAGTCTAGCAGAAGTCAGATAGGGCTGGGAAGTAGAAGACCTGGGTTTGAACCCAGACTTCCTGCTTACTACCTATGAAGTCTTTGAATTCACTTAACCTCAATTTCCTTTTCTGTAAAATGGGAGGATTGATGTCCATGGAACTGTGTCACTGTAAATTCTATTCTATAAAGTCCCTTACAGCTCAAATATTTTATGAAATTGTATATCTCCAGAAGCTAAAAACAAAGCTAGAAAAACAAGAGAGACTTGTGTCACCACCACCCTGATCACACTACTCTATAAGGTTACTTGAATGTAAACTGAAGATTGGTTGGATAAAATAAAAATCAATTTAAAATTAGTACTTTTAAACATGTTATTTGAAAAACCTGGTGCTTGGCAGAGATGGATATAATTACACATGAATAACTATAAAACTCATTAGAAGTCGATATGTACTAAAGTTCCAAAGAAAGCAGTATAAAGGATTCAAAGAGGGGAAGCCATACTTTTTGTAGGATTTGTATGAAGGTAGTACCTGATTTGAAGCCTAGAGGAAAGAAGGATTTAAATAGCCAGTCCATGGATAAGAAATGAATTAGCCAAAAGCACAGAAACTGGGAAAGGCAGATCAACATGCGGGAGCTGTGAATTATCTTACTTGGTTGAAGTATATGAAAGAGAGTAAAGTAAAATTTAAATAAAAATATATTTAAATGCTAATCATAGACGGCCAAAGAGGGAGATGATCTGATCAATATGCTAGAAATCTTGGCAATCCAAGGTGCTTTTCTTATCACCACATTCTTTCATTATTCTTATACACATATATTTTTCCAGGGCCATATCACGTAATCACAAATTTAGAGATGGAAGTGACCTCAAAGGCCAGAATTCAACTCCTTCATTTTACAGATGAGAAAACTGAGGTACAGAGAAGTGAAATGATTTGCCCAGTGTCACTCAGCTCCTAAATGTCTGAGACAAAATTTGAACCTAGGCTTTTCTGATTCCAAGATCAGGGTCCTATCCTCTCTACCAGGCTATCTTTTATGCGAATTCCTCCACTCCAAAATATATCCCCAAACTTTAGTTTTTATTACTCTACTTTCTTTCCTGGCATAAAGACGTGGTCAAAACCACATTCTATCTCAATACTTTAATTAAATAGAACATGTTTCAATCAATTGATCAGTCAAACAATGGCTTTAGGCATAGCATAAAAAAATCTTCGAAAGTTAATAGATGAAGTAAAGTGACCCATACTGATGTCTATTACAAATGGCTGAGGGATTTCCCCACACTTTGGGTATTATATAAAATTACGGAGTTAGCTGGAAGCAGAGGGAGTTCCAGAACACGGAGAGAGTCTGGTATTCTTGCTAACATCCCATGAGAAGTAAATACCTCCATAGTGAAGGAAAGTCCTCAGTATCACCCTTATCTCTTCATCCTTAGCTCCTTTGTCCAAAGGAGGTTCAGAAGATTTGGGGCTTCCCATATTTTCATCAGCCTCACAGCATCATTTGCCCTCCATTCCCACCCCACCCACCTCACACACATATACACAGAAGAGTGACAGCTGTTGGCAGCCAACATTGCCAGCCAAGGACAGATTGCACTCTGAGTCACCATATTTAAAAGTAACGATTTACTATGTGTCAGACACCATGGCAAGCACTTTACAAATGTCTCATTTGATCATTACAACCCTAGGAGGAAAGCATTATTATCATTTCAGTTTTTACAGACCAGGAAACTGAGACAGAGTTAAGTGATTTGTCCAGGGTCACACAGCTAGTAAGTGCTTGAGGCTGGTTTGAACTCAGATCTTTCTGACTCTAAACCAAATCCTCTATTCACAGTGTCACTTAGCTGCCTACTTTCTTCTAGGCCTCAGAGGGCTGAACTGGGGATACAAGAGAGGAACATGCTGTTTCAAGAAGTAATAAGTTTTTATGTAACTGCATATTTTCAAGTATCGTTTGGATGGCCACATGTAGATTCTACTATAGTAAGGTTTTTTTGTTCGTTTGTTTGTTTCTTTTTTTTCCCCTTCAGGTGTATTTTAGATGATGATCTTTTTGATCCCTTTAAATCTGACATTCTGAATTTGTGTGTGTCTGCGACTCTACGTTAAGCAACTAATGACCAAAAACTATATGCATATGCTAAACTCGATTTCTAACCAAAAATATCATTGTATAAAGTAAACCAGATGGCCAACTCTAAAAATTATTTGATTTTGTGAAATGATTAAACTATGTGCCCAAGAGTAAAAAGCTAGGAAGCCATAATCTCGTGAACATGCAAGCCATATTGCAGTATAATGAAAAGAACACTAGCCTTGGCATCAGTAGCTCTAAGTTTTATTCTTTGCACCTTAATAGTTATATGACCTTGGGCAAGTCACTTAACTTTCTCTAGACACATATTTCTCATCTTTAAAATAAGGGCATCTGGCTACAGTGCCTGTGAGGACCCTTATAGCTTTATATCTATGATCTCATGAGTTTTATCATCTTATGATCATAGAGAGAGCTAGGTGGTACAGTGAATAGAATGACAAAGCTATAGTCAGGAAGACTTGAATTCAAATCCAGGCTCAGACATTTATTATCTTTTTGAACCTGGACATGTAACTTAATTTCTTCCTTACTCAGTTTCCTCAACTGTAAAACAGGGCTACTAACAGCAACAAGCTCACAGGGTTGTTGTGAGATAAAAATGAGATACTATCTATAAAGTGCTTACCATAGTGTTTGGCACAGAGCAGGTGTTAATAAGTGCTTATTAGTCCCTTCTCTCTTCTTTCCTTTATTGTCCTCGGAAAAGCTGGCAGATTTGTTGTGAATAAAGCACTTTCTAAAATATACAGCTATTACTATAATTATAATTATCATCATCATCACCTTTTACATATTATCTGTATTATTATTAGAAAATAGGAAAAGGAAGAATATTCTAGTAAGGAAGAGAACTGAATCTTAAATATAATTCCCAGTATCTTACAACTTTGTCCCATGTTATAGCTGTGGAAGTATATAACATTAAGGTCTTCTTTGCCTTGAGAAATATAAGGATTTACATTATATAAATTATCCTATGTCTTTCTTGAATCATAGATAATATTAAGAGAGTGTTCTTAATGCCAACACAAATCAAAACCTTTGACCAGATCAAGACAGGGAGTGTCTCTAGTTTCACAGAAATGTGTGCCCACATCACCAGGATAACAATTCTAAATAAGTAGGTAGAGCCAAGAAAACAATCTGTGCAAGAATTACAACAATATAAATAGGAAATCCAATCAATTCCACAGTCCAATAAAAATAAATATTGCAAAATACTAAAGAACAAATATTTCCTCTAAGAAGGACATATGAAAAGACACCTCCCCCCACTACTCTGTAGAAGTGAGAGGTTGACAGGTATGTAAAACTGTCTACATTTTGTTTTCTTATTTATTTATTTGTTTCACTTATGTTTTTCCCTCTTTTTTAGATATATTGAGATAACTGTCTGAGAGGTAGGGAAGGGATACCAGCGGAAATTTAGGTTCTGTAAAAACAAAGACACCAAATAAAACATATTTTAAAATAAATTCTAAATAACTCAAAATTATGTACTTTTGTCCTTTTGTTACTACAAAATTTCTTCATTATTGTTTCACAGTTACTATCAAATATGAGTAAGAAAGTGCTTGGATCAGAGTTCACTGATTAGTAGGATAAACACTATTGTCCAGAATCTTTCCACAAGCAAAATTACTTACAAAATTGCAAAGGTATGGCTAAACGGACTTTAACTACCAAACAAAGAATGTAGATTGCTTTTCTTCCATAAAGCAAAGCTAATGCTAAGCTTTTTACTATCTCAGTGGAGCTCAAGATGAAGTTAGAAAGACTTAAAACTGAGCAGCAGTCTTTATGTTTCAGCTGAGCACCAATCTAGCAGGGTTCAAAGAGTTTCATCACCAGAAGTTTGATAATCAAGTGATTATTTTGTTAAGCAGGTAAAGTCACGGGGACTAACAACTTAGCAATGGGGGAATTTGAGATCTGAAATAGTAAAAAAAAAATACCCCTACCAATTTTTCTTTTCTTTGTCCCACTCTCCATCATGAATTTTTACTTTTCTTGTTTCTTCTTACTCTCTCCTTCAGATTTTGAAGTTAGTCTTACTCATATCACGAATTCAAGATTGGTTGAATATAAGGGAAATCATAAACATAACAATGGTAAATACAAAAATAATAAAATTTGAGGATTATATCAATAATAAAAAATACTTTTGTCAAAATTCAACACGAATTTCATTTAAAAAAACAATTAAAACATAAGAATAAATCAACCTTTAACATGGTAAAGTGTACTTATCTAAAATCAAAGAATATCTTAAGGACATTCAGGGTAAAGAAAGAATGTCTACTATCACTATCATTACTTGATGAAAACCTAAAAAAATTCAAGATGTAGGAATGAATAAAGAGGAACAACTGAGGGCACAATCTTTGGAAAAGAGAAAAAAAATCGCTGGTTGCAGATGATGTAATAGTTTACTTAAGCAATCCTAAAGACTCAACTGAAACATAATTTGAATAGTAACTTAAAGATAGATGCATGTAATAAAATAAACTTTTTTTGCGTATTACCAAATGAAAACTATGAGAAAAATATAGAAAGAGAAATTCCATTCAAAATAAATACAAAATTATAAAATTTTTGTGAGTGTACCTACCAAGATCCACATAAAAGATATGACTATTATACAAAACACTTTTGTAATGTTTTGTAATGTTTGTAATTTTGTAATATTTGAAAATCATTGGAAAGCCATCATGGTTGAGCATGTCAATATAATTTTAATTGTTCATGCCAATGTAATAAAATCACAATACTGCCTAATTAATTTAACAGAGAGCAATATATGTAGTGGATAGAGAGCTAGCCTTAGAATCTGAATTTAAGCCTTGTCTCTGACAGCTATAATCTTTGTGATCCCAAGCAAGTCATTTAATCTCCTGTTTTTCTAGGCAACTCTCTAAAACTACAGCATGGAGAACACATGGCAAACAACCTGAATTGGTACAGGAAATTTTCTCAATGAGGAGCAATCTACATCTATTCCTGTTTGGTTTTGTATCAGTTGAACTGCCAAAGTATTACTACATAGAGCTAGGAAAGAATCAGTGTGAAAAATAAAAAGTCAAGAATTTCAATGAAACAACAACATTATATAAAAGGAGAAGAACTAGCAGAACTAGCCTCATATTACACAAAAATGTGGTATTCATCAAAATTATTGGCTAATGGTTAATCAATTGAAGTAAAAAAGTAATAGCATATTATCTGATAAACCCAAAGACTCCAAGTAATGGGGTAAGGAGCCTCACTGTGACAAAAATTGCTAGGAAAAACAAAAAACAAAAAACAGGAGTATTACAGAATTTAGGTTTATATAATCATTTCCTACCATATCCAAAAACAAGCTTCAAATAGTTGCACAACATAGATTAAAAGAGATAGGAAAGATCATGCCATAAGCTAAACAGAATAGAAGGTAATAAAATACTTTTCCAATTATGGAAAGGGGAAGTATATGGAAATAAATAAAAATGGAAATAAATAAAAATGGAAATATATTCATTAAAGCATTAAAAAAATGTACAGAAGAAAACAGAAAGAAGCCCAAAAGGACATACACATAGGGTAACTTTGAAAGTTACATATTAAATTTATGGAACATTTGAAAACCAAGGTGAACTAAGAGTTTCATAAATAGGTTTCAGGGTGTGTGTTAACTTGGATGGGGAAAAAAAAACAAAATAAAACTACAATTTTATTTACGCTAACCACAAAAGAAATCAAGCATTTCTTTAATTTTTAAAACATTATTCTCAAAAGCTTATGGAAGTGATTGCTGATAAATCAAAATGAATTAATAAAAAAAAAAGAAGAAAAAAGATGGAGAAAAAACATTATTCTGAAAAAAGAGTCCAAAAGCTTCATCAAAATGTCTGACAGAATAAAAAAAGTTTAAGAATCTATTAATAAGTATTGACAGTTTCCTATGTGCCCTTCTTTTTGTTGTACTTTGTATATATGCTTGTTCATTTTATTTGCTGTTTAGGTTCAGATAAATTTTTTCTTAAGTTGTTTGATTTGTTATTCTACAGTTTCTTATATTTTCTCACTAAACAGAGACAGAGTGCATATTGGATCATCCTAACCCCAGTAGCACACATTTTTATAGAACCTTACAAGGCTATTGCATCCCCACAACACAATGAAGCAATTAATTTAAGCATAATTATCCTCATTTTAAAGATGAGAAAATTATGGGTCACAATGATATAGTGACTTGGCTAGGATTACATAGTTTATATGTGTTAGAACTTATAATGTCCTAAGAATTGAGCAAACAGTGCCCAGCTTTTGCCTCCTGTAAGTTCCAATAAATCCTGGACATTTCTACTTTTCTCTGACTTTGTGCTGTTTGGGGCTTCCGGCTGGATTTTCTGCTTCATGATGCTTGGAAGTTCCCCTTTGGCAACAATGGCCTGTTACTCCTATGCTCCCTCGGCTGATCTCCTTGCTAACAACCCCAGCATAGAACTTGACTAGGACCCTGTGATCTTCAGCAAATTCCCATCTGATGTTACTATTTTCAGTTGCCTGTTGGGCAAGGCAACCTTGGAAGATGTCCAAAGAGGGCAAAATCAATCAATTGATAACAAATGCTTCCTAGAGGCCAACTATAGGAAAATATTTATATAACTCTTACAAATGTACATGTCCTAATTTTAGCCCAGCCACACTGATTTACTTATATACTATAACCCTCTGGGTTCATTTAGAGAGTTTCTGTGGATGGTGTGTCATTGGCTTATTTATCCTAAAGCATTCTTTGAACTCATTGTCCTTCTATCAGGAGAAATATATTATGGCCTGCTGTGTGAACATACTGTAACAGAGAAGGTTAGCAAAACAAAATCAATAGGATTTCCTCATTTATTAACCAGAAAGGATTATTTCACTAACTGTTTCCTATACGTGTGTGTGTGTGTGTGTGTGTGTGCATGTGTGTGGATTTATGTAGTATAATATAAAAGGGATTTATGTTGAAGGCTTGTTCTGGTTATGTATAAACCAGTCAAGTCTGAAAGGCATGTCTGTTCCTCAAGCAATGAAACATTGTCTTTGCACAGATGTCTTTTTCCTCCTCAGTTTTGTACATAAGAAGCTTCTTATCAATGAGAATTCAAACTCAAGTGTACTGGCTCAATGTTCAGAGCTTTTCCCATGATTTGTGTTATGTCTGTTACGGCATGAGACAGATGAAAGGCCCGTTTTGGAGCTCCCAGTAATCTGTCTGTTGTAAAAACAGAGTGTTGACTAGTATGCAGGTGGAACTAGAGTTTGAGCAGAAGGTAAAAGTGCATGTTCTTTATCCACATGTTAGGTTAAATGTGAATATGTGTGATGTTTTATTATCTTTATACTTTCTTTTCATTTTATGTTGATTTTGACCTTTTCTCCTCAAAAGTAAATAAATTATCTGGACACATCTAGTTGATTAACAAAAGACCTTATTTCTCAAAATATGGTTGAATTTTATTTTGTGATTTTTTTTAATGCTTTATGTTTCTAACCCCTTTTGACTCTCTAGTTAAAAATATTCATAATATGTGGACGAAAGGTTTGTGAATAGTCTACAATTCATTAATTCACTGATTTCAAGCTATACTTTCAAATAGAATTACTTGATGTTCCTGAGTGTCTGCATATGCATCAGAATCAATTAGTTCCATGTTTTTCTATGATCACTGAGCTCATCATTTCTTATAACACAGTAGTATTCTATCACAGTCATATACCACAACTCTTTTAGCCATTCCCCAATTAACGGGCATCCCTCCAATTTCCAGTTCTTTCCCACCATAAAGAGAGCTGCTATAAACATTTTAGAACATAGAGCTTCTTTTCCTTTCTCCCTTAATCATCTTTGGAAATAGACCTATAACAATATTGTTTTAAGAACAACTTTGGAAGAGGTGAAGCCAAGATGGTGGAGTAAAGGCAGGGACTAGCCTGAGCCTTCAAAATACCTTTAAAAAATGACTCCAAACAAATTCTAGAGCAGCAGAACTCACAGAAAGATGGAATGAAACAAATTTCTGGCCCAAGGCAAATCAGAATGTTGGCAGGAAAGGTCTGTTACACCAGGGTGAGAGAGGAGCACATCTCAGCACAGGCCACAGCAATGCAGACCTGCCGCAGAAAACCAGGAGCAGGTATTGGCCCAACTGAATCACTGGCAGCAGTGGTGGTTTCCAGACCTCTCAGCCCACAGATGCCAAAGACAACTTAGAAGGTCAGCAGGATAGGTCTGTCACACCTGGGTGAGGGTAGAGCTCAGAGCACTACAGGCTGCTCCAGCACAGCCCTGGCCTCAGCAAACCAGGAGCTTGGGAGTGACTGAATCAGCAGCCGCAGTGGCCGCAGCAGCAACAGCTTCTGGTTCTCACAGCCCACAGATATTAAGGGGTTCAAACAACTAGTCAGAAGGAGATTACAGGGGTCTTTTTGCTAGCACTGAGGCAGGACTCTGTTGCTTTGCCCATACTCAGTTCTGGGCCGCAGTACTGGGTAACATTCCCAAGGTGAGGAGGAGCAATTGCATAGCAGAACTTCTGGCCACAGTGGAGCAATGACCCTCAGCACAGAAAAGAGTGCCTGTAGTTGCCCACAGACCGAAGCACAGGCCAGGAGAGGAGTAAACACTTCTCCTCAAATCATACCGCCTCAGAAGAACTAAAAATATAAAGGTCCCCAGAAGTACCTCTGAAAACATCTGTATGAAACCACTGAAGCTTGAGACAGTGGGCCCTCCACAAGAGGAGCAGAGCACCACTTTAACAAAAAGTTAAAAGTCAAGAAATAGGCTGTGAAAATGAGTAAACAGAAAAAAAATCTGACAATTTAAAGTTACTGCGGTGACAAGGAAAATCAAAACACACACTCACAAGAAGATAGCAAAATCACAGCTCCTACATCCAAAGTCTCCGAGAAAAATATGAATTAGTCTCAAGCCATGGAAGAGCTCAAAAAGGATTTTGAAAATCAAGTAAGAGAGTTAAAGGAAAAATTGGGAAGGGAAATCAGAGTGATGCAACAACTCATAAAATATGAGTCAACAGCTTGGTAAAGAAGATACAAAAAAATACTGAAAATACTGAAGTAAAAAAAAAGAGAATGACTCTGAGTTAATTAAGTCATTTTGATTCTTATAAATACCCAAATTAACTATCAAGTATATGAAGAAAGACATTATCTCTATCAAGAGAAAGAATTGATAAATAGATGTATAGAATAATTTTACATATGCATATATACATACATGTATGTGTGTGTATACACACACACCCACACATATGCCTATTTGTGTCTAATAGTAGCGATCTCTAGTGTAGGGGAAGAAAAAAGGAAAAAAAAAAGTTTATATAACTTTTTTTTATATACATATATGCATATATTGGTGAGGCAATTGGGGTTAAGTGATTTGCCCAGGGTCACAGAGCTAGTAACTGTCAAGTGTCTGGTCTGAGACTGGATTTGAACTCAGGTCCTCCTGACTCCAGGGCCAGGGCTTTATCCACTGTGCCACCTTGTTGCCCCTCTTTGTTACGTATTTAAAAGGAATAGAAAGTTGTACATAACAAATTTTCAGTTTCATGTGCCATCAAATCTCTTATTATACTATCTTATGGAAATCCTTTTTATTCAATAAATTAACATTGAATAAATACAAATAATAAAAACAAAGAATCAAAAAGTTTTAAAGTATCCATTGATTTTTAATTCTGTAAACATTATAAAGATTTAGAGATTACCTCCACTCCATATGAGGTCTTTTGTAACAAAGTAAAACAATTAAGTACAACTAATAATGCATGACATCATCTAAAACTGTATTCAGCACTCAAATCTGTAGCAATTTCTAGCTCTCTAATTTTTTAAATTAAGAGAAAACTTTTTCTCCCTCCTGCCGCTCACTCCTTAAAAAAAAAAAATACAAGTTTCTTATTACAAATCCCCATAGTCAAGCAGGAAAAAAAAATCTTACTGGTTATATATAAATTTAGTGTTACAAAACCTTGAATAGCTTTTTTAAATGTTTAAAAGCTTTAAAATTGACCTAAGACTTTGGAATACCCTGTATACATGTTTCATTTTCACTCCAAAACTGCAACCTCTTCATCATGGATATGATGTTTCATCATGGGTCCTCTACAATCATTAATGGTCAATGTCATAATCATAGTTCTTACAGCTTTCTGCTTGTTTTTATTGTCTTATTATTTTATGAATTGTTTTCCTAATTCCACACATTTCATACTTCATCAGTTTACAAACGTCTTCAAAGTTGTTCATTTTATATCATTGATGTTACAACATTAATCGTTCTTCTGGTGGTGTTTCCTTTGTGCTGTACTAAATGATCTAAGTCTTTCTAATCTCTTTAAAGTCATTTATTTCCTCATTTCTTACAGAGCAATAGTATTATGTCACATTCATACATCACAATTTACCATCAGGGTTCATTGGACAGACATCCTTTAGTTTCTGTTTTCTTTTCCCAACACGATAAAAACTATGATAACTATTTTGTGCCTATAGGAACTTTTCATATTTCCTTGAAGTCTTTTTAGGTATAGATTAGCTGTAGTGACATAACTGTCTCAAAAGGCATGCACAGTTTAGTAATTTTTTGATGTGTACTTCCAGTGGTTGTACCTGTTCACAGGTCCATCATCAATACATATATATGTTTCTTTTCCCACATCCCTTCTAATATTTGTCATTTCCCCCTTTATTTTTAGTTATCTTTTAGTATCTCTGAAAACAGCTGTACAAACCCCTGAAGCTTGGGACAGTACATTCTCCACATTGGAAGCAGATTCGTACCTTAACAAAGAGTTTAAAACTCAAGTAATTGGCCGGGATCATGAGCAAGCAGTGCAAAAAGAGTCAGACTATATTATCTTACTTTGGTGAAAAAGAAGATCAAAATATACAACCAGAAGAAGACAACAAAGTCAAAGCTCCTACATCCAAGGCCTCCAAGAAAAATATGAATCAGTCCCAGGCCTTGGAAGAGCTCAAAAGGGATTTTGAGAAGCAAGTAAGGGAAGTAGAGGAAAAACTGGGAAGAGAAATGAGAGTGATGCAAGAAAATCATGAAAAACAAGTCAACAGCTTGCTAAAGGAGACCCAAAAAAATACTGAAGAAAATAACACCTTAAAAAATAGCCTAACCCAAATGGCAAAAGAGGTCCAAAAAGCCAATGAGGAGAAAAATGCCCTAAAAAGAAAAATTGGCCAAATGGAAAAGGAAGTCCAAAAGATTACTGAAGAAAATACTTCCTTAAAAATTAGAATAGAGCAATTGGAAGCTAGTGACTTTATGAGAAATCAAGACACTGTAAAACAAATCCAAAAGAATGAAAAATTAGAAAACAATGTGAAATATCTCATTGGAAAAATAACTGACCTGGAAAATAGATCCAGGAGAGAGAATTTAAAAATTATTGGACTATCTGAAAGCCATGATCAAAAAAAGAGCCTAGACATCATCTTTCAAGAAATTATCAAGGAAAACTGCCCTGATATTTAGAACCAGAGGGCAAAATAGAAATTGAAAGAATCCACAGATCTCCTCCTGAAAGAGATCCCCAAAGGAAAACTCCTAGGAATATTATAGCCAAATTCCAGAGTTCCCAGGTCAAGGAGAAAATATTACAAGCTGCCAGAAGGAAACAATTCAAGTACTGTGGAAACACAATCAGGATAACACAAGATTTAGCAGCTTCTACATTAAAGGACCACAGGGCATGGAATATAATATTCCAGAGGGCAAAGGAGATAGGATTACAACCAAGAATCACCTACCCAGCAAAACTGAGTATAATCCTTCAGGGGAAAAAAATGGTCATTCAGTGAAATAGAGGACTTTCAAGCATTCTTGATGAAAAGACCAGAGCTGAATAGAAAATTTGACTTTCAAATACAGGACTCAAGTGGAACATGAAGAGGTAAACAGGAAAGAGAAATCATAAGAGACTTATTAAGATTGAACTATTTACATTCCTGCATGGAAAAATGATATTTATTACTCATGAGACCTTTGTCAGTATCAGGGTAGTTGGAGGAAAAAAATTATATGTATGTATATGTAGAGAGATAGATAGAGGGCACAGGGTGAGCTGAAGATTAAGGGGTCATCTGGAGAATAAAATTAAGGGATGAGAGAGGATTATACTCGGAGAAGAAGAAAGGGAGAGGTAGAATGGGGTATATTATCTCACAGAAAAAAATAGAAAAGAAAAGTCTCTTACAGTGGAAGGGGAAATGGGGGAAGGTGAGAGGGAATGAGTGAATCTGATTCTCATAGGATTTGGCTTAAGGAGGGAATAACATACACATTTAATTGGGTGTGGAAATCTGTCTTACCCTACAGGAAAATAGGGGGAGAAGGGGACAAGAGAACAGGGGGATGATAGAGAGGAGGGCAGATTGGGAAAGGGGATAATCAGAAGTAAATACTTCTGAGGAGGGACAGGGTCAGAAGAAAGAATAGAATAAATGGGAGGGCAGGATAGAGTTAAGGGAAATAGAGTTAGTTTTTCACAACATGTCTACTATGGACATGTTTTGCATAACTGCACATGTATAACCTATATTGAGTTGCTTGCCTTTCAATGAGGGTAGGTGGGGAGGGAGGAAGACAGAAAATTTGAAACCTAAAGTTTTAAAAACATATTTTTGAAAAAAATGTTTTCACATGCTACTGGGAAATAAGAAATATAGGAAATGGGGTACAGAAGTCTGTCCTGCCCTACAGGAAAATAGAAGGGGAAGGGGATAAGAGAAAGGGAGAGAGATAGAAGAGAGGATAGACTAAGGGAAGGGATATTAAGAATACATGACATCTTGGTGTGGGGGAAGGGGGGAGATGGGTGAAAATTTGGAACTCAAAAACTTGTGGAAGTGAATGTTGAAAACTAAAAATAAACAAATTGATATTAAAAAATAATAATTTAAAAAAAGAAAAGAAAAATTACTACTACTACTAATAATAATAATAACAATAAAGTGTCATTATATTGCATAGTTTTATAAAATCTTTAAAGACATTCTTTAAAGACATCCTGATTCCAGCTTTGTAAGATAAGTATTATAGGTGATATTATCCTTTTTTTTTTTTCCAGACCAGAAAGGTGAGTCCTAGGAAGGTGAAATGATTTACCCAGAGTCATACAGCTAGGAAGTATTTGAGGTTAGGTTTAAACTCAGATGTTCCAAGTCCCCTGCTTACTTAATTAGGTACCACAGAGAGGTAAGGATATACAAATAGACAAATGCAGAAGTATGTGGATTAAAACATGAACAGACAAATGCACAAATAAACAGATAAAGGAATAGACTAATAGTAATAATAAGAGCGATCATTTATATAGCACTGGCTATGTGCCAAGTATTGCACTAATCTCTTTACAAATATTATTGAATTTGATCCTCATAACCACTCTGGGAGACAGGTGCTATTATAATCCCCATTTTACAGAAGGAGAAATTGAAACAAACAGAGGTTAAGTGAGTTGCCCAGGGTCACACAGCTAATGACTGTCTTTGTCTAGATTTTGACTTAGATCTTCCTGAATCCAGGCCCGGAGTTCTGTAGGATACTATATGTGCCATACCTGCATGTGTCCCATTGCTGCCACATAGATAGATTAAACAACTAGATAAAAGAATGAATAAGTAACTCAATTATTCTTGACAAAGAAAAGCCCACGAAGAACTTGGCACTCTTTGGCACTGTAGGCCCTATTTTTTAACATGTTCAAAAATTGAGAAATTTTATATTAAATTTTCCCTTTTTCTCTCTCTCAGCTTTAATCAACTGCGAGTTGGGGGGAAGAGGAAAAATGTAGTTTGTGGGGAATTATTTTCAGAAGCAAAGCTAATTGAGAATCAGGAGACATGATAGTCTCAGTTGTTCATTTTCTGGTGACCTTGGGAATTTGACTTTGCCCTATTTTATCTGTGATTTGGTTTCCTCATCAGTGAAATCCAGGAGTTGGACCCCATGGATTTTAATCCCCCTTCTAGCCCTTATTTATGTTCTTTGGTAAAAAGGATTCCATAACTTTCAAAGTCCTTCACAATCCTGGTCCCAGTGCACCTTCCCAGCCTCATTATATATTATTTTCCTTCTCACGCTTTTGGATCTAAAGAAACACACTGACCTTCTCTTTGTTTCTCACACATCACTGTCATTCATTAGTCATTGTGACTATTGGCTGGCCATGCCTCCATGCCTGGAATGTTCTCTCTCCTCTTTTTTGCCTAAGAAAATCCCATCTTTCTTGACTCAGATTAAATACCACCTTCTGATCTTCCAAATTGCCAGCTCCCTCCTTTGCTAAACTTATACCGATTTATTTTGTATCATTCCATATACAATTTATATATTCACATTGTTTCCTTTGCTATAATATAAGCTCCTCAAGAAAAGGGACTTTTTTATTTTTGTCTTTGTATCTCACTGCCTAGGAAAATGCCTGATATGTGGTATCAATAAATGTCTGTTGATTGTATGGTTGATCGATCATCTTTGAGCGATCAGAAATTTAGGGCACATTTTTGATCAAGCCAAGACCAGATAGCTTCAAACACCTTTTCACTACAACCTGAGTTTTAAGTAAAAGGAGAAAAGAATACTTAAGAATTCATTAGAATATTCATAAGTAGTACCTTAGGGATGAATTTACATCTTTTAAAGTAATTCTAAAATGTCATAGTTAAATAGATAAAGCAATTGCCTAATTTTGATGAAGTTCGTTTTTATTACTATGACAAATTTATTATTAAAATCTATGAGGACTTAAAGAGAGAAGTGCACCTGAATTGGCAATGTACTGGATTTCAAAACATTGAATTTCCAAATCTAAAGATATGAAACATCAACAAAATCACGTACACACAGATCTTTAACATATTAATGAAGAATAATTAATAGATTTAGGGGCAGCTAGATGGTACAGTAGATAGCATGCCAAGCTTTGAGTGAGGAAGACTCAGCTGACAACAGAAACTAGCTGTGTGATCCTAGCAAATCATTTAACCCTGTTTGCCTCAGTTTCCTTATCTACAAAATGAGCTGGAGAAGGAAATGGCAAACCACTCCAGTATCATTGCCAAGAAAACCCCAAAAAAGGTCACAGAGAATCAGACACAACTGAAAAATGACTGAACAACAACAAAAATATAAATTAGTAAAATTTATTGAGAATGTTGAAGAATATCGCTAAATACATCAGAGGTTCTGTGTAGCACATTGAGTGACTGGGTGGCACAATGGAGAGAATGCTGAACTTGGAGTTAGGAAGACCCTGAGTACAAATACTGCCTCAGAGACTTTGTTAGTTGGGTGACCCTTGACAAGTAATTAAATCTCTGTTTGCCTCAATTTCCTCAACTGTAAAATGGGTATAATAATGGCATTTACCTCACAGGTTGAAGGATCAAATGAGATCATATTTGTAAAGCACTTCGTAAAAATTAAAGTGCTTTATCAATGTGAGCCATTATCATGGATCAGAATTTAATATAAGTCAAATTCATCTAGGATACTTTTCAAATGAATTTATTTATTGACATGCCAAGAAGATCTTGATTTTGATCATGGAATCATAGGATTTAATATGCAAAGTGACTTTAGAGACCATTTTACTGATGAAGCAACTAAAGATCAGAATGGTGAAGTGATTTGCCCTTGGTCACAAGACTAGTTGATGACACAGCCAGGAAGCAATGGTTCCTAGCAATCAGTCCAGTGCTTGTCCCATTATACCACATGCACATTTTCACTTTCTTTCTGAGAATCTCATGAGTCTCTAGAGTCAGTTAGTAACCATTTCTCAGGATTCATTTTCAATTCAATGATTTTTCTTAGATGGATGTGTTTTATAGGTAGGAAAGCTCATGTTGGTAAGCATTGGTATGCCTTTCATTTAGTAAGCACTTAATAAATGCTTATTGATTGATTGATTGATTTGATTAGCTTTGACTGTAGAAGACAGGTTTACTGATGCCAGAGAATATACCATAATATACCATAACAGAGTAGAATACTCTCAAAACAGACAATGAGAAAGCAGTTGAACAGGAGTTCAACCACAGCAGCAGAGCCAACTTTCTTTTTTTTCTTTTTTGTATCCTACTGAGAATGTTCTAAAATGTGCACATGATTATGAAAACAAACAGGAGAAATAGGCAGTGAGTTGGTACAGTGGATAGAGTTCTGGGCCTGGGGTCACAAGACCAGAGTTCAAATAAGACCTCAGACAATTACCTGTTGTGTGACCCTGGACAAGTCATTTAACCACTTTCTACCTCAGCTTTCTCATTTGTATAATGGTGGTAATAATAGCACCTAGCTCTCATGCTTCTAGTAAAGATCAAATAGATAACTTATGTAAAGAGTTTCACAAATATTAAAGAGCAAATTAAATACAAAAGGGTGGTAATACTAGTATGAGGCATAGAAGACAGGATCTACATCAACAAGAGAACAATTATAATCCAAAAACGCCAGGCTACATCTAAACTTTTGGAACACCAAAGTCCAAAGAGGGAATGAGTAAGTGAGTCTAGGTTTGTGCCTGTGGTGGTGGTGGAAAACCAATTATTAAAGAAGAAATTTAGTTTGGGTGTAGGGAGAGGGAAGGAAATAAACCAGATGAGAAGGTGAACTGCAAGGTCTACTGTGGAGGCGACTACTTCGGTGGCTCAGCCTGTCTCCTTAATGCCTTCTCCTTTATTTATGGAGGCTTTTTGAATTCCCCATCCCTCAGTACTAATCGGTTATTTTGGCTGGGGGTAGGATCTGCCATTCTATGCTCACTCAATTACTTCCACTGGGCCATGAGTTCATTGTTCCTGATCAATGCAACTAGAGCTGGGATTACTGTACACTTTATTGGAAAAATAAAATAGAGCTCACCTTCTGTGTCATTATACTGTTTTCTCCTACTTTACTATAGCCTTGATTCAACAGGGAGTTGAATAGAGGCTTTATCTAAGGCCTATCCCTCTGTGTGTGTAATATATATATATATATATATATATATATATATATATACACATATATATATACATATATATATATATATATATATATACATATATATATATACATATATATATATATATATATATATATATATATATATATATATATATATATATATATACACCTTTGATCTCATCCAGTCCCATGTAGTCCCAAAAAACATTCTGTGTCTTTATCTAATACTTGATCTCTCCATATCTAGTAACTCCTTCACTGCTGCCTAGAAATATAATTGCTATTCCCCTAAAAAAAACCCACTCACAAAATACAAAAAAACTCATTAGACCCTTCCATCCCCTGAAGCTATCATCTTTTATTGCTCTCCTACCTTTTTAAGTCAAACTCTGTGAAAATGTTTACTCTCACATCTCCTTTCCTTTCTTTCACTCATTCCTCAAAGTTTTGTAGTTTGCCTTCTGACCTCACCACTCAAATAAAACTGCTATCCATAAAATTATCAATGATCTTTTTATTACCAACTCTAATTGCCTTTTCTCAATCCTCACCCTTCTTGACCTCTTTACAGCGTTTGGCACTGTCAACCACTGCTTTACATTTGGGTTTAACAATAATACTCTCTATTCCTTTCATTTCTCCCACATGTCTACTTTGCTAGTTCATAATCCATATTATGCCCCAGAACTATGGATATACCCGAAAGACCTGACATAAGCTTTCTTTTCTTTTCTGAATTGGTTACCTCATCAGCTCCCATGAACAAAATTATCATCCTCATTCTTATTAATCTCATATCTCTGTATCCAGCCTTGATTTCTCTACTATCCTGGATCATTGCCTATTGCATATTTTAAATGAGATGCCCCAGAGGCATCTCAAGCTCAACATGTGTAAAACAAAAATCATTATCTCCCTCCCCATTTACCCATCCTGTTCCAAAAATCTCCATTACCATCAAGGATACTACCATCCTTCTACTCCCCCAGGTTTTCAACTTTGGCGTCATCTTTGACTCCCCACTCTCATTCACCCTACATATCTGATCATTTCCAAATTGTATTGCTTCTACTCTTACAACCTATCTCAAATTAATTCTCATCTTTATGCCCACGCACATACCAGAAAAAATCAGGCCCTCATAACCTCTTATTTAAACTTGCAACAACTATCTAATTGGTCTCCCTGTTTCAGGTGATTCTTTACTTCCATCACATCCTCCACATAGCTGTTAAAGAGGTTTTCCTAAAATCCTGAACCATGTTTCCTAAGTTCTTAATTTTCCAAAATTCTGACCATTTATCAGTCCCCTACACAGTAAACTCTAATCATTCCCCATTGGCTCTAGAATGAAATATAAAGTCCTGTTTTTGACATTTAATTACTTTCACAACCAAGCCCCATCCTATATTTCTAGCTCTTAAACTTCATTCCATGTTCAGTATTATCCAATGAAACTGGCCTTCTCGTTGTCTCTTTTTCATGGCACTCCATTAGTCATTTTTTGCCTTTTTGTTGACCATTTCCCATTTCTGGAATGAACTCACTCTACCACCTCTCCATCTCAGAAACTTTAGTTTCTTCAAAGATAAACTCAATGTCACCTTCTATGTGAAGTCTTTCCTGATTTCCCCAGCAGCTAATGCCTTCCTTCCTTCTAAATCATCTTGTATCCTTTTATATCTTGTATTTATTTTAATTTATTTAAATATGTCCATTTTGTCTCCCCTTATTAGAGTATAAACCTTTAGAAGGTAGGGATGGTCTTAATTTCTATCCCCAATACCTAGCAAAGGACCTATAACTTAACAGGTATACCTAATAAATGTTTATTGATTGTTTGAAAATAGTGCATAAAACATAGCAGCATGAAGATGTTCCCAGAAAATGTGACCTGTGTTTGATCCAATATTTTTTCCCCTAGAATTTTCAGAAGATTAGGAATATTGCTGAAGCACTTTTCTCTGGGGGACAATTGAGATGCTGATGGAGATCCCAAAGAGCTTCTGCATTCATGTTGATTTCAGGTTCCTATTTCTTTATTTGCTCCAGTTGTGGGTTGTGTATCTCTCAGGGAATTCCTCCTGTGGGAAATGAGTATCAGGGGATTTGATCTGTCGTTGTATTTTATGTATCTTTAGGAACACTTACATTTGTCACTGAATGTCTGTGGTCAGCTTAAGTCATGTAGAGATGCAAACTACCATGAGATCAAAGTGTTCAACAGCCATCTGAGATCTATAGATGTGTGCTCTGTTGACTCATCGAGTCAACAAAATGTTCCTCCTCTTCTCATAAGTACCTGATAATGGAGGCAGTCTCTGACACAGAGACATTCACAAGGGGTAGAATCAAAACTATCTTCTCTGGTAATTCCTTGGCACCGACCCTATAACTCTTAGGCACGGAGTGAATCTTAAGATGTAATGGTCATGGGGCAGCTAGGTGGCGCAGTGGCCAGAGCTCCAGCCTTGGAGTCAGGAGGACCTGAGTTCAAATCCAGCCCTTAGATACTTGACACTTACTAGCTGTGTGACTCTGGGCAAGTCACTTAACTCTGATTGCCTCACCAAAAAGAAAAAAAAAAGATGTAATGGTCATAATACATGTATTGAGAAGTTTTCCATGCTTGCTTGGTACTGTTACAGAATCCCCTATCGCTTCTAACCTGCCCCTCCCAACTCTACCTCTTCTAGCCACTCCCAATTTCTACAGACTCACATCTATTTCTAGCTTATAGAACAGAGCTCATCCAAATTCCCCCTGTGAATTAGACTAGTTTCACCTCCCTTTTTAAAACAAAGGAAAGGCTGAATAGCTTTCTGCATATCCCCTCACCCCAAATAAAATAAAATGTCATAAATATTCATTGGTATCATTTGTTACTCCCACATCCTCTATTTAATGGACTTATAGCTACAACATGCTATTTATCACACATCCCTAATTAACATCTAATTTTGAATTAATTTCCTCTTTTCTCCTCTGGGTTTTTCTAATGAGACAATAAGTTACACTTGCAAAAGACACATATTAAAAAACATAACTTTATTGTAGCACCTCTTAGGTAGCTAGCCTATAATAGTTTTTAAATTCTATTAGTTGAACATATGCTAATACTCATCTCATCTGCTGCACTATTCTCAGAAGCATCAAAGGGAGTGAAATTGCCTATCATTTTCAGAATATTTCCACAAAGTGAATTTGCAGGAATTGAGTTGCTATGGAGGAAAGAGTACTAGTCTGGGAAACAGAAGACCTGAATTCACATCCTGCCTGGAACATTTCCTAGCTGTGTGACTCCGAGTCAATTCTTTCTTTTCTCTGTGCCTCAGTTTTGTCATCTAAAAATGGGGATAATAATAGTCACTACCTACTTTACAAGGCTGTTGTGAGAAAAGTATTTCTAGGGATGTGATGAGGCATATTTGGGGTCTAGATGATCAAGTTTCACATCCTCAAAGGTATTACCTGTCATTCAGTCTTTGTAAACTTTGTTTTCCTTATCTATAAAATGCTGGGTTCAACCAGATGGCCTCCAAGGTGTCTCCCATTTTAAAATCCATGATCCTAAACTGAAAAGTGGTATATATAAATGTGAGCTATTATTATCCCTGAAGAAACAGTCAAATAACGGGTTCAGCTACTGTGAATGATGCTGATTACCTCATTCAGTTTCTACTTTTTCCCAAGAAAAAGGAAAGCTTCAATCACTGAAACTCAAAGAATCTCTGAGTCACAGCTCCCCATAGCCCAATAACCTTTCTACATCACAGGGAAGCAGTTTGGTATAGGGGGAAGAATACTAGATTTGGAGCCAGAGGAAGTCCTAGTTACAAATTTCGACTGTTCTGTTTTATAACAATGCAATGTTGGACAAGTGACTTTCTTTCTTTGGGCCTCAGTTTCCTCATATGCAAAATGGGGCAGTTTAGCTTGGATAAATTCTAAGGCCTCCCTCAGCACTAATTCTAGGACCCTAACCACCTTTTGAGGAGTTCATTTACACATTTAGAGGAATTCAGCCTTAAATGGGATCTGAGAAGTCAGAAAGGATCAGTTTTGGTTCAATGTATAGCAGAGCCTCCCTTCCTTTTTTCATTTCACTTATGTCCCTTTTCTCCTATAGCAGATATAAAAAAGAAGAGGATAGGACTTGACTCTCCTAGGTACACATAGGACAAAACAACAGTGATCAAATCTCTTGGTCTATCACAGGAAAGCTAAAACTCATACCACATGGGACAATTCCCAGTGGCAATTTTGAAGAAATTTTGATAGCTAAGAATGATACGGTTGTGGCATAGAAGAGGTCTTAATAATCCTCAAATTCAACCCATTCATTTCACAGATAAGGAATTTAAGACCAAAATAATTTTAATAACTTGATCAACAGTACATAGGCAATAAAACACAGAACCAGAACTTGAACCCACATCTTCTGACTTCAAATCCTTCAATACCAAGAAGGGGTAGATTCACAGAGTACTGAATTTAGACTACACTGGCATAGATTAAAATCCTGGTTCAGTTACCCTACTACCTGTGTAACCCTGGAAGAGTTATTATTATGAAACTAAACTTGCTTTTAGTTCCCTCATTTGTATGCAACCTAGGACTCAAACCTAGACATTGACTTGTAATTCTCCTCCTTGGTAGAGAGAACCATTATTCTAAACTCTAGTGACTGAATGAGAAGTAGAATTGACTAGAACTTCAAATAGAAAAGATGTCTCTTCTGGAGTTGGAAAAGGATTCATGTGGTACCAGGTTCGCTTCAGGGAGAAGCCCCTTAAGGGAAAGAAAGAATTTGAGTACAAAAAGAAATGTATACGTCCCTGGCACCAAGTTGTCACACTAGAGAAACTGCGGAATTTCTTCGTGGATCAGATAAAACTGATCAAAATTGCTTTGAATAGTCAGTTCATTCACAAGAATAAAACTGGCTCCTGTTTTCAATTCAATCCAAGAAATGTTAAGTGCCTAATATGAATATGTTTCTATTAGAGATGTAAGGGGAGATAGAAATGAATTAAGCCTGGGTCTAGCCCCTTAGATAGCTTACTAGGTAGTACTAGAGATAAGGATGGGGTACCATTATGGTGTTATTTAGGAGGTAGTAACTATATGAGAGATATACATAGATGCTAGGAAAATTGAAAGTCATAGAAGTTATTTCCAGGAGGATAGTCAGGGAAAGCTTTTTGGAATAAGAATAATTTAACAGTCATTAATTATGGATGTGATTTCAACAGGTGGTGTCATATGTGTGTGGGGGTGGGCAATTGCATTCCAGGTGTTGGGAGGAATGATATGAGATATAGTGCAGGTTATGACTTTGGGAAATAGTAAATTCTCTTGTTTGCCCAGAGGTGGAAGAGGAAAAGTATATAAGAGCTGAACCAGAATGTGGAAGACTAAAATGCAAAGTGAAAGAGTTTCAACTTTATTTAGGACACAATGGGGCATCATTGAAGGTACTGGAACAGGTTCATGAAATGATCAAATCTGTGCATTGGGAATTTTCTCTGAGAGCAGCAATATTTAAGTATGTAGATATAAGCTCAGTGGGAGCTATTCCTTCACTTGAAGGGAACTGCAGTATAAGGGGAGAGTGAATAAGATCTCTTAATACAAACTTCTTATCCTGCCCATATTTACTGTAACGTGTATTTTAAAAAACAGTATCACCCTGAATAATGCTTCTATTCTCCAATTTATTGGGCAGGCTTATGCATTCTATGAATGTCCCAGGGTTCAAAAGTTCATTGACCCAATGGAACAGTTCAGAACGATTCCAAGCTTGTTAATGAAGAAACATCTAAGCAGACTGCTCAGAGAAAGCATGCAGGGAGAAGATCATGAGTAGGACTAGATTTATTTTATCAACTATTTAGTAGCCTGAGCTCTTTCAATGAAGATAAATGAAGAGCTCCATCATCTTACTTTGTAGACTTATTTAACCAACAGACTGTCTGCTCTATGATTTGTGATGGCTTTGCACAGTAGAAACTAACTGAGATATATCATGGCTGTCAAATCCCAGTATTCCTGTGGGTTTCACACACAGCACAATAGAACCACCTTCATTATCTCTGTGTTACAGATAATGGATAATAAACCAGCTTACAGTACCCACAGGAGATCCTTGTGAACCCTAGAAACAGCCTTCAAACATGTTGTATATGCTTTAAACTATTTGTTCTCCTTCTGAAGATGTCTTTGAATCAAAATGAACATTGCTTTACTTTGTAAAGAAAGAATCAATTTTCCAGGGTCTCCAGATTGAAGGTGGCAGACTCTCATTTGTGGTATTATTCCACCCTAGTGGAACAGTGTGCTTGCTTTCCCATAAGCCTCCCTTCCCTACAGAGATTTCTACTTGCATACCCACCTGCCTTTCCCTGTTTCTTTTACTCTGCCCTCCCCCTCCAATCATAATGAAGTGAAAACACTGACTGATCCATCACATTCATCCCATATGGTACCAGAACAAGATTTGATTTTTAAAGACATTACAAGGTAAAAGGACATATAAACCCATGCCACAAAGTAGGACCATTAGTCACAAATTTATCATAGCACTTACCCATTCTTCAAGCAATAGTTCGAACAGTATCTCCTCCTAGAAGAAACCTTCTATGATCGGTGCACTCCCCTAACAGTCCCTTCTACTTGTCCCCCAAGCGACTCTCCTGCTAGCTCCCAAAGCACATTAGCACTCTCCTATTTTTTCAATTTTGTGTTATATTTATATGTATACATTTCTTCCTCTACTGAAATCCCATACTGATATTACATATCATGGTAGAGGAGATCCTAGGAACTTGAAAGCTATTCCCATCCAAAAACAAACTCTGCAATGTATTACCAAATTGGAAGGTCTCTATCATGGGACTCAGTGTTGTAAACTGTGTCTTCTGAGGATCAGAGCAGGCTGGTGAAGTCAGGCTCATCACCAGAGGAACTTTGATGATTTACTAGTTGGACCTGATATTCTCTGAGGTCTTTTCCAGCTCTAAGATCTAGGGATTCTCTGATTCTTTGGTTGAACTCCTGAGAACGATTACTTTTTCAGGCCTATCAGCTTATTAATAAGTAAATAAATAACCTGATACTATAGAGATAATATCCACAATGATCAACTCTTCACTCACTTATGCATTAAATAAAACTTTATTATTCACTTGCTGTGTATAATTAAATGAAACAAACAAATATAAATTGGAACTAGAGCTGGAAAGAACCTTAGTGACCATCTAATCTAAGTCTCTCATTTTAGAGATTAAAAAAAAAACAAAAACTGAGCCCCAGGGAATTGGCCAAGGTTATTACAAAACATTGTGATAAGTTCTAGCCCTATAAAGACAAAAAGGACCCATCTTCAAAGAGCTTAGCTTATAATAGAATTATTGCAGTAGACAATGCTAAGTGGTAGAGAAAATACAAAGTTTAGTTAAGACACTGTCTCAGTCTTGACAGCTACACTTTGTTAGGAGAATGGTTTGGACCATTGTTGAGATTAAAGAATTTCTTTTTCAGTAGAATTACATAAGCTAGGAAATATTGAAAAGAAAAGCTCTTTCATTTGTTGGGTTCATGGGAAGGCTACACAGATTCCCTAGAGAAGCCCTGCATAGGATAGAGAGCAGTGAATAGGCTTCAAGGTAAGAACATCAGGAGAACACTATGACCCCTCCAAAGTAGGGCAATCCAATAACTCTGTCCCTTCTCAGGGAGTCCTGGGACTGACATTTTCATACTAGCTCTGCCACTTACTATCTGTGTGTCTTTGAGTGAGTCATTAATCCTCTTCAGGCCTAAATTTTCTCACGTGTAGAACAAGAAGGATAGGATTACGTGACTTCTAAGGTACCTCACAACTCTCAATCTAGGATCAACTAGTTATCACTAGTGAGTTATCTGTTTATCACAGCAATGTACCATACCATTTTATATGAATGAATGTATGAAAAAAAAAATTAAGTACTTACTATATGTAAAGCACATAGAGGGCTTAAAATTTTTAAATTACAAAATTACAGAATTTCATAGTTGGCATGGGCTTCAAATAATCTAGTCTAAGTCTTACCTGAATAGGAATTCTCTGAATTCCTCACCCATCTCCTCACAAGCAGCTGTCTCTTCTATTTATAGATTTATAGGAATGAGGATTTGGCCTATTCCAGTTGTGGAAGGTGCTCAAAATAAAATGAGAGAATTTTACAGCAATAAGGTAATCTTTTTTTTTACTTTTTTTTTCTTTTTTTTCTTTTATTAATTTATTTTGATTTATCAACAATCACTTCCATATGCTTTTGAGTTTAAAATTTTTCTCCCCCTTCCTCCTCACCACTCTTCCCAAGATAGCACACAATCTGATATAGGCCATACATTTACATTCTTATTAAATATGTTTTCACATTAGTGAAGTTGTAAGTAAAAATTAAAACCAATAGGAGGAACCATCAGAAAGAGGAAACAAAACTCAACAGAAGAGAAAAAAAAATGATAGTGATTCAACTTCCATAGTGCTTTCTTTGGATGTGGATAGCATTTTCCATCATGAGGGCTCTGGAGATGTCTCAGATCCTTGTATTGCTGAGAAAGGTTAAGTTTATCAATATTAGTCATCGCACAATGTGGCTGTTATTGTGTACAACGTTCCCTTGGTTCTGCTCACTTCACTCAGCATCAGATCATACGAGTCTTTCCAGGTTTTTCTGAAGTCAGCCTGTTCATCATTTCTTATAGCACAATAGTATTCCATTACATTCATATACCACAACTTGCTCAGCCATTCCCCAACTGATGGGCATCCTCTCAATTTCCAATTCTTTGCCACCACAAAAAGAGCTGCTATGAATATTTTTGTACATGTGGGTCCTTTTCCCATTTGTATGATCTCTTTTGGGATATAGCCCTAGAAGGGCTATTGCTGGGTCAAAGGGTATGCACTTTTTTATAGCCCTTTGGGCATAGCTCCAAATTGTTCTCCAGAATGGTTGGATCATTTCACAACTCCACCAACAATGTATTAGTGTTCTAATTTTCCCACATCTTCTCCAACATTTATCATTTTCCTGTTTTGTCATGTTGGCCAATCTGATAGGTGTGATGTGGTACCTCAGAGTTGTTTTGATTTGCATTTCTCTAATCAATAATGATTTAGAACATTTTTTATATGACTATAGATGGCTTTAATTTCTTCATCTGAGAACTGTCTGTTCATATCCTTTGACCATTCATCTATCGGGAAATGGCAGTAAGGTAATCTTGAAAGCAACTAATCTAAGCACTGTATTTTGTGAACATAGTGTAGCACAGAAGAAAGAAAGAAAGAAAGAAAGAAAGAAAGAAAGAAAGAAAGAAAGAAAGAAAGAAAGAAAGAAAGAAAGAAAGAAAGAAAGAAAGAAAGAAAGAAAGAAAGAAAGAAAACTTCAAAACTCATTCACTCTATGATTATAATACAGAAACACAGATTCATTTCTAAAATGGGCACAATGAAACTTAGACTATATTGTCCACTAGAGAAAGAACAATGAATAGAAATATGATTTCATAGTTTCCAATACTGTATAATGCTTTTTCCAAGGAAATGATATTTATAAAGCATTTAGCATTGTGCTTGACACATAATAGGCATTTAATAAATGCTAATTCCCTTCTCTCCCATTCCCCTTTCCAACAGAGTAAAAGGGACTTTTTCTCATCGCTCCAAGGTGCTCTTGGTGATATAATAATGACTAAGATTTCTACAGAAATTTATAATTTGCAAAATATTTTACCTAAATGATCTCACAATACTTCTGTTTGGTAATTACTATTGGTATTACTCTCCATATTTTTACAGTTAAGGAAAACTGAGGTTGGCAGAAATTACTTGACTTTGCCTATGCATGATCAAACAATTGATTAGTAGAAGACAAAGGATTTAAATTACAGTCATGCTGATTCCAATTTCAGTCTTCTATCCTGCCTAAGAATAAACAAAGCCATTTGTCTCTCAATCATTCCTCATACCATGTGCTTTCATGAGTCCAAAATGATTGGTGACTTTGGTCAAAGAAATGTTCACGTGTGTGGAAAAAAAAAAGGGGGGAATCAGTTAAGTGGCTGCTTTTTTCCCCTCAAAATGATTATTTAATCCAGCCCAAACTGTGTTTTCAGGAACCCATGTAGAAAAAGGACATCTACTGAATCTCTTGCTGTTCTTCACCTGACTTTCATCTCTTTGCATCTGTACTGGCGGTTCCTCAATTCCTCCCCTCTGAACTTCTAGACTTTCTTAATCCCTCAGACACTTAGTAGGTATATGACTTTGTACAAATCACTTAACCTCTGTATGCCTCAGTTTGTTAAATTATAAACGGGGACAATAATAGCACCTACTCCCAGGCTATGAGGATTCAATGAGATAAGATTCAGAAAGCACTTAACATAGGGCCTGGAACTTGGTCAGGGTTTAATAAATTGCTTCCTTTTTATCCTTCAAGACTGAGCTCCAGTTCTGCATTTTACATGAAGCCTTTTCTTTCTGTGTATCCCTACCTACTTTGTACTTATTCTGCACATGCATACAGGTATGTGTGTACACATGCATACATACATACATACATACATACATACATATACACACACACACACATATATATGCATACATATACATACATATATGCATGTATTGTCTGCCCAGGTAGAATGAATGCAGGGTCCTTGAGTGCAGAGACTATTTCTCATATATATAAGTGTGTGTGTGTGTGTATATGTGTGTGTGTATACATATGTGTGTGTGTGTGTGTATCAAAACACATTATCAGTCACCAGCTATATGACAGGCCTCATGCTAGAGAGTAAGAATACAAAGACAAAAATGAAACAAGTCCTCCCCTCATGGAGCTTATATTCTACCGAGGGGATATAGTGTGTGTACACCGAAGCAAAAACATAGCAATAAAAAGAAAAGTCTGGGGCAGATAGTTGGCTCAGTGGATAGAGCATCGGCCCTAGAATCAGGACCTGAGTTCAAATCCAGCCTCAGACACTTACTAGCTGTATGACCCTGGGATTGCCTCAAAAAGGAAAGAAAAAAGTCCTTCAAGAAGGAGATAGTGTAAATAATAGAGCTTGGGGAGGAATAAGAAAAGGACTTGAGCAGATGGCAACCCTAGAGCTATTTGTTGAAGTGAACCACAGATTCTAAAAGGCAGTCATGTCAGAGTGCATTTCACAAATGGGAGAAAACATGAAAAGTATCAAGGGTTAAGATGGTAAGCCAACTTGCTTGAAGTGGAGATTACATGAAGGGAAGTAGTAGAAAATAGAATGGGAAAAGCTAGTCAAATTGTGGCCATTATCATTTAAAACAAGAAACAACCTCTGCTATTGAGAAACTGTCACACTAAGTATGTGTATTGGGGTTGGGGGGTGTCCTAAAAGGGGAAAGGAAAAGAAAAAGACACTAGATTAAAATGGTACAAAGACAGAAGGGAAGCATAAAGGGATTTGTTTTTGTCCTTAAAGTCCCTGAGCCCACTGCAAACATAACTAAACAGGATGCAAACCAGTGTCCATTCAGCCAATCACTGTTGTGGGTATAATATTTCATGGGCAAAAAATATTTTTTTGCATTCACCGAGAAATAGCCATTATCTTTTTGTAGTATACTATTTTATGATTTCTAGAGTGCCATTGGATACATTATACCACACAATATTTGAAAGAGCCCTATGAGGCACAGCATGAATTACTAGCCAGGTGAAAACAGCTTTGTGTTAGGAATCAGAAAATCTGAGTTCTCAACCTGGTTCTACCACTCAAAAATAATGTGGTCAAGGGACAGACATTTTATCTCTTTAAGCCTCAGTTTCTTCATCTGTAAAACATGAATAATATTCTTATTCTACTTATTTTTCAAGACTGTTTCTTATGATAGAACGAAATAAGGCTGCAGAGTTACAGAAACAGAGAATTAAGAGAACTCCGAAATTATTCACTCCAGTCCCTACAGAAGGCATGCATTCTCTCTACAGCATCTTGAAAGGCAGACATCCCAACTCTTGCTTGAACATTTCTAGAGAAGGGGAATTATTAATAGCAGTAATCACTCACATTTTAACATTACTTAAAGAAACAACAAAAAAAGCACTTTTCTCACTGTGACAAGGTATTAAAATAAATATTTCCCCCAGGAGAACAGAGGAAACAAAACTGAGGTTCTTAAGAGACTTGCATAGGGCCATATAGTTAACATGCCAAAGCCAAGACTCAAACCCATTTTCTGACTTGTCAACTGGTGCTCTTTGTAGTGATCTCTACTACCTCTCCCTCCCTAATGAGGTAATTCATTCTAAGTTGGATATATTTGATTGTTATGTATTTCATCTTTATAATGCACCAAAAATCTGCCTCCTTTTTATTTTTACTGGTTGGTCTCAATTCCATCTTCTGGGTCTAGGAAGAAGACAAATGTTTGTTCACTAAAGGAATCCTAGTCCTTCTCTCTCTTGTAAACCTGGTCCTCTTTGTGTCTCTCTGTCTCTGTCTGTCTGTCTGTCTGTCTCTCCTATTGTAGCCTCTAAGACCAATGTTAAAATAACATTCACTGGTTTGGTAAGTGAGGTAGATTTCTGTTAATATTGTTCTATTCTATAAAATAATCACATCTTAGAGAAAATGGATTTGACTCCCTCCACCTCCATAGAATGTTTCTGGATGGTTGTCCTTGGCTCCCTATATAAGAATGGTTAGATTTTATGCGAATTTACTAGCAATCCAAGGATTAGGGACCACCTTGGGGATGGATATCCTCTAAATAGAATTTGCTCCTTATGAATTAGCCCTGCATCTGTGATATCCATTTAATGCCAGATGGAATATATACTTATGCTATTAACTACAGACGAAGAGTCTTGCTTTCCTGTGTTCATATACAATTAGATACTAAAAGCTCCTCATATATGACCTAGGAGTTGCAGATAATAACCTATCCAGTGACAGATGCCAATGGCTTTCAGAAATTTAATTAAAAATAAGTGGACACTACTGGCCAGAACTCCTATCTCCTATTTTTTTTTTCAAAATATGAATTAATTAAAGGAAGTCACCCTGGGAATTCTGCAGTTTATAGGCCTCATGGAATATATTATCTAGGAGATTCTGAGGACAGCCCAGTGAAAGCCTCCTCAAATCCCTAACACCTCATTCAAAACTCTTTTCAGTTAAATGAAAGTAATCAGGAGCATGTGTGAGGAGCAGCACTGCAAATCAGTTATTTTTAAAACCTTGCACTTTTGAAAGGGGGAAGGGTGGTGCAGTGTGATGAATCCAGGTATTTCAAAACTACACTGCTAAACCCCTCTCCATAGGAAACCAAGCTGGGACCTGAAAGCCAAGAGTTATCTATGAGAGTTATCTATGTGGCCAACAGTTCATCAGTTCTCAAGGCTGCAATTTGCCTAGCTGATGATGATGATGATGATGATGATGATGATGATGATGATGATGATGATAATAACAATGATCCCACCTACCTTTTGAGTCAAATTTCACATTGTTTCCCAATGGAACAGTGGAATATTGGATGCCACACTCTCATTTCTAGTGAAATTGTCCTGCTAGCTTATCCTAGTATTTGACACTCTATCTCCCACCTTTCCCTTCTGAAATTTCTTGATATTGTTTGGTTGCTTGTATTTCAGTTCCTTGAGAGCAAGTATGATTGTTGAAAGTTATGTTGACCCAGTTACCCATAGTTCCCACCCTGCTTAGTTCTGGTGGGGGAGGAGGTACTAAGTGCAGTTTTTGTATCACCTGCTCTTTGTCAAGTTCCCCACCTTCAAATTGTTACATTCTTGCTACCTTGGGGAGGAACTGAGGTAGACCTATCTGGACTGTTTTAAAGTTACCTTTTAAAGCTGTCCCCACCTGGAAGCCATGTCTTCAGTGATCAGCTTGTCCACTTGTTGCTAAGTACTTAGAATAAAATCCTTTTCACTCTCTCTGTCCTGAGTTTTGCGTCCTTAATCAGGATGAAAGCTCACATGAAGAATTTTCCTTTCAACACTGTTTCATTTTTATTTTGTCTTAGGTACATAATCAGTGCTTGGTTTTGTATTATCTGTATTTCCCAATTCATCTCTCTTCCCTTTCCCTACAAGAGAGCAAACCCTTATGAGAATTTTTTGAAAAAGAATGGAAAACTCTAAGCAAAACTATCCAATATTTTAGAAAACTGACTTTAAATACCATATTCCATACCATGCAGTCCACTGTGTCTTCAAAAAAATTGTGGAGGTGGCTTAACATATGTATTGGTTTTTTTCAGGTCAAGTTTGGTCCTTATAATTTCATAGCATTCCTTTTACATTGTTTTTGTGGTTGTTGTTCAGCCTGTTGACATTGTTGTGGTCATTTTGCATTTGTTTTTGATTCTTTCTTAAGTTACTTTGCATTAGAATAAAAATGTGTCAATGGTTGATGGATATGGAGGTACAAGAATAGAATGTAAATCTTCTAAGGACAAGGATGTTTCATTTTTTTATCTTTGTATCCCAGAGCCTAGGAGTGTCATGAATACAGTAAATGCTTACTAAATATTTGTTGAACTGAATTAATTTAAACAAATTGTTCTAATGATTTGATTTCCAAGATTGCATATAGCTTTGACTTTTTCTCCTTAATCTGATTATTTCAAGAAGAAGTGATTTGTGAGCCCGAATTAGCAGAATTGGTTTACTTTTCTTCACAAAATGAATTTCAGAGACAGGAGTCATAGAAGGATAACACTTTGTAAAAAGCTTGTGGGTGTTTTAATGGACTGAAACTCAGTGGGCATAATAAGATCACAGGATCATTGATAAGGTAAGAAAGAATATTCAGAGACTATAAAGTCCAATTCCCTCATTTGATAAGTGGGAAACTGAGACCTGGAAAGGTTAAATGACTTACCTGAAGTTATAAAGTTAGCAAGCCAAAGAGCATGGCTTTAAACCCAGGTTCCCATACTCAACATGGAATATATTTTCTATTGTACTACACTGATTCAGTATTACTAAAATATAAGAATATCAATACACACACACACACACACACACACACACACACACACACACATTTCTCTCTCTGTGTAAGAAGGCACTTTACACATAACACTCACTAGCTGTGTGACTCTGGGCAAGTCACTTAACTTCAATTGCCACACCAGGAAAAACAAACAAACAAATTTTTAAAAATATACTTGTTAATTTTACATATTTAAATTTATCCATTTTTTTCACTTCTGAAACACACTCTATTTCTTGTTTAGTCGTTGAGATATAGACAAACATCTCACATCAAATACCAACATATACTCTACATGGATGCATCATTTAGAATTAACTGGTAACATCATAAGCAAAATAGAAGAGTAAGGAAGAAATTATATTTCTGATCTATGGACTGGGGAAATCTCAACAACTAAACAAGAAATAGAGTGTGTTGCAGAAGTGAAAAAATGGATAAATTTAAATATGTAAAATTAACAAGTATATTTTTTTAAATTTGTTTGTTTGTTTTTCCTGGTGTGGCAATTGAAGTTAAGTGACTTGCCCAGATTCACACAGCTAGTGAGTGTTATGTGTCTGAGGCCGCATTTGAACTCAGGTCCTCCTGACTCCAGTGCTGGTGCTCTATCCACTGCACAACCTAGAGAGGATTCTTCCCTTAACAAAGGACAAACATGATTTTAAAGGCTAACACAGTCAATTTTAATTATATAAAATTAAAACACATTTGCACAAACAAATCAATGCAACTAGAATAATAAGAGAAGTTGTTAATATGGGAAGATATTCCACAGCAGCTATATCGGAAAAAAACCTATACCTAAGATGTGCTGGAACTAATAACTAAATACATTATATATGTGTATATAAATAGATGCACATATATTAATATACATATAATATGTATACATATTTGTATGTGTATGTATATATACATATATATGTATGTATATCTATCAACTTATCTGTCCATCTATCCATCCATCTTTCTATCTATCTAATTCCTTGAAGATAATAGGGGAAATGATAGGAAAAAGAAACTTTGAAAAAACAAAAAAACTACAAATTGCTAATAGTCATTTGACAGAAGTTTCAAATCATTTAATATAAAAGAAATAAACCTTGAAAGCACTCTGAAGCTCCACTGTACACCTATCAGGTAAGCAAAGATGACAAGAAATGAAAATGGCAAACTCTAAAGGGGATGTGGGTAGACAGGTACACTAATATAGTAGAGCCGTGAATTGGCACAAATATTCTGGTAAACAATTCCAATCATACTAGAAAAGTCATTACATTGTTTGTCCCATTGACTCCACCATTAGTCAAAAATCACAGTGAAGTTAAGGACAGAAAGATCCTATATATACAGACTACATTTATAGCAACACTTTTTGTGGCAGCAAATAATTGTAAACAAAGTGGATGCCTACCAGTTGGAGAATGTCTAAACAAAGTGTGGCATATGAATTTAATAGAGTATTGTTATACCCTAAGAAATGAAAAATATGAAGTTTTCAGTAAAACTGGGGAAGAATAGAATGAAGACATTTAATGTGAAGTGATCAGAAAGAGAATAACAACTGACAAAATGAATGACTACCATAATGCAAGGGAAAAGATAAAAACAAAAATTTTGAAAACCATAAGAAAGTTGAACAATGTAGTAAAAAATTTGTGACATTAGTGGACTTACAATCTATTACTCAGGAAAGAGGTTGGCCATAGGTGCAAAACAAAGCATATATTATCAGGTATGTTTGATGTGTATATTAGTTTTGTATAAGTGTAGTTGGTAGTGAGGAAGTCTTTGTGTTCATTTTGATGTCATTGAGTGATAGTGATATTAAAGAAAAGAGAGCATTAATAAAGCATACATGTTTTGTTTCTAATGAATAGCTGAATGAAGAGAGAGCAAGAGAAGGAAATAAATATCAAGTGTCTGCTATATTCCAGGCATGTACTAGGTGTTTTACAAATTTTATGTCATTTTCCCTTCATGTCACCCCTCTGAGATAGGTAATCTGATCTTAATTTTATAGATGAGTTAAGTGAGGCAGGACCATCATCCCACAGCTAGTAAATGTGTGTGGCTGGATTTGACCTGAGGTTTTCCTGACTTTAGGGGCAACACTATGACGTGCCACCTATCTGCCCCGAACAGAGGTTACTTACTTTGGAGAATAGACAAGTATACATCATGGAAGACAGATGGAATGTTCTAATTTTATAAATGAGAAAATTGTGGTCAAGAGGAATTAAGTCACTTGTACACAGGTTAAGGGATATATGTTATATTGTCACAGATTTCTAAGGCCATCATTTAGGTGTCACAAATAGCATAACAAAATTCTAGATTTGGAAAGGATGTTGAAGGTGACACATTTAACTTGATCCTGGTCAGGAATTCCCATATACAACGTCTTTGACAAGTAGTCATCCAGAATCTAATTAAAAACTAAATAAGAGAGAACTCCCTCTCTGCAAGGGAGATCATTTACTTTTGGGAAGGCTTAAATTGTTAGGAAGTGAGTATATACACACGTACCCACATAGATATACGTGTATACATTTATGTGTATGTATGTATGTATGTGTGTATGATACAGGCTGATTTATCTCCATATAATTCCCCACCTATTCTTTTGATATTTCTTATTTTTATTACTTCTAGATGGGGAAACAAGTACAGAGAAGTTAAATATTAGCCAATAAGTGGCCAAGCTGACATTAAAATGAAGGTCTTGTTTTATGTGTCATAATTGGAAGTTTTAATGACCAAAAATATTTGATCATTACTACTCCTTTTGACTTATCATTTAGATGCTTTAATAAATTTTTTGTTTCCAAATTGGACCTTATAACTACTTCGTGGTTACTTAGGCTTTGTAATTTTTATCCATGTCTTTCTATAAAATCCTTCAAGAAGGTCCTATCCAAAATACTGGAGACCAGTGTCTTTTTATTTTCCTATTTTGAGGTACCAGTATAATACTTAATCTGTCTTTCTGTCATCCCACATTCTTTCTTCATGACCAATCTGCTTCCTTTTCTTTTCAATTTCTCTGGTGTAATGACTGAAATTGCTATAAACACTTTCAAGAGACTTTCTAAACATGATTGCTTAACTGGACCAAGGAACTGTATTTCCTGAGTGTAAATACATATATAAGGCTTATGTTTACCAGTAGAAGTAGAGAAGAGACAATTGAAAGCAAGGATATTCATTTAATATAGACCTGCAAATGCTAACAATAATACAAGAAAGAAAAATTCAGGGAGTAAGCATACATAAAACATAATTAAAATTCTCACCTTATAGACATGGGATGTTGATTTATTTAGAAAGCCTGAGCTAAAATTAATTGAAACAATAAATTCAGCAAAATTGAAGGATAAAATAAATCCACACAAATCATCAACATTTCTATGTGTTCCTACAAAAGCTAACAAGAAGAGCTTAAGCAGGGAAATTAATTCAAAACAAAGGCGGTAAATATACATACACATACATATGTGTATGCATACATATATACATACACACATATGATTATATCCACAAAGACACAGACAAGAACTATGAACCTAACTACAGAACACTCTGCAGAAGGAGAGAATTACAGAAATTTTAATTGTTCATGTGTAGGCAGAGTAGATCTAATACAAATGACAATACTGATTAAATTAAAGTATTTATTCATTTCACACCAGCTTAAGAAAGGATTATTTTATAGAGCTAGAAAAAACTAACAAAATTCATATGTAGGAACAAAAAGTCTAGAATCACAGCTTATAATTATTTTTTAAATGGGGGGGAAAGGAGAGTGGCTAACAGAACCACATCCCAACTATACTAAAAAGCAGTAATCATTAAAATGATTTAGCATTGGGGAGAAAGAGAGAGAGGATAGAGAGAGACAGAGACAGAAAGAGACAGAGCAATGAGAGACAGAGAAAGATGTACAGTAATCCAAAGACCTCAGTTACAAGAATCAGAACTCACTATTTGGCAATCGATGCCGGGAAAACTGAAAAAAAAAAGTTTGGGTGAAATTAGATATAGACAAACATCTCACATCAAATACCAAGATAAACTCTAAATGGATGCATCATTTAGACTTAATTGGTAACATCATAAGCAAAATAGAAGAGTAGGGAAGAAATTATATTTCTGATCTATGGACTGGGGAAATCTCAACAACTAAACAAGAAATAGAGTGTGTTGCAGAAGTGAAAAATGGATAAATTTAAATATATAAAAGTAACAAGTATAGTTTTTTAAATTTGTTTGTTTGTTTTTCCTGGTGTGGCAATTGAAGTTAAGTGACTTGCCCAGAGTCACACAGCTAGTGAGTGTTATGTGTCTGAGACCGCATTTGAACTCAGGTCCTCCTGACTCCAGTGCTGGTGCTCTATCCGCTGCACAACCTAGCTGCCTCAACAAGTTTTGTTTGTTTGCTTGTGTGTTTGTTTGTTTTTTAACAAACATATATAACAAATATAGTTAAAATGAGAAAGGAACAGGTAATCAAGAAAAAAAAATATTTTCAGTGTTTCTTTGATAAATGCCTTGCATCTTATATAAATAAGGGACTGATTCAAATTTATCTTTTTTTTTTTTTTGGTGAGGCTAAGAGGTTAAGTGACTTGCCCAGGGTCACACAGCTAATAAGTATTAAGTGTCTGAGGCTAGATTTGAACTCAGGTCCTCCTGACTCCAAGGCCAGAGCTCTATTCACTGTACCACCGAGATGCCCCTCAAATTTATATTTCTAAGAATCAATTCCCAAGATATAGTTAAAGGATATGAACAGGCACCTTTTAAAGGAGAAAAAAAATTCCAAGAAAGGAATAACCAAATGAATAAAGTGTTTCATATCACTTAGAATTAGAGAAATGTATATTAAAGCATTTCCATCATTCTATCTCACATCCGTCACATTGACAAAAATAGAAAAAAAGGGAAAATAATAAATGTTGGAGAAGATGTTGAAACTGACACTTTAATACATTGCTGGTAGAGTTGTGAACAAGTTTGGCCATTCTAGAAAGAAATTTGTCCAAAATGTGCCCAAAGTGTCACTAAACTGTTCATATCCTTTGATGCAGATATAACACTACTAAGCCTACATACCAGAGATCAAAGAAAGAGGAAAGGACTCATAGTATTTTTATAGTAGTTCTTTTTAGAGAAGCAAGAAGAAAAAAATAACACCTGGAAATTAAGGTGATGCCTACCTATTGAGGAATGGCTGACCAAATTATGTTATCACACCTCAACCTATGACAAAATGAATCATCTTGGAAGAAAATGGGAAAAATTCTACAACCTGAATTGAACAGAAGTAGAATAACATATATTCAAAGCATTATGAAGAAAAAGTAACTTTAAAAGACTTTTAACTCTTATCAATGACGTGATAAATCATAAAATGAAACACATTTTTGGACATAGTGAACGTGGAAATTTGCTTTGGTGGAAAATGCATATTTTTATGAGGGTCTTTTTTTAAAAAATTGTTCAATTGTGGTACAGTGGGAGGGAGAGGTAATAAATGCATATATAAAATCTTTAAATGGAAAGAAAAAGAAGAGATACCCCAGCCATTTAGGGATACCTCCTAAAACCCTGAGAGGGGTAATAGCCAGCTAGCATTGCTCTTGGAGAATGAAGCCAGGGAAAAATCACTCATACAATGTGTCCCAAAGCTTTAATAGTTATAGTGATGATGGGGTATGGGCCCAAAGTGAGACCTTTGTCCCAATTTGGGCTCCATTTTTCTATGGGCCCTAGAAAACCTTTGGACTGTCCTTGAATTCTCCCACTTGATCAAGGAGATCTTGGGCATTCTATAGGCCATGATTCCATCCTTTTGGCTACACCCAATCCCCCCAATTCTGTTATCCTTGACCTAGCCTTGCTCTCCATTGTCTTGCCTCCCTATGGCTCCAGGCTACTTCCTACCCTTGGTCCCACCTAGGCTCCATTTCCCTGGATTTCTATTACCTCATAGACTACTTGGCCACTCCTGGATCCCTCCCACAGTCTTTCTGTAGGTAACCTCCATCTTGTCTCCATTAAGGGGCTCAAATTTTCACAATCTAGCCAATAGCCCATAGATGCTCAGATTCCTTAAAAGTCTGGCTAATATGGTGAATCTTCAATAAACCTTGTTTTTGGCTGAAAGAAGGCTTGATTCGAATTGTTTTGGGCAGGACCTGGGTGTCATGTCAGTGATATATACATATATATGTGTGTGTGTATATGTGTGTGTGTGTGTGTATATTTATGTATGTATATTGAGGTTCAGGAGTTAAGGGGTGGTAGGACCCCAAAATCAGAACACACAGGTCCTGTACAAAAGAATTCAACCCAAGTCTTTTTTCAGCCAAAGACAAAGTTTATTAGAACATCTGTCATATTGGGCAGACTCTCAAGGAGTCCAAACATTAGTAAGCTATTGGCTAGATTATAAGAATCTGAGCAGTGGCTAGATTTTAAGAATCTAAGCATCTTAATGGAAACAAGATAGATCTTACATACAGAAAGACTACAGGAGGGATCTAGGAGTGGCCAAGTAGTCTATGAAGTAATAGAACTCCAGGGACCTGAATGGTGTGGCCAAGGGAGAATGGAGACTAGATAGGATTAACAGCAGGAAGTGGCCTAGGGCCATAGGGTGGCAAGACAATGGAGGGTTAGGTTAGGTTAAGGGTAACCAAGAATTGGGAGGTTGGGTATGTGCAGTAACAAAAGGCAAGTAGATGGGATTATAGCCTCAGGCAAATGTGTGTATACCCATGCAATATAAAATATGTATACATATATATGTGTGTGTATATATATATATGTATATATATATATATATACATATATATATATATGTGTGTATATATGTGTGTATATATATATATATACACACACATACACACATTACAGAAGCAAGGAGCTGGGATGTTGTCTTGTTCTACTCTCTGACACTTATACTGGGATTCTCTAGGTAGCTGGGAGATAGCTTTCAAGCATTGAAGGTAGAAGTAGGTTCTGAATTTCTGCATTCATGCTACTTCACCATTATGGGAACTGGGGCTAGATTTAGTAGTCTGGACCTACTACTCTGTTATGCTTTATTGAAATATATGACAAAAGCAGCAGATTTTCTGCCATCCATAATGACCGAATACCAGAGTAGCAGGCCTCGTTCTCTGCTCATGTCCAGAGCTTCAGATACCAGTTTCTTTCCCCACCCCACTCCCATCATTGGTGTTTGTCTCTCATTCTTGAAGAAGACCATGACATCAGGGAGGTGATGCAAGTGAATTGGATTTAAGTGAGTGAGGGCTGGGCAAAATCACCAGCCTCACTTTCTCCTCTGGAGCCATATGGGTCCAGTGGCAAGATATAGATCAGGATGATTGGAGATGGCCTTGGATGCAGTGGGAGACCTTGGCTTTTTTAAGTTAAGGTCTTTAATAGGTCTCAATTTGACTGAGGTAAAGCCCATTTAGCGATCAAGGCTAGGTAATAAATGGAGCAGAGAATGGCCTCTAATGCTTTGTCTGCTAGTTATTTCCTATTTATCCTGCATATAATTTACTTTGTTGAGACGAATTATTATTTTCTATTATCTTAATAATCAATTATTAAATTAGGATTAAGGTTTTTTTCTCTTTATTTTCTTATTCAGGGACCAGCCCCTGTGAATCAGTCAGTCTCTGAAGGACACTGTTGATAGATGAGAATGCTCAAATTCTCAGGGAACATGCTTCTTGATCTAGGTCAGGACCCCACCCGGCTAGTAGTCCTTATTTCTGTTTAGAATGTAAACAGAATCTACTCTACATGAATTCTTGCTCTTGGTAAATAAGCCCATGTCACTGTACCCCTCCACTAGAGTTTAGGGTAACCTAGCTCACGAAGGAAAAAAACCTACCACTGTGGTCTGGGTAGAGGTGGATTCCTTTGTCCAGACTGCTGGAGACAACTGAGTCTCATGATCAAATCATGTTTTCAGAAGGAGGAGTTGAAGACTTTTAGCCCGGCTTCTCATTAATATATCCACTACCTTATCAATTGTTCACCAATCAGGGTTGATTTCTCCTGTCAGGGTCATTCCCTTTTCTAAAAACATTTAAGATATTCAGTATCTCCACTAGGTATCTTTGCTTATGGAGAGAAATCACTGACCATCAACTTATTGTTAGCTAGCCTAATTAATAAATTGATTATTAATTACCCGGAAACTATGCCTCTTGGGCTTTTCATTCATGTCATTGTATATATTTGTTTGCATTGTCTCCACATTAGATTGTAAGTTCTTTGTGGGCAGAAACTGTCTCTTGCCTCTTTTTGTATCACTACTACTTAGCTTAATACCTGATCCTTAGTAGGCACTTAATAAAGACTGATTGATTAAGCTCTTTCCACCATTCATTTAAGTCCTATCTCTCTGAAGTTTCTAGGTTGTTCTCTTCACCTTGTGTTTTTTCCCTCTGGACTCCTCTCCCAAGCTCAAGGCAAGCAGGTGGGTATCCAGCATTTGTTAAATGAATACTTGGTGCTATGCACTAAGCTCAGCCCTGAGGATATAAACAAAATCAAAAAGAGCAATGGACCCTGCCTTCAAGGAGCTTATAAGCTAATGGTGGAAGACAACCCTTAAAAGGGGCTGAAAAAAAAAAAGGAAGCTGGGTATGAGGGAGGTAAGAAGGTACCCAAGCAGGGGATTGGTGCAGAATGGCTTAGCTGGGAGTGGAATGAAGTTTGGTGAGCCTGGTCTTGGCCTCCAAATTGAGAATTCTAAAGGATTTCACCAATGGAAGAAGGGGAAAGGCCTGGAGAAGGAGTATAACACTGTAAAAAGGCCCCTGGTACTCAGGGAAGTTCCAGGGTGAGCAGACATCTGAGTCCTGGTGAAAAAGTGCTGAGAGGATCAGAAACACAGCTGGGGAGGGAAAACCAGGAGTGGGAAGAATCCTCCATGCCACTTCCAGATCTTGCCTCAAAGACACCACTAATCCTCTTTGTTCAGATTCACTCCATCTGTCTGTACTCGGCTATCTAAAACTTCCTTGTATCATTTACCAAAACCAGGTCATTCTTCCTCCTTTTTTTCAAGTTACTCACCTAGCTCAAGTTGTTTCTATTCCAACCTCTGTCCACACACATGGAAACATGTATATACATGATAATCCCTTTTCAAACATCTTGGCATCTACTTTATCATACTTCTAAGCTCTCACAAGACCACGTATATTCTCCCATATTCTATAATTCAAAACTATTTTGTGTCATCATTATCTCTCTCCTCTTTTGGCATAATTTCTAAAGAAAGTGTTCCACTTTTCCTTGCTCCTGTACCATTTCTCAACTTGAGCTTTGACGCCATCTCCTTCTAAGCTATAGGGCAACTTGCCTACCCTAATCATTGTCACTGCCTTCCCCATATTGTCATTTTTATCTACTTATTCTTGGTCTAATGCTGAAAAACATTCCCTGATCTCTTCCACCTTTTAACACAAAATTGTCACTCAATACTATTATCTTAAGTTGTCTTATATCTCTTCTCTCCTTCACAGTAAAACTACTATAAAAAGTCCTCTCTACTCATTCTTTTCAATTTCTCACCTTCCACATTCTTGTCAAGTTCTTGCAATCTGGTTCCTTACATTTCCACTCTACTGAAACTTTCCCACCAGTTACATTGCTTGGTTTGGACTACATAAGTGTCATGCTTTCCCCCAGGATAAGCTCATCCAGAGAAATCTCATTATTTTGGAGACTGATTCAGGTTTGGTACTCAATGCTTCCTAAGTACTCTCAGTCACTTCTTCCTTCCGATTGGAGGGCTAAAGGGCAGAGCAAAACTTATTTCCAAAGCCTCCCTTTATAGGGGGCTCAGAAGTTCCATCCAAACACTTCATCATTTCCCACTATCTGCTCTACTTGGTTTTGCCTCCACAAACATCATGCCTTAATGCTGGTTTCCTTTTTCCTCACCCTTTCCATGACCCCAACTTCTCACCTTCTTCTTGTATATTATCTTCCCTCAGTAGAGTAGAAGCCCTTTGAGGGCAGAGACTTTCTTTTTACTATCTGTATCCCAAGTGTTATTGCAGTACATGACCCATAGTTGGTGTCTAATAATTTTTTTTCTTGGCTATTGACTGAATCTCCATTGTCCAAAGATAACAATATTTTGCTTGCTAAATCTACTGGCTTTTTCTCATCCATATTTACTGGATCATTCTTCACTTTTTCACTTTCCACTAACCTCATTTCCTATATATAATGTTCTTCTTTGTTCTTTCATGGAACTGCACCTTCCTCATTCTCAGAAGCATTGGAAGGGACCTCAGCAACCATCTATACCTATTCATACATGAAGGGAATCTGCACTAAAACATACTCAAAAACGTTTGTCCAATCTTTGAACATTTCCAAGCAGGAGAAAGCATTGTTCCCACCTTTTGACATAGCTCTTTCTACTTATATATGATTCTAATTGTTAAAGTCCCCCTTTCTGTCCCCCAACTTCAAGTCAGTACTCCTTATTATTTTTGTATATACTTTCATCTAATATGCACCCTGTAATCACAGGTAACTTCCAGGCTCTGTACATGAATTACATGAATAAATACTTATGTGCCATGTGCTTGCTAAGCCCCACCAATAAAAATATAAGCAGAAAGAAAAGCAACTGGGCCTTCAAGCAGTTGGTACTCTAATGAGGGAAGACAAGATAAAAGGAAACTGGTTGAGGAGAGGAAAGAAATGAAAGTATTCAGTAAAAGGTCATGGTAGAGAAAGTTCAGAGAGTCAGGGGTATAGCTTGAGAGAAAGAAAGAAATAGTCTAACTAGGTGTCCTCTGTAAAATGGAGGGTCTAGAAGGGATCAGCCAATTAGAAGAAGAGTTGCAGGGGTAGAGAATACTGCCAATGTGTGAAGTCTAGGGCTGGAGTGAGCTTCCAGGGTGAAGTGGTTTCTAAGGAGCTCAATGAAATATGAAGTCCAGGGGTGAAGTGAGATGTGAGAAGTCCCCTTTTCTGCTCCCTATACTTTCTTACTTGGGTCTAGTACCAGTTGATAGAAGACTTTAAATTATAGATTCAGGACTTAGGACTTAAAAATCATGAAATCATAAAGCTTTAAGGGATCTGAGGAATCACCTAGTCTCGGGATCCTACCCCTAGACTAGACTAGACTAGACTAGCCCTGAGGTCGAGGTTTATAGAACGAATTTGGATTCAATCTAAAGGTCACATTTAAGGATCTAGAAGGCCACATGTGGCCTCAGGGCTGCAGGTTCCCCACCCCTGAAGCCTGACCCGCTCATTTTACAAGTGAAGAGACTGAGGTCCAAAGAAATTACAGACTATACTATAAGAGCTAGGACTCAAATCCACACGTCCTTAAGTCCTACTGGGGAAAAAAATGGAACAATTTAAGACATATATGGATATATATACAGAGACATCTTCTTTCTGCACTTAGTCTAAATGTGTACATTTATTGGAATGGGAACTCCTGGTATGAAAATTCTCTCCAGTTGAATAGATTAGCGTTTCACTTATAAATTACAATTTTACATGCATGCCTTGAATTGCTGAAATTTTTAATGACTTGTCCTTGGTCACAGAGCTAGTACGTGTCAGCCAGGTCTTCTTGACATCAAAGCTAGCCTTCTGTCCATTACATAATTTTGCTTTTTAAACCACATGGTAACTTCACAATTTTACTTTACATGGTACTTGCACATAGGTAAATAAATTAAATCTTGCACAAAAGTTCAGATATGTCAAATTTCAGCTCTTTTTATTCATTGTGGGAAATTCTGGTTGCCTCTTCTAGCTCTATTTCTCTGGACCCAATAAGCTGAATTTCTAAATAGATGCTTGTGTAGGGGTGGGTATTCTGGGACCTTTCCCTGGGTTATTGTTGCCATGGTGACTGCCTCCTTGATATTCACATGTTCCCCACATCTGTCTGTGTTTTGTTTATGGCCATCCTAGAGAAGCATCCCTGCATGGTGCTGGAGAGAATAGAGAGAGAAAGAGAGAAATACTCTCCTCAAACTCAAAGACAGCAATGTTTACACAACCCAGATGAAAGCAGTTTTCAATACCATTTTTCCCCCTCATATTTAAACTGAGTCCTGTTCAACAGGCTAAGCCATGTGAAGAGTCTACAGAAGCAGGAGAAAAGGAACATGAGAGAGATGATGTAAACTACCTAGAATATAGGGCTTCCATTTTGTGAGTTCCTGATCTCTAGTTTTTGACTCCCTCAGTGTGGCTTCAAACAGCATATCCCTTTGATTTAAAAGTTTTCCAGTTCTGTTCCTCTAGAATCTTTCATGTGAGATTTCTGTATCATTGGCTTATTTTGCTCCAATGAAGATATTCTGTGACATTTCCTGAATGTTGTAAAATTCTTAAGGAGGGAATTGAGGAAGTTTTTAGGCTCTCCTTCACTTACTGATTTGAAGTAAATAAAATGTGCTTTATATAATCAAGGGTAGTTTAAATAATTTTGGACTTAAGTCCTGGATTTAAGTTCCACCCAGCTCTGTCATATATATATATATATATACACACACACACACATATATTTCTCATCTGCAAAACGGGAGTTATTATACCAGTAGTACTTACCTCATAGGGCTATGTGAGGTTTAAATGGAATAATATACATATATACTGTAAATATTTATTGATATTTTATACCCTCATTTCCAAATATATACTGTCCACCTACAAACTATTCTTTGAAATGAGGAATTAATTAAGAAGGCTTAAAAATAAAAGCTATGTAGGAAAACCATCCATCAATCCATTCTGGTAGTACACATATACCTCTGCAAAGAACTCATCTCTTCTTCAGGAATAGGGACTTTCATTATATGTATATGGAATCCAGGTCCTAGTTTTTGGTGTTTTCCTCAATCCCAAGCAATCCCTCTTACCTCTACTTCTCCGAATCCCTGCTTTCCTTCCAGACTCAGTCCAACTGCCACTTTCTGTGAAAGACCTCTTGATAAATATTTTAAATGATCGATAATCATTAAACAATTAGCATTGTTGTAATTGCATATAAGGTTCTCATATTTTTGCTCACTTCCTTCTACATCATTTTACATGTCTTCTCCTACTTCTCCGAATTCTTTCTTATGGCACTGAAATATTCATTACATTTCTATGCAACATTTTGTTTAGCTATTCTATACTTGATGAGTATTCCATAAAATAAAAATATTAAAAAAAGTTACAACGAATGCTTGACAAAATTCAAAATGTCATAAGATGTCAGTTGCTGTCACTGCTTCTACTGTTGTCATCGCCTTCATTGTCATTATTATCGCCATCAATATGTCATCATCATCATCAGTTGTGACCTTGGGTGTGTCATTTTACATCTCTGAAACTAGCGGTGCTTCGCATTGAAGATTTTAGAGTGTTGCAGAATGAGAAGGTCTTTTATAATTTTAAAGTTCTATATGTGTGATGTAATTGTGAAGGGAGTCAGCAGCCAAACTTAGAATCAGGTAGACCTAATTTTGAATTCTACCTCTTGAAACTTGCAGCTATGTGACAAATCAGTTTCCTCAGCTGTTCAACAATAAGGTTGAATGTGATGGCTTGTAAGGTAGCTCTAAATCTATGTTCTATAAAGTGCTTCACGAACTTTAAATTGTTATATAAGTACTAGCTCATTTTGTTATGTTTATTAATAACTCACTTAGTAATTCTAGCAATATTCTTAAGTATTAAATGCTATAAACTTAAGACCGTGAGCTCCTTGAGATGGACTGGTTTTTGTTTTAACCTTCTTTTGTATTTCCAGCACTTAGCAAAATGGTTGACACATAGTAGGTACTTAATAAATACTAGGTGACTGATTACAAATAATTAATCGATAATATTAAGATAATATTAAGTTAATGGTTCAAATCATGTTTTGTAATACTCATTCAGACCAGTTTACTTGATGCAGAAAAATCCTTGGCTCTAAGGACTGTTCTTCCTATTGTCTCAGCTAGCCATCTGTTAAAAGCAAACATGAAAGGTCTGGTGGTTCAATTTCCACGGCCCTACTGGGAAACTGCTCATTTGTCAGTAGTATCTCTTTCATACGTGCAATAATCCAAAATGCCTTAATTTTTATTTAGTATTAAGTCAGAGGCTCTTACAAGGGTTTAGATTTCCTTTGGAGGATTCTTTATTGCACTGGCTTGTACTCCTCCCTCCCCACCTCTCCCCACCTGTTCCCACTACACACACACACAGAAAAGTACTACCTGTCACATCCTACATGTTGACACTAACTCCCCTTGCAATGGAAAAAAAAGTTCCAAATATTTAAGAGAAAAAGTTTTATTGAATTTTAGAAGAAAAAAACCTCACTAAATAGAATCTTCAGTAAAACAAACAGCTCCACTGATTAGCCTTTTCCCCCAAAGATTTTCATATATACTTAAAGTCACAGTCCTGACAAGGCAGACTCCTCTTCCTGCTGTTCCCAGCAGGTGTCTCCAGATGTGGCTTGTTCCAGCTCTCCAGGTGATGATTCTCAGCAGGTAAGTGCCATTAGTCCCACACAAGGCCAAAATTCTCTTGTAAGGCAAATCTGTGTCTGTATTATAACCCAGTTTTTACCAACACAAAGCTTCCACACTTTTCCCTCTGTGTCAGAAACAAAGTTCACTTTAGTTAAAGCTCTCTAGGCCTATATTTTCAGTGAAGAGACTGCCTCCTCTTCACCCTTCAAGATCACTTCAGTCCCAGACCTCACACCCTATCAATACCCACTATTCCTGGGAACCCACCCTTTTTCCTCTGTTTGGAGGGTAGAGGGCTCCTACCAGAATATCCATTTGAGGAGGGGACCCAAACTTCCCCATCAGGTCTCTCGGCTGCTACCTTCCCTCTCCCTGTTTTTCACTTCCTTTTTGTGTATAATCTTTCCCTATTGGGGATTATAAAGTCTTTGAGGGTAAGAATGGTCTTTACCTTTCTTTGTATTCCTAGAGTTTAGCACAGTGCCTGGCACATAGTAGGCATTTAATACATGTTTACTGAGTGAATGAAAAGTAAAATTTCTGATATTATCAATTTTTCCTCTAGGGGACCTGGGAGGCAGCCTCCTCTCCCTAAAGGGAGCACTAATAGCTTGTCGTCGTCGTTGTTGTTGTTTTGTTATTGTTTTTCAGTTGTTTCAGTTGTATCCAACTCTTTGTGACTCCATTTCGGTTTTTCTTGGCAAAGATTTCCATTTCCTTCTCTAGCTCATTTTATAGGTGAGGAAACTGAGGCAAACAGGGTTAAATGATTTTTAACACACACTTTTAATGACACACAGATATTGAGTAACTGAGGTCACATTTGAACTCAGGAAGATGAGTCTTCCTGAGTCTAGACCTGGCACTCAATCCAATGTACCACCTAGATGCCCCTAACAGTTTTTTTTTGGGGGGGGTGATAAAAAAAAACAAATAAATACAATCTCCCTACAGAATAATTTTCAGGGAGCTAAGTCTTCTTTAGACAATTGGGTAGAACTATTCTATGGCAGGGGTAGGGAAGACGAAGAAGCTGGTACATTCTCAAATTTCATCAGTTTGCCTTCACTGAAGAGATACAATTTATTTTTAGAAGCAGAGAAGGGCAAAGGTTCAGCACTAGATAATTATATGGAATAAAATTAGTGAATTACTGGGATTACACAGGGAGAATTTTTTTTTCATAACCACAAAATGGCCCAGAAATGTTGACTGACTACATAATGGTGAAAATAATAATAACCAGCATTTATAGAGCACTATCAATTCTACAAAGTACTTTACAAATATCATTTTATGTGATCCTCACAAAAATCCTGCAAAGTACATGCTATTATTCCCATTTGACAGATGAGGATAAATGTGATGTTTACTGCTTTACATCAGCTACTAGCTACAGTTCAGAAACAACTGGAACATATAAATGTGAATGATGTCTTGCCATGTGCCCTGCTGTCGCCACCAAGCTTTTCTGCTCTTACAATAGAACCCTCTAGACCTGACCTCCATAAAAACCCTGTTGCCAGTCCTTGGGGGAGTTAATCCTCTGTAGTGGGTGGAAAAGAGATATCTCATCCAGTAAATAAATAAGCTGGTTAAGTGAGTAAATGCAAGCAGACCTTTGTTTTCAGTCATTTTCAGTTGTGTCTGACTCTCCATGACCCCATTTAGAGTTCTCTTAGCAAGTTTACTAAAGTGGTTTGCCATTTGGTTTTCTGGCTTATTTTGCAGATGAGAAACTGAGGCAAACAGAGTTAAGTGACTTGCCTAAGGTCACACAGCTAGCAAGTGTCTGAGGCCAAATCTGAACTGAGGTGCTTCTGACTCCAGGGCCGGTGCTATTTTCACTGTACTACCTTGCTGCCCAAAACAGACCTAGTCAATTTTATATAACCGTGCTTCGTGTCTTTTCTGTCTGTCCATCCCAGTCATTTTGCTATTGGTAAGGTGAATTTAGTGTGTGTAAGGAGGATTTTGCTGTTCCTTTTTAGATAATAGTTCCAGAATCCTAGATAATATTTCCCATGAATTATGGTTGAAAACATCTCCTCCACGTTTGCACAGTGAGGTATAGGGATGACAACATATGCCTGTGCTGTGCTAGGTCATGAAGATATTGCTGAAGTTAACCTGTCAGCTTAATGTTGGCAAGATGCCTTGTCTGTAGCCCTATAAAGCAAGTGGGCACTGCTCAGTGAGTGGAGAACCCATTTTAGGATTTGGGTAATGGATACAGGAATGCATGTACCTGCCTTGATCAGCCCCCATCAAGGCTTGGGGGAAATCTGTATTTGCCACAACTGGCCCCCATTAAGGCTTAGGGGGTAAGGAGTTACACTCCTATTCTTGCCTGCCCCTGTGAAAAGTGTGATTAGGGAATGCTGCGGGAGTTGGTGCTCCCATTATCAGCAATCCTCTTTTGAGAAAACTAGACTAGAATAAAGTAAGCTTCTTTAACCCCTCCAAAGCTGTCTCCCCGACTGACCGGGCGCTAGAACAGCTGTTAGTGTTAGGAGCCCTCCTGCGTGCTCCTTACGGCCAAATGGTGTTACCTATGTGTTTATCTGTGAAACACCCTGTAACCATCTATGAGCCACCCTCTTTCCCCTACACTTCTTACTCTGAGAACAGTAACCAAATTAAAGCTTCTATTGATCCTGGAAAGGACAGATCAATCAACTGCCCTGCTCATCATTACTGGGATACCTACCTCCAGACATCAAGTGCTTCCACTAGCTACCATAACCCTTTAGGCACTATCTCCCCCTTTAGGATATGTGCCTTGAGAGCAGGGCTGTCTCATTTTTGTAAGTGTCTTCCCATGGCTTACTATAATACCTGAGCATATCATAATTACTAAATAAATGCTTTTTCATTGTACTATTTTCATTCACCCTTCCATTCCTCCATTCATTCCTCTATATGCGTGTACTTCCAGATTCTGGGCCTGTGCATATGGAGATCCTGTACAAAAGTCCTTCTCTAATTCTGTATGATGGCATGAAACTAACCTTGAGTTGTTAAAACATATGCCAGTTGAGCATAAAGTTTGTCAGTTTTTTCACAAACTGAAAACATTTTGTGTATGGGCCTGTCTACTGACAGCATGTATCTGCTAGCTGACTAGCCCAGTGATATACATAAAGACTTATCACCAGAGAGATGAGCACAGGTGGATGCAGCATCATTATTATTGAATATTATACCACAGGTATGAATAAACAAAAAAAATGCAAAATCGCCTTATTCCTTTGGAGTGCCTTTCAGCTCCTGTGATGATGATGATGATAACAGAAGATTGGAAAAGGGAACAGGGAATTCCATGTAACACATTTCCTAGACTAACAAGAGCATTATTAACAAGATTTATCTATTTCCAATAACTAAGCAGTTGGCACACTACCAATTGGACCATGACCCATCTAGAATGGCTCACTCACTATGAATGAAATGAAAAAACATAAAGTAAGTGGAACTACATGGAAGAATGGCTCATGGGTTTGCTTTAGAGAAATTAATAAAGGATTTGGCTCAATTCAATCAAATGTAACTTCAAAAGTAAAAAAAAAACATAGTAACTTTAGGGACCCTTGGTGGTCTAGCCTAGCAATGTTCACTATGACTTTGTATACACTGACCGTCAGGAAAATTATCATATCTTTTATGTCCATATCTGACATAAAACACACAAACACACACACAAATGCTATATGGCAGCAGCAGAATGAAGACCCTCACTGGCTTCTGAAGCAGTAAAGATGAGTACCACATAGAAGTCTATAGAGCAGCACATGACAAGTGGGAGTAAGCTTTAACACATAACCAATGAGGACCTCCAGAGAGCTACAGGAATAAAAAAAAAATGTTCTATGAAAATTGCATGATTAGACCAGTTCACTTAACCTTTCTCAACTTCATTTTCCTCACTTACAAAATGAGGATGTTCAAGAAGATCACCATGAAGGTCCTTCCCAGCTTTAAACTTATGATTCTGTGATCCAAAGTAAGCTATTATGTACTTTTAATTTAATAAATTCCTTTGAAAGTTAGGCACACATGATAAAGAAAATGGTATTAAAGTATGGTTCAGTTCGAAAAAATAAAGAAAATATATTTGTTTACTCAAATCAAGAACATTTTCATTAAGGAGAGAGTTGGAAAGTTCTGGGCATGTCATTAAAAATAAAGTTCAATGTATTTTAACAGACATGACATAGCTGATTACAGAGGCTGGAGTCATTTCAAATTTAGCTATATTTATGAAGTCAAATCACTATATTTACATTCTTCATTGGTATGTAATATGCCATGTTGCACTTAAGAAAATCAAGTCAGGAAGAATATATGGCTCTAAGTAATTGCAACTAATAGTCAACAGAAGACCCAAGTTATAATCTCAGATATGCTGGTTACTCCTTTTTGTGATATCACTTGGGAAAATCAGGTACCTACTCTGGAGCTCAAATGTCCTCATTCCTAAACTGAGTTCAGATACTTGAAAAAGTCCGACCTAGGATGACAGTGGACAGACTCTACCAGCTGATCATTACTATAGCCAGGAGACTTTGCCATTCTGTATTATGTTTTTATTTATAACCTAAATACAGAAAGAATGCGAGGGAAAGTATCACCCCACCATACATATACACACACTACCCCTCTGTGAAGTAAGAGGCTGCAGCAGCAAGTGTTATGTGAACAATAAAAACCATTGGAAATGGAATCAGGAGACCTGGATTCAAAGGCAGTTACTACTTATGATCCGTAATGGCTTGGACAAATAAGTCAACATTTCTGAAGCTCATTTCCCTCATCTACAAAATCATCAAGTTGGACTAGATAATTCCTAAATTCTCTTCCAGCTCTACATCCCATGATGCAACATTGTAAGGCTCTTTCCAGCACCCATATATTCATTGTTATGGTAAAGTCAATAGTTATAATGTTTGTCATTCCTTTGGTATATCACTATCATTTATTTATTTATTTTTAAAAATTAATCCCAGAAGTCCTTCAAAATCATATCTCCAAGCATCAATTTAGGATGATGAAATCATAGATTTAGATCTGGAAAGGACTTTTTGTAGGCAAGGAAAATGACGTTGAGAAAGGTTAAGTGACCTAGCCTAGATCATGCCACTTTCTTAAGACATTTATTTTATTCCTGTAGTTGTCTGGAGGTCCTCATTGGTTACATGCTCACACTTGTCACATGCTGCTCTACAGCCCTCTGTGTAATATTCATCTTTACTGTTTCACTGTGTTTTGAGTCTCTCCTGTTCTTCTGAGAATCTACCAGGTAGTGGGCAATTCTTGGTACATTCAGTAAGACGCTTTGGGGAATACAGTTCCTGAAATACTAAGAAGACTGCCTGGGCAGTGAGCCAAGCAGAAGGGTCACTTAGGGGGCATGCAGGTACTGAAAGGATTTTCTATGAAAACAGAGACAAAAGAAGCTAGGACATGTGAGATGACTTCCCTTTTCCCCTGTGATTTTACTATTTGTGGTATGTTTAAAAGTCTTTTTTTCCCCATAAAGGTCTCAAAGTGCCTCAAATTTTCCTTTTCTTGCTAGATCTAGGAGGCAAAACATAGAAGAGAGTTGAAAGAATTGAATTCAGATCTTGTCCAGTATTTCTGGGCTACTCTTCTTCAGTTTCAATATTTTACCTTAACTTACATGCCAATCCACTGAGCTTTCCTGGGACAGGAAGAAAATGGAAAATAAATTGGGGTCCAGTAGGTAGAAGCAGTGAGCCAAATGATGTAAGAATTATTATTAGAGTATTTAAATGCCTAGATAAAGACCCACAGAGGAACAGAGAATTTAGAGAGTTTGGAGAAGCTTGGAAGGCTTCTACTATACACACATGTAATGTTAGCAAACTGGTAGCTCAAGGCTATGGTTGGCCAGATTTTTTCATATGCACAGCAGAGTGTGCTGTTGTATCTTGAGCTTAAAACACTGTATACTTCCTTGCCTGGACAGAGCAGCACAAGTAACTATCCCCAGAAAAGCCCCAAAGCACCAGTAGAAGGAATACTGCACCATGAAGAGGGTAGAGGTGAGTGGGGAATATTTCACTCATAAATTGTTAGATTACAGAACAGAGATTACAACTGTAAGAGACTTTAGAAGAGACATTTTTAATATGAGATTCATGTACTTCTTAAAAAAAGAAATGTATATTTTGATAACAGTATTTCAATATGTTTTCCTTTCTAAATCTTTGTCATCTAAATCTAATATCAGAAGGAATAAAGTTGTATTCACACCATACAAACAGTCAAGTAGCCCAGATAAAGGGGGAATAGGTTGGGGTGAGGTTGATGGGGAAGAAGCTACTTATTCTTAATGCAGTGCTCTATAGATAGCTGCATAATGTGTAAAAGGTTGAACGAATTCAGCATGAATGTGCATGAAAGTACATGAATGAATGAATGAACATGTAATGTATAAAACAAGTTCACTGAGGGCAGGAGTTGTTTTGTTTGTTTGTTTTATGTCTTTGTAGAGCAGCACCTACGAAAGTGTTTTACATATAGGAGGTATTTGTTGGAAGTACATTAGAGTTTAAAACTACAAGGTACCATAGATATCATTTCATGTAACTTCTTCTTTCATGGATAAGAAACAACTATGAACAAATTACTTTACCTTTCTGAGTCACAGTTTCTTCAACTATAAAGTAGTAATACCTAATCTAGAGGGTTGTTGTAAGGATCAAATGAAACAAAATATGGAAAAAGCACTTTGCAACAATATTTGCAGATTTTGTACATAAATGAAAGGTATCACAATCATTAGGCCATTCGGGTGGCATAGTGGATAGAATGCTGGGCCCAGAGTAAGGAAGACTCATCGTCCTAAGTTCAAATCTAGCCTCAGATACTTACTAGCTGTGTGACCCTAGGCAAATCATTTAACCTTGTTTGCCTCAGTTTCCTCATGAGCTAGAGAAGGAAATGGAAAACCATTCCAGTTTCTCTGCCATGAAAACCCAAAATGTTGTCACAGAGTCAGCCACAACTGAAAAATGACTAAATCATCATCATCATCATCATCATCATTATAATTAACTGTCTCTCACAGCTGATAGTGTACATGGGGTATGTGCTGTCTGGTCCGGTCTGTTCTTGTGATTCTCCCAGACAAATATTTCAGAATACATATGTTCCCCTACTTAGGAGCTCAGAATCTTGTCATGCTAGCTATCTTTCCTTCATCACTAGAGGACCATCCAGAGCCTGATAAAGTCATATTCACCATGGTGACCTTTGCAGTACTCATCTCCCTTCTTTGATCCCTTCCTTTCTCCTGTTTACAACTCCACAAACTTGTGAAAAAGGTGGGAGGCCTTCCTAAAACAGAAAAAGTTAAAGTCTTTGTTTGTAAGGTCATTAGGAGTAGGGAGCCCTTCTCAGACTCTAAGAGCCATTAAAAGGTGGATATCTCCTCCATGGAAGAGCTTAATGAACATCAGAAATATCAACAAATGAATCAGTTCAAGAAAGAATGATCATAATAAGGCTGAAGAAGGATACAACCCTTCCTCGTTCTCATTATAACCTTCCATTTGCATAATCTTGTATCCCTCAGATGTCGAGATATGGCAAAAAAAAAAATATTCTCTTCATGTAAAAGCTAACAAGTATTGATTTTATTTAATTTATTAAACAAAAAGGGTGATGAGAAAAGTAGAAGTTTAATACCCACTCTCCTTCCTTGTGAAAGAAAACATCTCTCCTAAATAGTATAACCATTTGGTAAAACCCAGTTTCACAATGGTCCCTCTAAGATGACAAAGACAGCAGAAATGTCAATCTGTCTCAATTATTCAGAGTGAATATGAGTACATTTAAGTCTGGTTAGTACACAATTCCTTTTCAAAACTCTATCTTTATTTGGTTCTTCCTCAGGCCCCATTGTGGTTTCTGACTCACTGCAACTTAGAATTGGAAGGTATCCTAAAGTTCATGATTGTTAATACAATGTAAGTGCTAACTCCACCCCCCACACACACACACACACTTTACAGCAGAGGAAGCTAATACTCTGTGAAGAAAAATAATGTACACCAGGTCAAAGCTGGTAAACAACAGAACTCAGATTCAAACTCATTTTTCTAATGTGTTGTGTTGTTTGTTGTTCTTGTTGTTGTAGGAATTTTTTAAACAGGACCAAAATAATTATGTGAAGTAGTAATTACCTATGTGCCCATCTGACCATGTGAGAATGAGGCCCTGATGCTTTATCCCAGAATTAAGGGGTCTAATCTCTGAATGATATTTCACTTTGAATTGAACTTTTCATCTTATGTGGTTCTGTTCTCACCCCACTCCTATAATTTACAACATGGTGCAATAGGAAGAAATGCCTGAAATCAGGGCAGAATCACAGTTTCTCAGTCATAAGGGACCACAGAAGTAACACAGTGGCAAAGAATGTTTGGTCTAAATCACAGGTTCACAAAACAGGCAATACGGCCTCCTAGGAGCTGCTGGGTGATGTGGGGGAGGGGGTATAGCACCTCTGGTGCAACTGGGGGGCATTGAATAAAAATAAGGGGGCAGTAGAAGCATAAAGAAAGAAGAGAAGAAAAATTTAAAAAACCATTTGTACATGTTTCACTTACTATATAACAGAGTTTTACGGTCATGGTGATTACATTATTTTCCAAATGAACACACAAAATGCAAGTTATAACTGATTAGTGGTCAAGTCCACCAACAGGTCTTAACAAACAAGTGTTGGCAGACAAGCATGTCGTGCATTATTGGGATGTCCAGCAGGGCATCAACAGGAATATGTGTGTGTGATGACTTATTTACAGTATAATACTACATGGTTACACGATGCAGTATTACATCATCAAAATTTCAATGCAGGAAAAAAAACACAAATTTACAATAAATTATTAAATTTAACATGCATCATTGTTTAAAAATATATTTTACATTTTTGAAATAATGCAAATTAAAAAAAATTAAAGGGTTAAAGAAAGTAGATTTCCAGGGGTGTGCTGAATAATTTTTTAAAAGGAGGCAGTAGGCCAAAGAAGTTCGGAAACATCTGGTCTAAATTCAGAGAACCTGGCCTGAAGTCTAGCCTTTGCCACTCAGTACTATATGATCTCAGAAAAGTCACTGCCTTTTGCTAGGTTTCAGTGTCCATCTCTTTGAAATGAGTGAGGTGGGAGACAGCTAGGTGGCACAGTGGATAGAGCTCTGGCCTTGGAGTCAGAAGGACCTGAGTTCAAATCCAATCTCAGACACATGACACTTACTAACTGTGTGACCTTGGTAAGTCACTTAACCCTGACTGCCTCACCAAAAAGCCAATTAAAAAAAAAAAAGAAAGAAATGAGTGAGGTGGGCTAGATGGGCTCTGAGATGACTTTAACCCCAAAATGAACAATAATTCCTTTTTTAGTATATCTAAAAATTGGTCATCCAATCTTTACCTGAAGATTTCAGTGATGGAGAATATAGCTAGTCCTAATTTAACTCACTGCAAATTTGGTTAAGATTGTTAGGAAGCTTTCCTTTTACATAAGACTTGCAACATTATAGATAAAATTTCTACCTTTTGTTATTTCTATCCCTGGGCCACAGCTTTTGGAAACTGAGGTACTTAGAACTGAACCCAGTATTGTAGCTGTGGTCTGAGTACTATAAAATTGTTTGCTTCCCACTCTTGGAAACTTTCTCTTTTTAATGAAGAATTAGCTTTTGAGATTATCACACCATACTTAGCATTTAGCAGCTGAGTGAATAGCTTTATGTAAAATTACATAATCTTTATTTCTTCCCCTGTTAAATGACAATGCAGATGTTTGTACTAACTCACATGACAGAAGAAAATGCAATATAAATTATAAATCTTCAATCAATCAATCAATAATTATCAATCCATAAACATTTAATTAGTCATCTTCTATGTACCAGCCACTCTGCAAAGCATGGATGATGCAAAAAGAGGCTTTAAAAACCGTCCCTTTTCTTGAGAAGTTTATAATCTAATGGAAGTGACAAAATACAAACAAATATATATGAAGTAGACTATGTACAGCACATACAGAAAATAATGAACAGAGGGAAGGCACTGGAAGTAAGGTGGGGTTTTATTTGTAACTTAAAGTCAGTGAAGTCAGTAGTGTCAAAAGTCAGAATGGAGGGAGGAAAGCATTCTAGGCACAGAGGATAGAAAGAGAGAATTTCTGAAGCTGAGAGATTGAGTGTCTTGTTCATAGAACACAGAACAGACAAGAGGACAGTGTTACTATTAAATAATACATGTTGGAGAGAAAGGTATGAAAAGACTGGAAATGTAGGAGTGGGCTAGGTTATGAAGGGATTTGTATGCCAAACAGAGCATTTTGTATTTAGTCCTGGAAGCAATAGGGAGCCACTGGAGGGACTTGAGGCAGGCCCATCCAGTAGAAAGATACCGCAATAATCCAGGAATGAGTTGATGAGGGCCTACACCAGAATGGTGGCAATATATCAGAGGAGAAAAGGGGAAGTATTTGACAGATGCTGCAAAGGTGAAATTCATGGGTCTTGGCAAAAGCTTGGATAGGGGGAGCGGTAAGAAATAGTAAGGGGTCCTAGATGACTCTTAGGTTATGAGCCTGAGGGACCAGGAAGATGGTTCCCTCTATAATAATAGACAATGTAGGAGAAGCATAGGGTTTAGGGGAAAGATAAGTTCTGTTTTGGATATATTGACTTTAAGACATCTACTGGACATCAATTTGAGATGTCTGAATGGTAGCTGGAGTTGTGAGATTGGAGGTCAGAAGAGATATTGGGGCAGGAACTGTAGATTTAAGAATCTTTAGCATAGAAATGATAATAAATCCATGGGGGCGGATGAAATCACCTAATGATATAGGATAGAGAGAGAAGAGAAGAATGCCCAGGAGAAAAACCTGAGGAACATCTAAGGCTAGAAGACATAATCTTCAGGATGATCCAGCAAAGGAGACAGAGAAGGAGCAGTCATAGAGGTACAAGGAAAACCAGGAGAGAGTGGTGTCCCCAAAACCCAGAGATGAGAGTAGCAAGGAGCAACAGTGTCCAAGGCTACAGAGAGAGTAAGGAGATTGGGAATTGAGAAAAGGCCATTGCATTGGCTGTTTTATTGTTCTATTGTTGTAGAATTCAAGAAGTCTTGGCTTCAAATCCTACATTTGACCCTTGCTAGCTATCTGACCTTGGGCAAGTCAAGTTGCTCCTCATCATTACTCCAGAAAATATCTGTGATTCTAAGTTATAGAAAACTTGCCACACTTTAACAATGCAGGGAGTTTCTGCCTCATGGATTCATCGATGCAATGCCAGAGTATTAGTAAAGAACAGACAGATTTTGATAAGTGATTTTCCCTGGAAAACCACATTTTTGCCACCATAAAAATGACTAAAAAACAATGAGAATACAAAACTTCCCTGTCCTTATTTTTTTTTGTAATTAATTTAAAGCATTTGAAATTGCAAAGCAAAATAATGGCATGAAGACCCCCTTCTAATAAGGCACCTCCATAAATATACCAATATTGTCTAAGAATCCTTAAATATACATAACAAGGGTGATAACCTCTTGAGATGATCCTTTGACCATAAATATCAAGTATGGCATAAACCAAGGACAAGTGTGTTTGACGGCTCTAAACCACTGCTTCACTAAGGCTCGTGATGGAGGAAGCACGGCACAGAAAGCACAGGAAACGGAGAGTGAGTGAGGCACTTGATATGCTTCTGTTTGTGGGCGACACAGCTTACTGCATCAAGTCAAGCAACATTGTAAAGTGAGAGATGTGAAATCTCACAAAAAAGCCTGGACTAACCATACAGACAGAAAAACAGCAACAATAACAAGAGGACTGGTTTTTTGTCTAGATTCTGGCATTTAGATATATTATAGCTATAACACTTATCTATCAATAGCTAGTTAGCTATTATCAATCATCTGTATGAATAGATGATAGATAACTATTTAGATAGAGAGATAGAGAGATTAGCCAGAGATGGGTAGGCTGACATATATAGACAGATAGGAATGTACTGGCAAATGCTTAACTGGCTTTCTAGGGAAAAACGTATGCACAACATACTTTTAAGTTTAATGTATATTTTTAACAATTTCTCCATTGCTTTCTTAAATCTAGGCAATAAAACATATATCAAGCTCTGATTTACAATTGATTTCTGAGGTTTAAATGCTTACACTAAAAAATTTACAGTTGGCTCTCACAAGTTGGTACAAGTTGATTCTAGAACCTTCCTGTATAGAAAACATGATAAAAAGACTGGAATGAATTGCCTTTGGGAAACTTCAAATCTTTTTAACGACATGAAATGTCTCCCAGATGCAAAGGCCCATCTTTTAAAATAAGAGTATTCTACCAGTGTTATTTTATGGCTGTGCTCACTACAACCTCTAAAGAATTAAAAATGAATATAACACAGTGTCAATAGAGGTTCATTGTAGGTATGAGCAGTATGTCACATCATAATAAAGAAGTCACTATGATGAAAAAAATGAAGTAAATGATGTCATCAAGGAAATGAAACATTGAAAAAGAGAATTTTATGGTCAAAGCAAGAGACAATCTGAAGACAATCCACATTTCACTTGTTTCCTCATAATTTCTGGAGAAAGTGAGTAAGGTTTCCAACATATTTTGGTGAACTCTCTGTAGTAAAGTTATAGAAGTGCATGGATAAGAGCCCTGCCCTCAAGCTGAACCATGAGAAAGGCCCTCATCAATGAGTACTTATTTGGGCTTTTAATTATAATTATCATTACTTGGCTGGTCTTTCTCTTTTCTGTTCTTCTAGGGTCATGATATGATTGAAAATCATAGAGAACTCGAACACTTATTATACATTATTATATTCCTTCCATTTCCAACAGTAACGATATTTGCTCTTCTATAGCTACTCTGGCCAATCCAGGACTCTGTCACTGCTGACTATCACAGGGCTGATCAATGTCATCTAATCACTTTTAAATGCACCAACACCTATGATCTTTCAGTGTAAATCTCTTTACTGTTTATACAAAGATGTCTTGAGTAACTTTGTCGGATTCCTTGATGAAATTTAAATGTGGTAGCATTTGGTACTGGGACAATTGATTGATCTAGTCACCCTGTCAAAAAATTAAATAAGCTTAGTCCACCTGCTTCATTCTCTGTGAATCTGTAATGGTTTCCAGTGATCATTGCTGTACTTGTAAAGTACTCACAAACCACCTTTTAAATAATATATTCCATGCTTTTCATAAGAACCTAAATGAAATTCATTGACCTATATTTTGGAGAATTACCCTTCGTTTTAAATATCTTGACATGTATTCGTACCTAGGACCTAAACCCCTACCCAGTACTTTTCAAAGATCATAGGATCATGATAGACGTAGAACACGAACAACCCTCAGATAGTATATAGTCTAACCCAGTTCATTTTACACATAAAGGAATATGACGACCTGGAATGTATCAACTAGACCAAGATTATAGAGGCAGTGAATGCCCAAGATGAGTATCATTTCTGAGATAACCCTGTGTGATATAATGGAAAGAGCCAATAGGGGAATGAATAAACGACTCTGATCTTATGATGACACGTCATTGCCTTTCAAAGCGTTAGCCAATCTATATCAAGACATTTTGCCATCTGATTCATTGTAACATAGTGTCAGGTAAAAACATTGAAGGGAGATGAAGACAAGAAGATGATTCTATTCAACACATCTTCTCAGTAGCTATTAGGGAGAAGTCATCATGTTATAAGTTAGGAATACAAAGGCCAAATGATCCCTAGCCTCAAGTTGGTGACTTTCTACTCAGTGGTTACAATATGCACACCGATAAGTAAATAAAAGGCAATACAGTACAGGAAAGAGCAATAACAATTAGGGGAGGGGGTATTGTGAAAAACTACTTCTAATAGGTGAACCTGAGATGAGCTTTAAAGTAACCCTGTGATGCTAACAGGTAGAGGTGAGGAGAGAGGGCATTCTGGGAATGGGGAAGAGGCACAATTTGCATGAAGTCAAAGAGAGAACAGGTGGCAGTGCCAGGTTGAGGAACAGCTAGGAGGCTAGTTTGGCTGTAATGTAGAGTTTGTGAAGAAGTAAGTTAAGTCTGAAAAGATAGGTTGAAGACAGGATGTGGGAGGCTTTAAACTTCAGGCTGAAGAATTTATGTTTTAGAGTACAGAAAATATAGAGACACTAAAGATTCCTCTGAAGCCAGAGACAGAGAATGAGAGACAGAAAGAGAAAGAGTTTGTTGTTGTTGTTGTTGTTGTTGTTGTTTTTGTTTTTTTCCGGATCTGAGAGCTGAGAGTATGAGATGCAGAGTAACATACAACAAAATTGGAAAGATTGGTCAAAGGCATGTGGTAGAGGGCTTTGAGTGCCCAAAAGAGGGTTTTAATCCTAGAGATGATTGGAACCTATTGAATAGGGGAGTGACATGGTCAAATCTGTTCATTAGGAAGATTAATTTGACAGATGAGTGGAGGACAGACTGGATTGAGGTCAGCCTCAAAGCAGGACAAGCTGCTGAGTGACAGCTGCCTACTGATATGAAAATGGAAGTGAGAAACAAGAGGTATTCCTCTTTTTCCTCTTGGCCCAGTGACTTAAGTACACAAGAGAAGGAAAACCCATAATGTGATGGGATGACAATAAATGCTGATGCTACTAATTCCAGCTCTCTTATACATATATTGTGAGATGGGAAAACATGGGAAAAGGCTTAGGGGGAAAATCATTGCACTACTGAAATATATTGTATTGTTATTGTCAAGAACTGGTGGAATATAGTGAAGAGATCATAAAATGCCAAGATTGGAAACATCCATCCTACTGTCACTTTTAAATTAGTTAAATAATTACCCTAGAAAATAATCTGTTTCAATGGGTTTATTTTATTATTGAAATAATATGGTTGCTTAATGCAATTACTGTAACCAGGTCATATAATTCACTGAGACTCCTAATTCAATTAAGTATAATGTGGTGTTTGGACAGGGTTTTTTTTTCTTTCCTTTTTTGGTTGATTTTTGTTCTCTGCCCTCACTCTTCAGAACCTCACCCTAAGCAACCTACTCAAAAGTCAACCTGCTTTAGAAGTTCAAAAGTGGTCACAGGCAAAAAGGATAGTGTCTGCTACTATGTTATAGTTGATTTGTACTTCTTTTTAAAAAAAAAACCAACATAGATGGAAGATTCATGATTTCATATGCAATCTTCTTTTGCTGTCTTTTTTACATGGAAATGTTCATGGTTGTTGTCAAGTTCATGATTCTTTTAAAAATATATTTATATAAAATACAATCAGATGTGGGTCAGTTTATTACCTCATATTTTTCTCTCATACTGTGGCAATGTCCTTGTACCAATATCTCACTGGATCTATAAAATAAAGTAATTAATCAGATTTTACATCCTATCTCCCCTATTAGAGTTATATCTTTGAGAACTGAGACAGTCTTTTGCCCTTTTTTTTTTTTGTATATCCAAACATTTAGTAAAGTGCCTGGCATGGAGTAGGAACTTAATGAGTTCTTGTTCATTGGCTGCATATATCCTGGATCTGAAAAGGATCACGGAGACCAAATAGTTCAATCCCTACTTTTACAGAAGAAGAAAGTGAGGAATAGACGTCACGATTTGTCCACAGTCAGACGCATTAATAGTTAGTATCACAACTCCGATTCTAATTCTAGTTCTCTGATTCCATATTCTGTGTTCTTTCCATTACTATGTTCCTCAGGAACCACATAACTCACCTAGTCTGAACACAGTCTGCTTCATTAGCTCCCTCTAGGATGTTCCCAAGAAGAATGAATCTAGATTGTATTTAGCATTACTGCTGTTGGGAAACTCACTACCTATTGTACCAACCACTTCTCCGTTTGGACACTTCAATTGTTAGGAAGTTTTTTTCTTAAATTCAAATGACTTCTGTTTTCCTATAATTTGCTCTCATTGGTCTTAGATTTGATGCTTGGGTTCAAGCATACTAAATGTCATCTGTTTTACAGAAGACAACTTGTTAGATGGCTGGAACAGAGATCATATGCTTCTCAAGTTATATTATCCCATTTATGCTCATTTTTTTCAAATGATTTTTATATGGCATGATTTCAATTTCTATCATCATATTGCTTGCCCCTGACTCAAGCTGTTTGGTGAAATCCTGCAATTAAGAGTCCTGGGGTGGGGAGGAGTAGATAACCTATGCACAGAATTCTTGGGACATTTTATTTGTCCACAACAGTTAAGTAGGGTGAAGGCTAAATCCTTCAGGATATGATCTATCTGAATCCTAGTACTTTGAGACTCTTGCTATTGATGGCTGGTAATGAATCTTTGAAAAGTAAATAGGATGTGACTTTCTCAGGTCTTTTGAAAATCATAAAAACTACAGAATATTAAAAATGAAAAGCACCCTGATTCAAAGAAAATCAGAATAAAGATTGTAGGATATAGAAAGGTAGGGGCAGCTAGGTGGCGCAGTGGATAGAGCACAGGCCCTGGATTCAGGAGGTTAACACTTACTAGCTGGGCAAGTCACTTGACCCCACTGCCTAGCCAAAAAAAAAAAAAAGAGAGAGAGAGAAGCAGAAAGAGACTAGAGAACCATAATACTAGGAGAAACCTTAGACAAGAGAATGACAAAGAACAGAATGTTAGAGTAAAATGGAAGTTAAAATACTTTCAAAACATAGAATGTTCAAGATTCTAAATCAACTGCAAAATTAACATGCATAAAGAATGTGAAAAATGTTTATATCTTCCTAGGCTCTATTAAGAGAAATATAGTGTTCAACCCAAGAGAATTAAAAGCTGTATTGTCCTCTGCCCTGGTCAGATATATCTGAAGAACTACTTTCAGTTCTTGGGAGCACCTTTTAGGAGGGCACAGGTAAGCTGGAAGAGGTCTGGAAGAAAACAACTAGGATGATTATAGAACCAAGCCAAATGAGAACTAAGTGATACAACTGAGGCATACAAAACTTAGAGAAGAAAACTAGGAGGATATGACATAATAGCTGTATTCAAGTTTTGAACATCTGACACATGGCAGAGGGTTTAGACTGGTTTTGCTTGACCTCAGATAACAAAGCTATAAACAATATTGAGGGATTTTTTGTTTGTTTCTTTTTTCATAATTATTTATGCTTTTAAAAAAATCAGTCAATTTCAAATATATTCCTAACTACATCTCGTTTACCTTTCCTTGTTACGAAGAACAGAAAAACAAAACTAACCAATAAAACATATATGTGCACAAAATGCCATAATCATAGTTTTGTCTACTTCGGCAATGATGGATTTGAAATATATTTTATTCTACATCCTCCTTCCCATGCATGTTTCTGTGAATTTCCTTGTTTCTCATTGCAAAGTAACATGTTATTATTTTCCTAAAACAATAATTCGTTCCACCATTCCACAATCAATGGAAACTCCATATATATGTATGCATACACACACACACACACACACACACACACACACACACATACACACCAAATGTACCACTCTGAATAGCAGTGTATAAGGGACATTTCTTTGTCTTCGACCTTTTGGGGATATTTACCTGGCAATAGGATCTCTGAACCAAAGAATATAAATAATTTTGGCATTTCCAGTATAATTTGAAATTATTTTCTATTATGATCAGTCTAATTCATAACTCTTCCAAGAGTGTATTAGTGAACTTGTCTTCTCATCTACCTTTTGACAGCAACTAATTCCATCTTTTGTCATCTCTGTCAATTTAATGGTTTGTGGTAAAATCACAAAGATGTTTTAAAGTATATTCCCTTTACTATTAATGTTTTAGAGCAATCTTTCACACAGTTTTCAATTGTGTATAATTATTTTGAAACTGTCTATATGTATTAGGTATTTTTTTCCTTGTTCTTACTCATTCATGTTGATTACACATACACACTCTTGTGTGTATTGCTTATTAAATATTTACAAAATATATTTGATGTAAACACTTTTCCCAATGGACCATTTCCTTTCTTATTCTAGCTGCATTAATTATGTTCACCTAAAAGATTTTAAAATATTGTGTACTTGCAGTCATCATTTTTCTTTCTTATTTGATTTTCTCCTACTTCAATATTCTAAAGAATTTTGTTCACAATAATAGTTTCAAAATCTCTCAGCTTCCATTCTTCTCAATTTGTTAAGAAGATATGACCTTTTATATTTGGGTTGAGAATCCATTTTGAGCTTATTATGCCATATGTTGTAAAATGATAGGGTAAATCTATTGTCTTCTACATTGCTGTTTAGTTTTCCCAGCAGTTCTTTCCAAATAAGTAGTACTTTGTTTTCTTGGGTTTTTTGAACACTGGACAGTTGCATATCTAGTCTGTTCCTCTGATTTACTTTTATTTAAATGCAGCCCATAATAGTTTTGCTTACTACTTCATAATATAGTTTATGAATAATATAGTATTATTCTTCCTTCATTTTTATTTTTTTCATTATTTTCTTACAATGTCTAAATTTTTGTTCCTCCAAATGATTTTAAAAATATTTTAGTCCAATAAAATAATTCCTTGATTATTCAGGATTAAATATATGTTTAGAAATTAATTATGCTAGCATTGCCATTTATATAATATTGTCATGATTGAACTATAAATAGTGAAAATCTCCAAATGCTTAAAGCTGTCTTCATTTCTGTATGCAGTGTTCTGTAACTGTACTTATGTAAATGTTGAGTGTGCCTCAGTAAGTAAACTCACTGAGATTTTATATTTCTTTTAGTTTTTTGTAATGAGATTTCTCTTTATATCTTTGCCACCTTTTTTATTGTTATTATTTCTCTAGAAATATTGACAAGTTGTGTGGATTTAGTTTACATACTGCTACTTTATTAAAATTAATAAGCAAATCAATTCATGACTGTTCTAATCTCTGCTTTTTCTATGTAACATATAGTGTTTGCAGATTATAATTCTTTTGTATCTTCTTCCTTGATGTGTATGCCTTTAATTTTTTTCTTGTCTTATTTCTATTGTTAGTATTAATAGGTGCAAGTGTCAGGAAGGTACATTTTATTCTGGGATAGAAGAAAAAATTTATTAATTATTAGAACTATTTACATGTAGAATGGGCTTCTTCGGGATAGAGTGGGTTGTCCCTTACTGGAAGCTTTCAAAGAGAAGCTATAAAGCCACCTCTTGGTCAGTTGCAGGTTGGGGGAACTGGTATCTTAGGTATTTGCAAGAATTTAGCCTCTGTGCTACTCATCAAGAAATTGTGAACCAGAGAGGGGAAGCAAGATCCTTAAGATGGTTCAACTATCTAGTTATTAGTTGAAGACCAGAATTTTGATTGTCTCACTTTTATTCCTGAGTTCATTCACAATTACTGTCCCATTGGTTGCACTGGTTACCCTTCTCATGATTTTCTCCAGCTGTATTGTGTCTTGCCTCAGAGGGAACAATCAGAACCACAGACAGCATTATAGGATATGATACACTGTGTTCTTACACAAAGAGCAGGCTTACATTTCTAACTCGTGTCATAACTCTCTGATCACAAACGATGTTCTTTACAATAGTGCTCAGGCCACAAGGGAATGGGTCAGAGAGGAGAGAGGCACAGGACTCTATATTTCTAAGCCTAATCCCTGCCATTCTCTATCATATTATCTTATTTCCCATCACTTCTGTGTAGAGAAGCCAGGATGGGGCTTGACCATTCATTACACATTTTCTACTTACAACAAAGAACATATTGGCTATAGGATGGCACTCCATCTTCCAGAAACAATTGGAAGCTGTTTGCTTGGAAACCCTATAGATAACAATAGGGGCATGGGGTAGAATAAGTCATGGTCTGCTGATTCAGTACAAATCTTATTACAACTTTCTATATAGCAGTCAATATGTTTATTGTTTTAGAACTGAAAGCACTTCCTAAGAGAAATATGCTTCGTGTACAAATGAACAAAGAGGTATTTATTGAGCTGAAGTAAATGAATACAAATTGAATATATGCTGAATATGTCAACCTTTAAATGACAAAACAAGACCACAGTCTCTCAAACACAGGGGAAAAAAAATCAAAAACAGAAAAGGTTGCCAAGTCATAATCAATCACACTGCTAAGCTGTGAAACGTATAAATCTACCCCTAACTGAAGGATGGATTCAATAAAATACCATCTAGTTTTCCGGAACCTACTCTGGGTAGTTTTATTGCATCTTGTCCCAAAGCTGCAATAGTTGATAGTAAACTCATTTGCAGCATCCATTGCGAGCTTGATGGAGGGTTGAATAGGCTGAGAGGGAGACTTCCCATGTAGATTCTTGTCAAATCCAATAATAATAAAAAATTCCCATAAAACTATCCTTCTGTTTTACCGGCATTATTTCCATCTACCTGCTTCTCTCCAAGGATTCCCAGATACCTCCACAAACTTTCAAGTATGGTCAGAGTCACAGGAAATGGGAAATTTGACTTTGAGACATTCTAACTCCATCACCTGTCCGAGTAACTTTACCTGCAACACAAGTCATCTGGAGGTCAGAGCAGAGAGAGCTCACTCACTATCTCTTAGATGATATGTGGGCATGGTAAAATTTACTCCCTGCATTTCATCTAGTATTGTTCTACAAGAGACTTTCAATAAATCACGGGCTGAATCTATTCTTGTAAGTCATTTTGAATATCAGAGCAAGGTTCCCAGGCTAACAACCCTCACTCCATTTTTAGAATTATTGAATCAAGTCATAAAAGGGATGGAAGAGGTCAACTAATCCCCCCCCACCAATTCACTCATTTCAGAGATGTGATTGTGCAGCCTCTATTTGAAAATTCCCAGTGACAAGGAACTCAATGACTTGTAAGGCAATCCCTTAGTTCTTTGATGCATACTTACTCCACATGTATATTTATATAATAATTTCCATGTACTTAGACATCTGAGTGTAATAGCTTATATAACTGTTCTGACAGATGGTGTGAGTGGTATTAGATGTCTAAGTGATGTTCTCAGACGATCCCTGCCCATACCCTGGCTCATTCTCCTGCTTTTTACAATCTACAGGGCAAAATAATTTATTTATTTATTTCTTAATTAACCAACTATGGAACATAATATATGCTTGCCTAGCAGGGGGAGTTCCTCTTGCACCATTTGTCCAGTGGCTTCTTCAGAGGGCAGTCAATGTCTGGATACAGGATTTCGCTATAGCTGTAATATCTTTCCTTGCTGACCAGGTGATATTCCAAATATATTCATAAATTATCAATCATTGTATTTGTTATAAACTTGAGGCTTTTCACCATCTATTCCGTTCTTCTCTAGATGTCCTACAACCTATCAATGCTATTTCTAAAATGTTCTCAGAACTGAACAACATTCTCAGATAGCTTCTGCTCAGGTCTATATCTTCCTTTATACCTCTGGTAATACAATCTAAAATTTCATTAATGTTATCACATTGTTTCAGTTCAATTCAAATAAGTTATTCAGAGAGGCAGGTAGAGTGGGGGAGGTGGATGATTAGTAAAGTTTGGATTTCAGGAATATCAATTTGGCAATTAGGTGGAGGGGACAGCTAGTTGGCACAGTGGATAGAGAGCCAAGCCTGGAGTCAAGAAGACCTGAGTTGCAATCTGACCTCATATATTTACCAGCTGTATGACCCTGGACAAGTCACTTAACCCAGTTTGCTTCATTTTCCTCTTCTATAAAATGAAGTGGGGAAGGACATGGCAAACCACTTCACTATCTTTGCCAAGAAAACTCCAAATGAGGTCATGAAGAGTTGCACATGACTGAAACAACTGAAATGGAATTAGAAAGTGTCTAATAACAATAAAAATAACGGCTAGCATTTATATTGTGCTTTGTTTCCCATAAACTTTACAAATATTACCTCATTTTATCCTCACAACAACCCTGAGTGGTTGACATTATTGTCGCCATTTTTCAGATGAGAAAACTAAAGCTGAGAGTGGTTAAATGGCTTATCCAAGGTCATATAGCTCGTGAATGACTGAAGCTGGATGTGAGTTCAGGTCTTCTTGACTACAGGTCCAGAGATCTAGCTACTGTGTGACCATGGCAATAGAGAAGGCAAGAGGCAACTAAAGGCCATATGGCTCAACCAAAAAAAAAATGAGTATATAGAGTTAGGATTGATAAATTTCAAAAACTGATTGAATGTGTTGATTGACTTAAGAGATAAGGAAGGGACAAGGATAACTCTAAGGTTGTAAACCTAAGAAGTCAGAATGGTGAGGATAGCCCAGATGCTCCTTTGGCAACCATAGAATGTAAATAAATAAAAAATCTAAAAGAAGGCCTTCAACACATTGGGTACATCCTTAGGATGTCATAGAGAAGAACGGCACAGTATGTGAAGGCACATCTGATTTTCAAGCTGTGAAGGGCAAATCAAAATGGATGAGAGGACATTTCAATTGAAGTTAAGTCAAACCAAAACATTAAAAAAAATAATAAGGGGCTAGCCAGTGAGAGCTCAGTCCTTAGTATCCACAAGATCCTGACTTGCATCTGCTCTCCCCAATCAGATCTCTAGAGTATTGAAGCACTTTCTACAGACATGTCTCTTCCTTCTATTAGATTGTAAGTTTCATGAAGTCAAGGACGGTGTCACATCTCTTTTTTTAAAAGCCACATATGCCTTTTATAAATCTGTGAATGGATTAAATTTTAATTAAATTTTAAAAATAATTTTTGAATGAATGGCTCTCTTGTTGGATTGCAAGACCAATGAGGGAAAGGATTAATCTTTATATTTGCATTTCTCTCAGGTCCTAGCACAGGATCTGCTAGCTATTAAATGCTTAATAAATGTTTGATGAATGAATGAATGAATGACTTTAATGTTTTCCTTTCCTATCTGAGGTTGAAAGCTGTAATTTCAGCATAAAAATAAGATCTCCTTCAATTACATGATTTGCATGTATGTATGTGTATATATATGTGTGTGGGTGTGTGTATATATATATATGTATATATATATATACACACACACACATATAGATATATACACACACACATATATATGTATGTATATGGGGGGCTTGTCATATCTTGGAATTCTGATAACAGTTATATCTATGCAGTCAAAAATTTATATTTTGTAAAACACTTTCACATACCTTATCAGGCTTGATCTTCAGCATAATTTGGAGTAAGCAGGACAGGTTTTATTATTCCCCATTTAAAAAATGAGAACACAGAAGCCCAAGAAGATGAAGTATCCTTCTTTTCTCTTTTTTGAAGTTATAGCATTCCCATTTTACAGTTAATTAAACTGAGGCTAGAAGTGGTACAGTGACTTTGCCCAAGGTCAGTCACACTATAAATTATTGGCAGAGCCTGGACTAGAATCAAGTGTTTTTCAGGTCCTAATCTGACCCTTGTCCCAGCCCTCACACACAAGAACCAATATGGCTGAATATTGCCTTTGCCTCCATTCCTTCTGTTTTGAATATAAGCACTTGATCTTTTCTTTCAAAGAATTCTGGGAATTCACCTACTTTCCCTTTCCCTTGAGTATGTGGGGAAATAGATGAGAAGAACAAAAGAGAACGGGGAATAGAGGGAATAAATCTCTGCATTATGTTTCTTAAATACTTGTGAGAATATTATGTATGGTTTTGCATGAGAAAGTAAGTACATCCTGTGGTACTGAAAAACAGAGTCCTATATTGGGAGGAAGGAAGCATTTGCTAAGTGTCTACCATGTACCTGGTACTGTGTTATGCACTTTACAAATACCATCTCATTTGATCCTCACAGGAACCCTGTGAGGTGGGTGCTATTATTATCCTTATTTTGCAGTTGAGGAAATAGAGGCAGACAGAGCTTACGTGACTTTGCTACTAAGTGTTTGAGGCTGGATTTGCACTCTACTCTTCCTGACTGCAGGCCCAGCCATTTTACCCATCTAGTTTTCAAGGAGGGTGGGGCGGAGGGGGTGTAGGGAGGAGAAAGAACAAAGAGAATGATGTATGGATTTGGAATGAAATTGAATTGAATGAAGAATTTAAATGGATGATCTTTTCCCTGAGAGAACAGTGCTTTCCACAGTAATAATGATGTTTGTTTAATGTTTTAGGGGTTGCAAATCACATTACAGGTTATCTCCCTTTATCCTCATAATGACCCTGTGAATTAGGTTCTATTATTATCCTCATTTTATACATGAGGAGACTGAAACTGAGAATGGTAAGATTTGCCCAGGGTCACACAACTAGCATCTGAGTCAGGCTTCAAACCCATGTGTTCTGGATTCCAGTTCTAGCATTCTGAGTCACCTCGTTACCCCATTTGTGTTCCTTACTGAAGCTCAGTCACTGACCCTTGTCCACTGTTGGGGAATTTAAGTGTGTAGTCAATAACATGGTGACAGTTCAGTATCCATTCTTATGTGGCCAGTTGGACTATGAATTAATAATTAATTTATGAAATTATGAAATGGGGGCAGGCATGCCTGGTTCTTTAGGGACTCGCTGGGAAAGACCACGAAGGCAGTAGGAAACAGACTATAGTCACAGTATAATAACCACAGAGGGTGTGGGGGCAAATAGCACAGAAAGTACAGAGAAAGCGTAGGAGTTTGAGATCTCATTTTTATAGAGTATTTGGGGGAAATAGATTAACTTTTATCTGTGCCACCTTGAGGTTAGCTCATTAACATGTCCAAATGTTCTCAAAGTTGTCAGTAAAACTTTAAAGTTAACATGTTCATATCCTTTCAGCATTATCAGCATTATTTGGTGATCTACTGTGGAGGTTTGGAATTTGTCTGGGATTTATATATCATAGGACAAAAAGGCCCTGACAGCAGCACCTTAGAGCTTCCCCTGGTTCAGCCCATTATTAGGATATAATTTTTAGTTAATTTATGATGCAATTTATAAATTACACCCCTTTGATTTTTGAATTGGTTTGTAAGGGACTTCTAGGTTCCCCTTTGCAATCTTACTTCCTGTTATTGCCCCTTTAGATTGGTTATTTGTAAATTTACTTATTATATTGACTATAAGGGAGAAGAGGTAGACAAACTTTAATGTACTTTGGCAGTCATTCTATGTCTCCCTGCCTCTCTGTGTTGCCCAGCTGGCCATGTCGTTGTTTGGCCTTTGTTCTCAAAGACGACATGATATCAGGGAGGTGATGCCATGAAAAGAAAGTGAATTGGATTTAAATAAGGACTATGCAAAGTCACCACCTCACTTTCTTCTCAGGAGCCATCTGGGTTCCTGTGGCAAGATATAGATCAGGACGACTAAAGATGGTCCTGGATGCAGTGGGAGACCTTGGCCTTTTTAAGGTAAGGTCTTTAACAAGTCTCAGTCTGACTGAAGCAATGACCATTCAAGGATTAAGGCAGGTAAGAAATGAGGCAAAGAATGGCCTCTTTACCTAGTCAAATAAATAAATAAATCTTGGAGGGAAAGACCCTCAGAGTTTCTGGCTTGCTATTTCAATTCACTCTGAGCCAATCAGGGCCCAAACAATGACCAAGTAGGGCTTGGCCAGGGACTTATTGCTCTTTCTTTTCCTTCCTTAGTTCCTCTTCCTTCCTTCCTTCCTTTCTTCCTTCCTTCCTTCGTTCCTTCCTTCCTTCCTTCCTTCCTTCCTTCCTTCCTTCCTTCCTTCCTTCCTTCCTTCCTTCCTTTCTTCCTTCCTTCCTTTCTTTTCTTTCTTTCTCTTCCCTTTGTCTATATAGGGTATCAAATGTTTACCTGCAGTATTATACCTAAAGGAATATAAATGTTGATTGCTAAAACATTTTTTTAATTAAAAAACCAAGTCTTAAACATAAATCACTCTGGTTCTCATTGATTGGCCAACAACAGGTCTCAGGCCAAGCCCTACTTGGTCACTGTTTAGGTCCTGATGGCTCAGAGTGAATGTAAATAGAAATTGTTTCTGTTTTAGGCAGAGGGTCTCTCCCTGTCCAGACTGATGTTTTTTTTTAACTAGGTAAAGAGGCCATTCTCTACCTCATTTATTACCTAGCCTTAATCACTGAATGGGCATTGTCTCAATCAAAGTGAAACCTGTTAAAGACCTTAGCTAAAGCCAAGTTCTCCAGGGCATCTAGGGCCATCTCCAATCGTCTTGATCTACATCTTGCCACAGAAACCCAGGTAACTCTGGAGGAAAAAGTGAGGTTGGTGACTTTGCACAGTCCTCCCTCACTTAAATCCAATTCACTTGCATGTCATGGCATTACATCCCTGATGTCATGGTCCTCTTCAAGAATGAAGGACAAATAATAACAACCCTGCCTCTGCAGGCTCTAGGAAATCACAACTGATTTCTTTTGCTCCCTTAGTTGAACAGGGCCATGAGCTGACATGTTCAGTTGTTTCAGTGACCACTTTTGGAATTTTTTTGGCAAAGATACTGGAGTGGTTTGCCATTTCCTTCTCTAACTCAGTTTACAGATGCGAAACTGAGACAAACAGGGTTAAGTAGCTTGTCCAGGATCACACAGCTAATGTCTGAGGCCAGATGTGAACTCAGGAAGATGAGTCTTCTTGACTACAGGCCCAGTAGTCTATCCACCACGCCTCCATGGGTCAACATAGAAAACAAAACAAAAACATGAACAAAAGGACAAGTTTAGTGCCAGACCAACTCAATCAATTCTTCCTCTCACCATCACACAGATTCTTCACATAGGAGATGGAAGATTTTGAGTTTTCACAGGACTGCTTCTGGAGAATACAAGGTAATATATGCACAGGCCTGTGCTGTAACCAGATTGAACTGGCTTTCAAGAGATGATTGTCAAATCTTCAGCCTGATCATTTACACCTTGGAAATTGGCAAAAGTGACAAATTCAGGGCCTGATTTGTTGTGTTGTTGATTGTCTGAGAAAAAGATGAGGAAAATGTTAATAATGCAAATTAACCTTAAATGTATATCCTGTGTTGTTGTTTTTTTTTTTCTAGAACTAATTTTTAACACTTACTGATACACCCCTATATGCCTCAGATCACTTTTAGGTGAATGTGTGTTTTTTATTTGTTTATGAGCTCTGAGGTCACCCATAAAGGGGATACAAAGTCACAAAAGGCAAAAGAGCTATCAGAGAAGTGTAAAAAAAAATTGTGTTTTAATTCAGCCAATTTATTTGCACATACATTTATTCAATCATTCAAAACTCATTTTGTGTCTAACATGGGCCAAACCCTGCCAGACATAGGGAAGCACTCAGGAAAAGATACAGGACAAATCCTGGATAAAAGTAACTTCCAATTTAATCTGTGTGGATGGAGGTAGGGAGGGGTGGGGTGGAGAGTGAGGCTGGAAGATGAACACAAATAAATGTGAAGCAAGAGAAAATGAGATAAGTGCAAAAGAGAAGTCTAAGCTAAGCACTCTGGGAAACTAAAAGAGGGACAAACAACACTGCCTAAAAAAAAATTGCCATAGATTGTCCATGTGGTGAAGTGAAAGAAACACTAGATCTGGTGTGAGAAGAAAGTGGTCTTTGATCTTGCCTCTGACACACACTATTTCTATAACCGTGAGCAAGTTGCTTTCACCTCTCTGAATTGCTATTTAATCAGTAAAATGAAATTCACTTGCATGTCATGGCATCACCTCCCTGACATCATGGTCCTCTTTGAGAATGAAGGGCAAACAACAACCTCTGTGAGTAGAAAGGAGCTGCCACTGAGGACCAAACTGGTACTGGCCAGCTGGGCAGTACCATTTTGTCTTTCTTTCTTCCTTTCTTGTTCTAACATGTCCGGACACTTTACTTATTTCTTGTATTAGTGTATCAAGGATTTTTCTTCCGTTCTTCTCCCGTTGCCCTGGGAAGACTACTGTTCTGTCCCAATTCATGTTTATTTTACTATTCTATGTTTGCCCTAAAGTCCTATTTTGTTTTATTTGTGGGGGAAATCTGGAGAACTTGAAGTTTTCTGACCTCCGCCATCTTCCCAGAATCCTCTTGAGAGTATCTTTCTAACACTATTTCTAACACTCATTTTGCTACATTCTCCCCAGTATTACTTGTAGGTGATTAGTGCCCCTGTATCAAATATAAATTTATGTGTGTGTCTACATATAGACACACACATATATGTGTGTGTTGTTAGTATGTGTACATATATGCATACACACATATATTACAAAAGCATGTTTATATTCTAAATATCTCCCCATTACACTGAGGGGAACACTCTTCCTCTATCACCTTGATCTTGAGAGAGTAGCCTCAGACTTAAAGAAACTGCCACAAAGTATTCACTCATAATAAGATTGCTTCTGAATACGGCGGAGCAGATGGACCATTCTCACCCTCTTGGCTGCTTTCTATACACTGCTACATTGGGTCAAGCAGGTCACTAGAGGATTGCTTCCTCACTAGACTCAGCTACCCACCAACTGACACAGCATATTCCATTACATCATCAATATTCCTTCAGTTAAAACAAAAAAGAACAGATCCAACAGGGAAAGAATCAATCACAAGGCCATGGTCCCATGTTTTTTTTAATCATCTCATTTAGGAAGAATAGGCCACTTGCACTAGCTTTCTCTCACCACCTTAAGATTTAAAGGTCTTCATTTCATCTCATCAACAGCCACTGTCCCCAGGACTCATCTGATAAAAGGGCAGCAAACTCCTCTCAAAACCTCCATACAAGTCCAGCCATTTCTTGATTTCCCATTCAGCTACACTCCTCTTTCTCTATGACGTCCCTGCCCAGGGTTTCTTCCTTCTACACTATCCCCTACCCCCAATACTTTTAAGCTTTCTTTTGTGTGCTATCTTGCCCCACTAGATTGTAAGCAACTTGAAAGCAGGGACTCCTTTATTCATTCATTCATTCATTCATTCATTCATTTACTTGTTTGTTTATTTCTTTATTTTTAATTCCATCCCCATTGCTTGATACAGTTCATGGCACATAGCAGGCCCTTCATAAATGTTTATTGACTGCTGAACTGCCTAATAGGCAACTAGTTGATGCAATGCATAGAGTACTGGGCTTGGAATCAAGAAGACTCATCTTCATGAGGTCAAATCCAGCTCAGGCACTTACTAGTTGTGTGACCCTAGTGAAGTTACTTAACTTTGCCTCAGTTCCTCATCTCTAAAATGAACTGGCAAAGAAAATATCAAAACACTCCAGCATCTTTGAAAAAAAAATAACGATAATAAAATAAAACATTGGGTCATGAAGAATTGGACTCAAACAACTGAAAAACCACAACAAAACTACCTGAATAAAGCAGTGCTTGCCTCCTCACTTGAAAGCAGCCATTCGGGAAAGAGAGGAAAAGCCTTCCGTGGGCCTTAGGCTTCCATTTGAATGTACACTCACTTCCAGATAATCAGCCATTGAAAAAATCATTTTTTTTAAGGATGTGGTCACCATCTATGGTCACTAATACCTTCACATACTCTGAAGGGGAGAACTGGGCCCCTTCTTTCTCTATCTTCCTGCAATTCCAGAAGCAGCTTTACTGAATATGCATGCTCCCAGAACTAAGAAGACTGGCCAATCCCCCATTACACAAGTATTTATGAACTAAGCACAATGTAAATTAGGTTGGGGGGAGAGAGTGCAGGAGCAAACAGAAGGGGCAGGGATCAGGGAAGGGTCTCATGCAGAAAGCGTCTCTTGAGCTGAACTTCGAAGAACACTAGGGATTGTAATTTTCATAGGTAAGACATTGAGGACAGCAACTACAAAGGCACAGAGATGAAATATGGAATGGCAGGTGTGAAAACCAGCCAGAAAGCCAGTTTGGCTGGACTTTGGCATATTGAAAGAGGAACAATGTATATTCACGTTGGCAAGATAATAAGGTTTGCAAAGCACTTAACATATATTATCTCATTTGATCCTCACAAGCAACCTGTAAGGCAGATTGGAATCAAGTTGTCAAGTACTTTAAAAGCCAAATAGAGGAGTTCATATTTTATCCTAGAGGCAAGAGTAAGTATTGAGTCAGGGAGTGACATGGACAGAACTGAGCATTAGGGAAATCACTTTGACAACTGTATATTGTACGGATTGGAGTGTGGGGAGACAAGTCTGGTAAACCAAATGGGAGACTATTACAATAATCCCAGCAGACATGATGTTAATTTGAATTGGTACATCGGCCTTCTGAGTGGAAAGAAGCAATGTGTGAACACGGGAGATAGAAAGATGAATAAGATACAGCTTCTATCCTCACTGAGCTTAGAATCTAGCAGAAGACATGAGAGCCAAATTCATATAACATAAATTGAAATACAAACTTTTCTTCTGCTCCATGATATAAAGCTTGGATTCTTTTGTGTGGCAGGTACATGTTAGCTCTGATAATGCAATAAAAAACAAAAACAATTCCTGCCCTCAACGAGCTTACAATCTAAGAAGACAGAAAACATAAATGGATACATACAAGATAAATGCAGGGTAGACAGATTGTATCATTAGAATAAAAAGCATTAGCAACTATGGAAAACCAGAAAAATCTCCTTGCAAAACCAAATCTTAAAGAGAACCTGGGATTCTGATTGTCAAAGAGAAGGAGGAAAAGCATTCCTAGGCATGGGTGATAGCCCATGCAAAGGCACAGGGCTGGGAAATGAATGGTGAGGTGTAAAGAAGAGCATGTAGGCCAACGTGGTTACATCATATAGTATTTAGAAGAAAATAACTTGTAAGAAGACTGGAAACATAGAATGGGAAAAGTTTGTGAAAAACTTTAAATGTCAAACAGAAGAGTTTACAGTTGATCCTACAGGGAATAAGGAGCCAGTGCAGTTTGTTAAGGAAGGAGGCAGTGTGGGACATGGTCAAATATATGCTTCAGGTAAAATCCTGTTATCTGCTGGATGGAGGATAGACTGGGATGGAGAGAAATTTGAAGCAGAGAGGACAGCCTTTACAGTATTGGAAGAATCCATGTCAAAAGACATTAACAGGCTGGCAAAGACCTTGAACATAAGATGAATCAACAGAGAAATCATTAGCTGAAAGAAGTATAGCCTTCAGATCTAGTGAGTTTAGTTATCTGAATAAATATGGCAGAACAAAGGAAAATGATCCAAAATTTAATGAGAAAGGAGATCCTATTGAGAAAAACATAGAATAACATGCTATTCCTGAGTGGTTCAAAATAGAAATTATGACAACAGAATTTATAACCTGCACAGCAAAAATGATGGGCAGAATAGAAAATTTTGAATCTTTGTTGGCAAGTTTCAGCAAAGAAACAAAGAAGAATGATAGACTCTGAATGCAAATATATAGAAGTGAAGGGCAATCTATAAGAAAATAAGCAAAAATCAGTAACATTGAAAGAAAATATGCTCATTATTCAAGCAAAACATACCAATCTCAAAGACAGCATGTGTAGAGACAACCTATGGATGTCTCCTGGTCTCCTGGAAGAATATGACAGGTCAAAAAACTTTAACATTACAGTGAAGGAAATAATGGATGAGAACGGCCAAGAACTTGTGTACACAGAAAATGAAATTCCAATGGAATGAATTCATTGATCACTTCCAGAAAATAAGCACAAAAGCCAACAGCGAACATCACTCTTCCAATTAATGGCCACTCTCAGTCTCCTTGTGGGTTAGAGTTGATCCTAACTTCAAGATTATGGAACAAAACTGGAAAAGGTTATATGATGATAGACTGAGAGCTGAAAGGGACCTTAGAAGCCACCTAATCCAACATTTTGTTTTACAGGTTATGAACCAAGGAGTATGGAGGATAAATGACTTTCCCAAGGTCATGAAAGCACACTTTCACGTGTATTTCATGAAAGTACACCTGAAATCTTCCTTCTACAGGAAGCCTTTTCGAACCTCTCTTATTTCTAGTTCCATCCCTCTGTTAATTATGTCCTATTTTTTTTTTATAACCTAGCACTTAGTCTAGTAATCAGCAAAGATTATTGATTTTTGTTTATTTTCTTCTAGGTTGTCCTTCACTTCTACATATTTGCATTCAAAGTCTATCATTCTTTTTTTTTTTTTTTTGGTTCTTTGCTAAAACTTGCAAAAGAAGATTCAACAAAGATAGCTACCTAGTTAGCTTGGAGTTTAATGGCGAGATTTCTTTCTCAAAAACAAGTCTGAAACCTAGTTTACTCTGGATCTTATTTATGGATTGGACAGCAATAGGTCCCTGCCCAAGCACCATTTAATGGTTATTTTTTGGGCCCTCCAGGCTCTGGGTGAATATAAATAATAACTGTTTCTCTTTTGGCAAGCAACCCTGAAGGTCTTCCCCTCCCACTTTGATTTTTTTTTTTTTGATTAAAGGAGCCATCCCTTGATTCACTCCTTAAAGAGGCCTATTCACTGAGTGGGTTTTGCCTTACTCAAAGAGAGAACCTGAAAAGACCTTAGCTTAAAAGGGCTCCCACTACATCCTGAGCCATATCTAGTTGTCCTGATTGATACCTGGCCACTGGTGAGGCTGGTGACTTTGCACAGCCCTCCCTCACTCAAATCAAAGTCAATTGCAAGTCACGTCATCATCTCCCTGATGTCATGGTCCTCTTCAAGAATGAAGGACAAACCACACATAATCACAACCACATAGTGTGTACTTAATTTGTGTTTATTGATTGACTAATTGTATCCTTTGATACATTCTTGGTTATTTGAAACAAATTATGTAATAGATGGGGGATAAGTTTAGAGTCAAAGGTCCTCAGTTTACTTTTGTAACTTTGGCCAAATCACTTAACTTCTAGGGGCCTCAGTTTCCTCATCCATAAAGTAATAGTATTGTAGATCAGGTGATTCTAAAACTTTTTTTGTGTTATGGACTCTTTTTTTTTTGGCATTCTGGTGGAGCCTGTGTACTACTTCTTGGTATAAGGTTTTTAAAAGCATAAAATTTAAAAAAAAAAGACAAAAGATTACAAAGAAAACCAATTATATTCAAACATTTAAATTATAAATTTAAAATAAAATATATGTTAAAATTTAAATTAAACTTTTAAATAAATACACATACATATATATAATCTGTATATGTATACACACACACACAAGTATATTTAAATCATAGCCATCATGAAATCAATTTACAAACACACTGGGGGTCCATGGCTCACAGGCTAAGAACCTCTAGGCTACAAAAATTCTAAAATCCATTTACTCTAACATCTTATGAGCAGAAATTTGGTCACTGACAAATACTTTCAGTTAGAACAACTCACCCCCAAAAATATCTAGTAAGGGATAAAAAGGATAGGGATTTACAGTGATGGAAGAAGTGACAAAAAAAATACTAATAATTATAACTAACATTTACATAACTCTACATTACTTCATTTGATCCTTATAAAAACTGTGTGAAGGTGTTTTCATTATTCATGTTTTACAAATGAGAATCCTGAGGCAGAGAAAAGTTAAGTGTCCATTATTATACAGATAGTAAGTGTCTAGGGCAGGATTAGCATTCTGGTTATCCTAAGTCCAAATCCAACATTTTAGCCATTTAGAGATAGAATCAGATTTTTGGATTCAATTCCAGGCCCCTTTCCACTATATCATACAGCTTCTGCTGAACTTCCTGGCAATTAAATACCAGCTGAGAGGCTAATCCAATTGAATTCAACTGGTCCGGTGATCTTTTAACTACACCAAGCTACTTCACAGCAATTTCACATGCATGATATGATTTGATCTTTACCACAAACACTGTGAGGGATACAGGTCAAAGACTGCTATTCCTATTTTATACTTGAGAAGATTTGAGCCTTTAGCTCATAGGATCAGATCAAACTTAAGGTGTTTGACTGCCAGGGATAGATAGATAGACAGATAGATAGATAGATAGATAGATAGATAGATAGATAGATAGATAGATAGATAGAATTTTTGAGAATGGAAAAACTTTGATCCAAATAAATGACATTCTAATAGTAAAAATTTGTTATACTATAAGAGACAATTCTGGGGAAGAAAGCACCTTCCTATCACCAATCAAAATTACTACACAGAAGTGATCACTAAATCCATGGAATTACTAATACTACCAGGACCATTTCTACTATTACTATTATATATCTCATGTATCTTAGAAAATATGAAAAACAAAATGAAGTGCATCAAATCCATTAAAATTTTCAATTCAGTTGTTTTTCAGTTGTGTTTGACCCTTTGTGATACTGTTTCGGGTTTTCTTGGTTAAGATACTGGAGTGGTTTGCCATTGTTTGCCCCAGCTCATTTTACAGATGAGGAAGTGAGGCAAACAAGGTTAAATAACTTTCCCAGGATCATACTGCTAGTAGGTGTCTGAAGCCAGATTTTAACTCCTGAATACAAGTCTTCCTAACTCCAGGCCTGGCACTCTATCCATTGCACCTTAGAGTACAATGAATCACTCAAACAGCTCATCATGCTCCTCAGAAGGAAGAAAATCTCTGAAGCACTTTAAAGTAAATATTGTCTACCCACAATCAACTTGCACTTGCATCATCTAACTAACACAAAGCAACGTCACACAGGATAGACAAAGTCCAGATCTCCTAACCTTTCATGGCACAAATTTAGTCCACTAACTACAAACAGATCCTTTATGTATGATCCACTCTTCTTTCTCTAGCATAACAGGGACTTGGCCAATAGGAACCCATTTCTCAGAACTTATACTTACCTGGGCAAAGATTCTTGCTGTATGTTTCACCTTTAAGCTGACATTTTCTGTTACTGTTTGCTCATATTTTGGGGAGTTGAAAATCTCTATTCTAGAAGTCAAAGAGAGATTAAGTAAATGTTCTGAGGATCAAGTTCCTGTTGGTGGTAGTCCATTATACTAAGGAGCCGGCAGTTAAGGAAATTTGTTTCTCTGGGAGGACTGTGACTGACTTTGGATATCAGGGACTGTCAAACACCAAGACTCAAAATTACCGGCTAGGTAACCCCCATGTCTAAACATAACCATTGTCAAGACTGCTAATCTCTGATCTGTGCTGAGAAGGGAAAGAGAGAAAAATGTAGTCACAAATAGGAGGTCCACAAAGTCCCTACTGAGACTTACCCAGTCATACAAGCCTGCTTGCCATGTGCTTCACTTATAAGTTGGAATTATCGGCTGTCATTTTTTTCTTTCTTTGTTTAGATGGAAAAGAAGGGGTTGCTGCCATGTGTTCTATGAATCCAAAGGACAGTGTGTTGCATGGATTTATGTGGGAACAGTGTTATGGAGGTAGCTAGACTAATCTACAATTCAAACTGCTTTGTAAGAAGATTAACCCAATCACACACACACAGCTGGATAGATTATAAGAAGATATTAAATGGGCTCTAAGATCTCTTCCAATTCTGACTTTTATAAAATCAGTAAGACTAGAGATTGGAGACCTAGTTACCACAATAATTCAGGGGAAAGGTAATTTGGGTCTCACTTTAAAAAAAAAAATAGAAGACTAGCATTAAAAAGGATCTACTTTAGTCCAACTCACGGCTGAAGTTTGAATTCTTTCTACAGCATCCCTCACAATAATTTATCAAATACCAATGAACTCTTCCTGTGACAAGCTACTCACCATCTCCCAAAACAGTGTGTTCCATTGCTGAACAGCTCTAAATATTAGGCAGATTTGTTCTTTCAGCAATATGAAATTTGCCTCTGTGTAACTTAGCTGCATTTTTTCTATTTCTGCCATTCAGGATCTATCAGAATGCTTAATCCCGTTTACAAACAGACCTTCAGATAGTTCATATTTTTTATATATTAAGTTTTCTTAAAATGATATGTATCTTCAGTTTCCTATCTCTCATCCAGTTTGAATATAATCTGTCTTTATGTCACGTTTAAAGTCAAGAAAAGTTCATAGGAAAAGCTCATCTGATCGAATCTCAGTTTTTCCTAAGCATGTTATTCTAGAAAGTAAACATGACATGAAAAAATAAACATTTACTATGGCAACCAAGCAGGTAATGGTCTACACCAGAGGTATCACACTGAAGACCAACAGTACTCCAGGGTATGACCAACCCAATCAAAATGTAATTGGGAATTGTTTAATAAAATAAGTAAAAATTAAGTACAACGTAGATAATATTAAATTGTGGTTGTCTAAATCAACATGCAGTCAGTTTCTATTTGAATTTGACACCATTGGTTCGGAGTATTTGGAGTGAACAAAATGATTTTCTTGAATGATTTTTGACTGGGTTCTAGAGAAGATGCAGTTAGAGGGCAAAGTGAATAGAGAAACAGTGTTACAGTCAGAAAGATCTAAGTCCAGAGCCTGTCTCCAACACTCATTAGGTGCCACTAGGAAAATCATTAGAAACCAATTATTTTACCCTAGTATATAACACTAGTTTCCAGCTAATCCTAGAGCACTTCGTATGAGATTCTCCTAATTTGACATAATAATGCTAATGGGATACTTTGTGCCTGAAAGTGGGGCAAAGTTGTTTTGAGAGCTTTGGAGAAGAGAGACAAGCTTCATTCTTTCTGCTTTGGAAAAGTCATTAATTTTTACTCTCTCTATCCTCCCTAGATTAGTTTCTGAGGAGAGTCTGAGATTCTCTCAAAGCAGAAGGAATGACAACTATCTTTCCTTTAAAGCACTAACATCACCCCTCATCCAGGGCCATTCTCTGACTGTTAGCAGCCTCTCTTTTTGTCTTATGATTCTGCTGCCTCAAACAATTATAATAAAAATACCAATAACTTCAGATGCAGTGTGAAATATAGTCTTGGAATCAGGAGGACCTGAATTAAGGCCTGCTCCTGAAAAGTATTATGTGACCATGGGCAAATTACTTCACCTCTCATTTCTCAGTGGCTTAGGCAAATACCTAAAACTAAAGATTGGGGATGAGTCACTGGTGCATCAGAGGAAGGAAGGAGTTTCTAAACAAGAGTTATTTAGAATGTAATCTGGTAAAAAAAAAAATAAAATAGTTTATCTTTCTTTTTGCATCTTAATGTTTAAAAAATATTTTCCTCACCATATCTTCATCAAGGGGGGAATACAAATATTACTTAGTCATTTTATAGATGAGGAAATTGAGGGTCATTTATTTTAAGCAGGTCCTCCATGGTCATTCAACTGATAGCTAACAGAATCAGGATTCAAACACAGAAATCCTGACTTCAAATACTTATTTTCTCCTCTATAAATTTCTGATTCTATGAAAGGTAGCACCCGAGTTGTATATATATTTTTATTCTTTCCATATAAATCAATCTATCAGGGTGCTAGGTTCATTGGGGTTCTGTTGAATCAACCCTTCTTGACTTGACTTGCTACCACTTCTCCTGTCCATATTCAAAAGAGAACCAGCAATGAACGAAAAAGAAGTCACTTACCAATCTCATTAACATTCCATTTGTTTCAAATCTTGCTGGAATCAAGGGGAGAACGGAAGTTGTTGTAGTGAAGAGCCCTGTACTATGAGTCACAAGGCAATCTGGTTTCTAGGGCCAACTCTGTTACCCATTTGCTGTTTAATTTTAAGCAAGCAACTTTAGGCATTCACTTGCCTCATCTATAAAATTAGGGTATTGGTCTCCATGGTATCTTCTAGCTCCAAGGTTCTGTGATTTGGGGCTTAGTCCAATAACAATGACAACAACAATTCTTTTTTATACATAACACTTCATGGTTTGTGAACTGCTTTATCTACATTATCTTACTGGGAAGTGATTGGCCCAAGGTCACAGAGTGAGTCAGTGGTAGAACCACATTAGAACCCATGTCTCATGACGCTGACATTTCATGCCTTGATAAACTTTGGCTCATCTTACATGAATTTTATGCTTGATTCAATTAGGTAACTGCCCTCCTTTTACCCTGATCTGTGGATCGGTGACAAATTCCATTTCTTTCCCTACCCCCTCTGTACCTTCCCTTTTTTTGGAAACAGCAAAGCAGCCACTAGTGTGCCAGTTATGAATTATGGAGTGTGAGAGTTCTGAAAAATGGGATTCTTAAAATAAAACAGGAGGCACAGCTCTGTGATTCAAGCTCTTCGTCTCTGTCTCTGGCTTACTCTTGCCTCTTTCTCCCCCTCCACCTCCTGTCTCCCCACTTTGGGGCTCAGTTTTATTTTTTCCTATGATGGATGAAAGTTCAGACTGTGAAACACACTGTCAGGTTAAAGCCATTTGTCAAAAACTGGCTCTCATCTCTGTCGAGATACTGGGTCTGAGTCATGTCTTTGCTTCTGACAAGAATGTCAGGGCCATTTGTCAGCATCTGATTTTTCTGCCATATCAGACTGTCACTTTGCTTCTGTGGGTCATAGCAGTGGGGTAGGCAGTAGCCTTCAGTGACTCTATCAAATTATGCTTGCTGGAGATACCATAGTAGTTGGTGCTGACTTCATTGCATTTAAATATTATAGACAAAAGTAATACACAGTGCCTTTCCGCCTTCTCTGCTGGAAACACTTCTATTATTCAAAATGCACATCTTTCATGAAGCCTTCCATAACTTTTCTAGACCCCATTAATTTCCCTCCTATCTAAATCATAGTGTCACAGAATTATAGATTTAGTGCAAGAAGGGGCTTCAAAGACAATTTAATCAAATCTCTTCATTTTACAGACAAAGAAACTGAGGTCCAAGAAGGCTAAGTGACTTGTCTACTCTCTCACAAATAGTATCAGAGGTGGAATTGGAAGTTAAAACCATTTAAGTGAGACCCAGAGATCTAATCGTAATACACTGAAAAAAATAGTTTATACTGTACAATCTAACAATTATTTATATAAAGATATTACATGTTGAAAACTAAAAATAAATTTAAAAAAAACATGAAAAAAGATAGTGAGAATAGGTGAGGACATGGAATGTAAAGGAACAGATGTGGTGAATGAAGGATTACATGTTTAATAGCTTTAATCTCCTCAGTCAAAACGTATGGTGTACAAATTACCTGGGATATGAAAGGATTTTGATAGGTTTCATTTTGTGACAACAATGGTCAGCCATATGTGTTTTTACTGAATCTTGGCTGACCCAGAATATCTGATGTTGATGGAGAAGGGATTGATTCAAGATACAAAAAGAAACACATTTTCAAAGATGGCTAGTGTGAGAACTTGCTTTTGCTTGACTTTGTATATGTGTTACAAGGGTTTGTTTTGTTTGCAGCTTCATGGGAGGTAGGAAAGGGGAAATAAATAATTGTTAATTGGAAAAAAAAATAAAAATATTATGATTGAAAGTGTGCTGGCCTTGGAGTTAAAGGAATTGGGTTTCAATTACGCATCCAGATGCTATGTGATTATGGACAATTCACTTTAACTTCTCTGAGCTTAGTTTCGTCATCTTCAAAGTGGGGATGATGATGGTGGTGGTGGTAATAATGATGAAACTGTCTGGAATTTTCACAGCATTTCCACAGATTTGAAGTTAAACTTATTTAAAAGTTGCAAGGGTCATCAGAAGTCATCTAGTCCAACTCCCTCACCATACAGATTAGGAAACGCAGTACAAGTGACTAGTCTTAAGTCTTACAGGTAGTAAGGTGGTGAACCTAGACTTAAAACACAAGCCTTCTGACTCCAGATCTAGGGCCATTTTCTACTGTACCACTCTGCCGTCGTTTCATTTATATGGTCACTTCTATCAACAAATGTCAAATCTTGCATAGTTTAGAAAACAATTGTCATAAGTAGATTAAAAAAAATCTTTACATTGTGGCCATCTTTGTTAACATGCTTCTCAGGACTGTATTACTGCAGGCATCACTGTTTTTATTTTATAGATTAAAAGGCTGAAGGTGAGAGGCTGAATGATCTCTCCAGCTAATAAATATGTGAGGGAAGATTTAAACTAGGTCTTGAATATAATTCTATACTTTAGGTGGTCTGTTACGGTGGCAACTCACATTTATGTGGCATTTTTTCAAAACAATCCAGTCAATTTGGTACTGTGAACATTGTTATACCCATTTTACAGAGGAGGAAATACGCCCAGGATTAGAAGCCAATCAGTGATGGAGTAGGAATTCAAACTCAGCTTTCTGTAGTTCAAGACTTGCACTTTTTAATCTAATCTTTGATTTCTCCAAGTAATAGCACCTTTAATAATACATCACAATCATGAGGATAAAATGAGGTCATATGTAAAACACTTTGTAAAATAAAACATTGTACAGAAATACCAGAAAATTTTGTTGTATGATATAGATATGTATATCTATCTCGATAGCTATCTATGTACACACATATGTAATATTTAGTATCTTTCTCATGATGTATAATAGGATTGTTGAGAGCATACACCAAGTTCCACACTTCTGTATCTTAGGGTTTGGGGGGCAAATAGATGTAACAAAACTGAGCTTAGACAAAAAATAAAGCTGAAACCTAGCTAGAGCCAATCTTATCCTTCTAAAACTACTTAAGGAGGGAGTAAAGGAAGTGAAAAAATGAATTCTCCAGTTTGGGAGAATGCTAAGTAAGAATTGTTGTCTGGTAATGGGGAAAGTCATTTTGTTAAAGGGGAAGGAGATAGAAAGTGAGAAATTGGAAATATGAAGAAAAAAGACTAAACCTTTTGGAGTTGCTAAAACCACTCCAAGTATTTCTAGAAGAAAAAAAATTAAATTAATAACCTAGAGAACATGAAAATAACTCAAAAAAGAAGATACAAAAATTAGGAGAGAAGATGAATACTAAAACATACAAAAGATTACAAACCTCTCAAATAAATATAAGTGAGTACCTGATAAAGTACAGAAGCTTTTGGGTTTCCAAGGGAGTACAGAACCATGGCAGTATATACGTGCGTCTCTACTAGCATACTCCTGGTGTGTGTCCATTTTTCCTGTGGATACCCTAAATAGCTAAGGAAGTATGAACCTCAAGAATATTGGGAGGTTTTTTTTTTATTATTGTAGTTTATGTGACACCATTTCATTAGCTATCTTTCCTATGAGCCTATTGTGTCAAGAGGATGGACTGGATTAAAATTAAACTTAAAGACAAAAAAGGTAAATGTCTTGGTAGGACTTCGTGATCTATGTACCTACAGAATAGCTTTTAAAACATATATATTTTCTTCATATATTTTTGTTCTTATATAACTTATTTCCCCCTATATTGCTTTCCTTCCCCCTTCCAAAGAGCCATCCTTTCTTGATTTTAAAAGAAAAAAAAAAGAGGAAGAGAAAAAAATAGATGAAAAGTGATCTTTACATTGAAAAATCTGACGTTTACTCTTACATTCCACATTCCTAAACCCCTTGCTTTAGCAAAGGAGCCAAAGGAAGGTTCTCTGGAACCAAGTTTTTGTTGTTGTTATACTTTTATGGCATTCATAGCCAATGCTTATAGCAAAGGCAACTTTTGTACCTGATTTTTTTTTTCCTCATGATATCTTCCCTGTATTCTCCATGGATGTAGCGTCTTTGTTGGACCATTTACTTAGCTGAGATCCTTGGGTCTGTTCCTTTCTAAGGTTCAATACTTGACTGACAGGTCTAAATATCTCTCAAGTTTGCAGCTGGACTCCTAGTGTCTGCTCTCTGCCAGGGAAAGCACATCTTTCTGGACACATAGTTCCGATATAAGATACTATTGCTAATCTGGCAGAAGGGTAGAAGAGATGTAACACTACCAGAGTCCCAATCCTCAGAGCTGCCTTTTTCTTTAAATGATTTTCTAAGAAAGTGTGTCTTGCTTTTTAAAAAGTGATTAAGTATAGCTAAACCTGTTGACCATCCAATAACTAAGCGTCCCATGCTTCCATTAAGTTTGATTGAATAACTTCACTTCTAAAGGAGTAACAAGTAGTAAATACTCAGGGAGCTAAGTGATGGTAGTAGATATAGTGCTGAGCCTAGCTTCAGGAAGACTTGAGTTCAAATCCAACCTTAGACATTTACAAGTTCTGCAACTCTAAACAATTTCTTTAATCTCTTTTTTTGCCTTAGTTTTTTTTCAATTGTAAAATGGGGATAATAACAGCACCTACCTTGCAAGATTACTGTGAAGATTAAATGAGATATGTGTAATGTTCTTAGTACAGTGACTGGAATAGTAGGCACTATATAAATGCTTATTCCCTACCTTTCTTCCTTTTCCACTTCATTTAAAACTTTAATACTTCATTTTCTCTGTCCCTTACAATTTGTAATTTCCAACTATATCTCATTGGTTCTTTTATGTTTCTCTTATATTTTATATTTTGCCATGCACAAGGGAAATGCTCAATTAAGTAAGATCAACACCAACACAATGTTTCCTCCCCTCCCTATTTGCTGTCTTTAGCAAATCCACTGGAGTATCTCTTACATATTTGTCTATATTTCGAATTTTGAAGAGCATGCTGTTGATATGGTGAGGCTAAAGCACTGTCTTTTTAAGTGTCTTCCCCAATGCCACAGACTAAAAATTCTATATGCAAGATGTTGGGGGCTAGAAGGAGGAGCTAAGATGATGGAATAGGAAGAAATACAGTCCAGTTCTCCCTCCTAACTGGTCTAAAAATGTCTAGAAAATGCACCAGACCCAGAGGTGATTGTGAAATGCATACACACACTGTCATTTTTCTAGTCCAGACTAATGTAGAAAGACAGAGAGTTCTGTAGACAGAAGAGAATGAGTCTAATCAGGAACTCACCACACAGATCCTTGCTAGAATGAGAAGACAAACTAGAAGAAAAACAAAATCCAACATTAGAGAGCTGTTATGGTGATAGGACTACAAACCCAGAAGAAGAAGAAAAAAATCACTCTAAATCATCTGCAACAAAACCTCCAAGAAAAACATGGCTTGGGCTCCAATTTAACTAGAATTCTTAGGAGGATGAAGCAAACGATAATGAAAAAATCTCAAAAAACTCATAAATAAAATGACAAGGCTAGGGAAAAAAATTGGAAGAAATGAAAGTGCTAAAAAAAATATTAAAAAAAATAGTGAGATTTATGGAAGAAAGATTTGGAAAGAGAATTAGGCATTTGGCATAAGAAGCACAGACCTTTTCCCAAACAATAAATACTGGAAAATAGAATGGACCAAATAGAAGTTGATGATTTCCTGAAACAACAAGAAGTATTAAAACAAAATAAAAAGGTTGAATAAAATAGAAGTTTAAGTTGGCTTATATAAAACCAACTGACCTCGAAAACAGACCAATGACAAATAACTTAAAAATTAGTTCCTACCGGGGCAGCTAGGTGGCGCAGTGGATAGAGCACAGGCCCTGAAGTCAGGAAGACCTGAGTTCAAATCCAACCTCAGACCAAACACTTGACACTTACTAGCTGTGTGACCCTGGGCAAGTCACTCAACCCCAACTCCCTAAAAAATAATAATAATAATTAAATTAAATTAAATTAATTTCTACCTAAAACCATATTCAAAAAGTATATCTGCATCATATTTCAAGATATCATTAAAAAAAATGCTGTCCAGTTTTCTTAGAGCCAGGGGGAAAAATAAAAACAGAAAGAATCCACTGATCACTTCTAGAAAGAAATCATAAAATGAAAATTCCCAGGATCATAATTGCAAAAATCCAGAGCTTCAAGATCAAAGAAAGATAAGCCACAGTCAGGATCACACAAAATTTAACAGTTACCATAGAGTGGAGAGCATGGAACGTGATATTTGAGAAGGCAAAAGAAAAAGGCCCACAATCAAGGATAATTTAAATAGCAGGGGAAGCAAGGAGGTGGGGGAGGAGAATGGAACTTGAACGAAATAGAAGACTTTCAACACTACTGATGAAAAGGCCAAAATTGCAATAAACTTTGAAATAGAAATCTCATCCCCACCAGATTGGCAAAGTTGACCAAAAAAAAAAAAAAGGAAAATGATAGATGATGGAAGAGCTTTAGGAAAACAAGTATATTAATGCAGTGTTGGTGGAGTACTGTACTGGTCAAGCTATTCTAGAAATCAGTTTGGAAATATGCCCAGAAAACTACAAAACCAAGAATTTATAGGTTTTGACATAACTTTAGTGCTACTAGGTTTATATACCCTAAAGAGACCAAAGAAAGAAGAAAAAGATACACAAAAACACACATTTTTTTTAATAATAGAAAAAGATTGGTAACTGAGGAGATGCTCTACAATTGGGGAATGGCTGAAAAAATTATGGTATATGAATGTGATATAAATATTTTGCTATAATAATAATAAAGGTAGTAGTTTCAGAGTAAGCTGGGTAGACCTGTATAAACACATGCAGAGGGAAACGAGAATAAAAGATTTTCACATTAAAACCAATATTATAAAAACAAATACTTTAAAAGACTTAAGAACTATGATTAACTAAATGACTAGCCAGTATTCAAGAGAACTAGCGATGGTCACACTATCTACCTCCTGACAGAGAGGTGATATACTCAGGATGCAGAATAAGTCATATATGTAAATATAATAATAGCTAAAATTTATAGAGTACTTACTACGCACCAGTTGCTGTGCTAAGTGCTACATAACTACTATCTCATTTTATTCTCAAAATATCCCTGGGAGATATATGCTACTATGACTTCCATTTTATAGATTAGGAAACTAAGGCAAACAGAGGTTAAGTGACTGACCCAAGTTCCCATAGCTAGCAACTGTCTGAGGCCACATTTTATCTCAGGTCTTCTTGACTTCACTGCACCATCTAGGGAGCCCAACACAGGGCATCAACATGGTCAGTTGGATAATTGATAATGCATAAAAATGTGATTGTCACAAGGGGTTTTTTAAGTTTCTTTTTATGGATTGAAAAGGGCTTGAATGAACAGAAGATGGGTTTTATTAATTGAAAAAAAATTAAAAAAACCAATAACTATATGTGAACAATACCAAAATTATTAATCATCAATCAGGGATCGGCCATACCATGTTTGACGGACATAAATATTACACTTCCCCTCCAGCCCCACCCCTTACTTGGCTAGAAAATTAAAGAAACACCATTTTAGACATTTTTCTTCAGGTCACTCTCTGTCTTACTGTGTGGCCTAACTGTAAGGTAAAGAAAAGAAAAATGAGCTTCCTCCATCATAAAGAAATCTGGTCCCCAAAATGAAAACTCTTCAGCTTAAAAAAGGCGATTAGATGAATTTGTCTGTAAATTTGGAAATGACAATATCTATATCTTTATCCAAATTATTTACAATTATTTGAATTAGCAAAGTGGAAAGTTCAGATCCCCGAGACACTGTACTGGGGTTTTCCCAAATTGCTATTGAGCCAATGGTAATTACTCTTCAGATCCAAGCATTCAATCAGCTTCGAATCCAGTTACATAAATTTGGATTAGGTCTATTCAAAGCTAAGATCAAGTGTTGATGTCATTTTTCTCTTACTATCTCATCATTTTCTCCTTTCAGTTTTCCAGTTTTAAACATTCAGCATCTAGTGATGGTGCCCCAAAGCTGCTTTGTGTTTGGTGATGGCAATGTAGTGCATGCAGGGTTTTGATTCTGAGCTGCTTTTCTCCTAATAACCTGTTCTATCTTCAGGTATTCTTTTGGTCTCTGGGTCAAGGGATTTGAAGTGGGTGAGGGAAGAAGGGAATCTACATGTTTTGATACCACAGAAGCAGCCTGAGAAGATGACCTTAGCTAAAGGATTCAGTGTTTTGCCTGTGCCCAGCAGCATCCCAAGTGCATTAAGCAAGTTCTGTGCTAGATAAGCTGCTAATTCATCTCAGTAGAAGGGATAAGTAATTTAGGCAGAGTTTTTTGCACTTTCCTAAGTGGGTAGGCAAAAAGCCTCCCATGAAGGTCACAACTTGTGGAGCAGATGTATGGTAGAAGATGTAGAGATTTTATCTCTTCCAATAATATCTCTGAGGCCTTGTTAATAGTGTGGTGTCTAGACCACATCTTGACATCTTTTCTCAAAAGAAAAACTTGAGACCTTATCAAACATTTTATTGCATTCAGGTCAAATTTTGTCCAGCAGTCCATCAATCAAACAGTTAATGACCCTATCAAAACAGGTGGCAAGTTTCTTCTGGCATGACTTGATTGTGAGGAATCTATACAACGTCTTTGTGATCACTTTTTTCTTCTCTGGATGCTCATTGAGCATTTCTTTAACGCAGTGAAGATGCATACAAATGCATTCAATCTATGCAAATTCAAATATACATGTTCTGCACTAACGGACACAGACAGAGAGGCAGGGAGAAAGAAACACAGAGATGGAGATAAATGAAGATGGAGACAGAGACAGAAACAGATTCTGCATTCCACCGCCCTCAGTGAGTAAATGCCCCAGAGTGAGATAAATGGCATGGATCTGCTGTTTCTGAAGTTCTTCTCAGGTCCTTTGTGACTCCAATCATGTGAGCATCTCATTCAATTAAACCTGATTCTAGAATCTTCTCTGGCTCATTCCCATGGATAGTCTGTTCTTTCTGCTGAGCCAGCTAGAGCTGTAACGAAACACAATCTTAATCGGCCTTGCCAACATTCTTGACCACTTAAGAAGGTCCCTGTCTGCTGCCATTTGGTTTTCCTGAGTAGTCTTTTGACTTGTGCTGAATCTGGAAGAACAAGCATTTATGTGGAGGCATGTTCATTCCCTAATATAATCATACTTAAATATGAAGATGACCCCCCCCAATCATGAGTTCTCCTACCCTTACTGTCTTTACTTGTCATTTATTTTTATGTGTTTGAGTAGAAAGTCAGGTTCTTATCTCTCTTCAATAAAAGTTTAGTTGTGTTTAGTGAAAAACAACATTTTCATTCAATTATTTCCATAGTAACCATTTCAGATCCATCTGCTCTCTGACATAGATTGTTGCTGTTTTTTGTTTTTTGTTTTTTGTTTTTAAGAGACCTTAGCACCTTTTCAGATACAACTGTTCAAAGATGTTGTGCTATACACACAGGGATTTTCAGGGAGAATTTTGTCTATTTACAATTTTCCCCTTACACATTGACTTTAGGACCTGATCCCCAAGAAAGATATGATTCTATTATGATAAAATCTATTATGTTGCCAGAAATTCAAGTCAAGCTTGCTGGACAAATAGTCTGAGGATGATTATTTTCTTCTCTTTTTGGAAATTGGGAGTTTTGCCCTTCTGAATGAGGTGATGCTTTGTACTAAGTATGTATAATCATGAATGGGTCACGATTTGCCTCAACAGAGAGAATATTCACATTGAAGAGGCCACAGATCAATCTGAGTTCATAGTGAAGATGGAATCCTGAGCTGGTAATAAAAACACATAGAGAAGTGAAAGACCCTGTGACAAAATCAGGAATGCCAAAAAACAGAATGAGGGGAGCCTAGTAATATATCTCAAGGATAACAAAAAGAGCTTTATTAGCTATGCGTAGGTCAAAAGAAAAATTAAATGCCATGATGGGGTTGCTTTGACCTGCTTTCTGAAGATCCCCTAAGTGGAATGCTACAGCTAAACTGAAATTCTTTACTAGGGACTAGGTACTACACTGGATACAGAAATACAGAAGTGAGAGAGCCATGTATTACAAAGACCTTATATTCAGTTATGTACGCTTGGTTCACAAACAAGTAAATGAACAAAATAAATTTACAGTATTTTAGAGAAATAATAACAACTGGAGAAAAAGGCTTTTGAAGGAGATATTACTTAAGAATCTTGATTGAAGCTACAGGTTTTATGAGGCAGTAGTGAGGAGGAAGACATGGCAGCGGAGAGTGTCAAGAGTGTACAAGAGTAAGAAATGAGAGATGAAATATCGTGTATGCAGACAACAATTAGAATAGTTTTACTATAGCGTAGTGTAATCAGCCTGGAACATAGATTTGTCCCAGACTATGAAGTGCTTTATATGCTAAACATCCTAACTTGTATTTTATGCTAAAGGCAACTATACAGAGGAGGGATCATAAAAGGGGAAAGATAAGATTTAATTAGACCTCAATATAAGTAAAGATACAATTAAGCGAAAATATAATTTCTCTTACTGAGTTTGTCACCAAACTCTTATAAATTCCATATCAACATACTGAAATATATGATTGCTAAGCCATTATCTTTCTTTTTTTCTATTTTCGCATTAGTAATGTTGTAAAGAAAAATTAGAACAAATGGGAGAAACCATGAGAAAGAAGAAAGAACCAAAAAGAAAAGAAAAGAAAAACAGAGTATAAATAATATGCTTTGATCTGCATTCAGACTCCATAGTTATTTTTCTAGATGTGGATAGCATTTTCCATCATGAGTTCTTTGGAGTTGCCTTGGATCCTTGCCTTGCTAAAAAGAGATGAGTCTGTCAAAGTTAGTGATCACACCTTGTAGCTGTTACTCTGTACAATATTTTTCTGGTTTTGCTCACTTCACTCAGTATCAGTTCATTCAAGACTTTTCAGGTTTTTCTGAAGTCTGCCTGCTCATCATTTCTTTTCTTTCTTTTTTTTTTACTTTAATTAATTGATTTTTAGTTTTCAACATTCACTTCCACAAGATTTTGAGTTCCAAACTTTCTTTCCATCTCTCCCCTCCCCCTGTCCCAAGATTGCATGCATTCCGACTACCCCTTCCTCTGATGTCCCCTCCATTCTATCACTCCCCTCTTATCTCCTTCCCCTTCTGTTTTCTTGTAGGGCAGAATAGATTTCTATACCCTATTGCCTATATATCTTACTTTCCTGTTGCATGTGAAAACAATTTTTAACATTTGTTTTTAAAACTTTGGTTTCCAAATTTTCTCCCTCCCTCCTCAACCACCCTCACTGAGAAGGCAATCAATTCAATACAGGTTATTCATATGCAGTTATGCAAAACACTTCTATAATAGTCATGTTGTGGAAAAATTAACTATATTTCCCTTCATCCCATCCTACCCCCATTTTTTCTATTCTCTCTTTTGACTCTGTTCTTCCTCAAAAGTGTTTGCTTCTGATTACCCCCTCCTCCAATCTGCTGTCCCTTCTATCATCTCCCGTACCCTTTTTTTATCCCCTACCACCCTATTTCCCTGTTGGGTAAGATAGATTTCCATACTCAATTGAGTGCTTATGTTATTATTTCCTTAAGCCAAATCCAATGAAAATAATATTCATTCATTCCCGCTCACATCAACCCTCCTCCCCTCCACGGTAAATGCTTTTTCTTCCCTGTTTCACGTGAGATAATTTACTCCAGTCTACCTCTCCCTTTCTCCCTCCAACTACCCTAATACTGACAGAGGTCTCATGAGTTACAACTATCATCTTTCCATGTAGGAATATAAACAGTTCAAATTTAATAAGTCCCTTATGATTTTTCTTTCCTGTTTACTTTTTCCTTCTTCTCTTGAGTCTTGTATTTGAAAGTCAAATTTTCTATTCAGCTCTGGTCTTTTCATCAAGAATGCTTGAAAGTTTTCTATTTCACTGAATATCCATTTTTTCCCCTGAAGGATTATACTCAGTTTTGCTTGATAAGGGATTCTTCATTTTACTCCCAGCTCCTCTGGTCTCTGGAATATCATATTCCAAGCCCTCCGGACCCTTAATATAGAAGCTGCTAAACCTTCTGTTCTCCTGATTGTGTTTCCACAATACTTGAATTGTTTCTTTCTGGCTGCTTGCAATATTTTCTCCTTGACCTGGGAACTCTGGAATTTGGCTACACTATTCCTAGGAGTATTTCTTTGGGGATCTCTTTCAGGAAGTGATCAGTGGATTCTTTCCATTTCTATTTTACCCTCCAGTTCTAGGATATCAGGGCAGTTTTCCTTGATAATTTCTTGAAAGATGATGTCTAGGCTCTTTTTTTGATCATGGCTTTCAGGTAGTCCAATACTTTTTAAATGATCTCTCCTATTTTCCAGATCAATTGTATTTCCATTGGGATATTTCACACTGTCTTCTATTTTTTCATTCTTTTGGTTTTGCTTCATAGTTTTTTTGATTTCTCATAAAGTCATTAGCTTCCATTTGCTCCAGTCTAACTTTTAACGAAGTATTTTCTTCAGTGAGCTTTTGGACTTCCTTTTCCATTTGGACAATTCTGCCTCCGAAGGCATTCTTCTCCTCATTTGGCTTTTTAGACCTCTTTTACCATTTGGCCTAGTCTGTTTTTTAAGGTATTATTTTCTTCAGCATTTTTTTAGTTCTCCTTTAGCAAGCTGTTGACTTGCTTTTCATGATTTTCTTGCATCACTCTGATTTCTCTTCCCAGTTTTTCCTCTTCTCTTACTTGCTTTTCAAAATCCTTTTTGAGCTCTTCCATGGCTTAGAATCAATTCATATTTTTTTGGAGGCCCCAGGACTTAGGACCTTTGACTTTGTTGTCTTCTTCTGGTTGCATGTTTTGATCTTCTTTGTCACCAAAGAAAGATTCTATGGTCTGACTTTTTGTGCTGTTTGCTCATGTTCCCAAACAATTACTTGACTATTAAACTCTTTGTTAAGGTAGGGGTCTGCTTCCAATGTGGAGAATGTACTGTCCCAAGCGTCAGGGGTTTTGTGCAGTTGTTTTCAGAGATACTTCTAGGGACCTGTAAATTTTCAGTGCTTCCAAGGTGGTGTGATCAAGGGCACGGTGTTTACTCCTTTCCTGGCCTGTGCTCTGGTCTATGAGTGACCACCAGCACGCTTTTCTGCCTTGGCATGATGGGGAGGATTCTCTCTCGTTGCCGCCACAAGCTTCACCTCGCTGATGTTCCTCCCTGCCCCAAGACCGCCATCCAGGACTGTGACTCAGATCCAAGAATGGGCCACGCAAGAGAATCCTGCCCCAGCACCAGCAAAGAGTTCCTTGCACTCTCCCTCTGATCATCTACTTGATTCCCCCTCAGTCTGTGGGCCAAGAGTACTAGAAGCAGCCACCACCCTGGAGCTGTTCCCGGGCTGAGGCTAAACTGATTTTCTTTGTCACTGAGGTCAGATAGCTCTTTCCTACTGACCTTCTAAGCTGTCTTTGGTGTCCCTGTCTTTGCCTGCATGACCCACACTGAACTGTGCTCCTCTTGCAGTTGGGCACAACAGACCTTTCCAATCAACCATCCAGGCTGTCTTGGGCTGGAAATTTGTTTCACTCTGTCTTTTTCTGGGTTCTGCTGGTCTAGAATTTGTTTAGAGCCATTTTTTACTGGTATGTGGAGGGGTTTGAGGGAGTGCTCAAGCAAAGTCACTGCTTGTGCTCCACCATCTTCTGCTCATCAATTCTTATAGCACAATAGTATTCCATTACATTCATATACTACAACTTCAGTCATTCCCTAACTGATGGTAAGCCATCAGCTTCCAATGAAAATTTTAAAAAACGATGTACCACAGAGAAAGTCTCCATTTTTGGAAGCTACAAAAATATATTTTTCAAACTCTACATCATTGATTTTGGTTTTGTTCTTGACAAAATCTGAATATACATATATATATAATATATATATATATATATATATATATATATGCACACATATATATACGCACACATATATATACATATACACATATACATATACATATATACATACACATTATATATATACATATATATGCATATACATGTATATATATATATATATAGAGAGAGAGAGAGAGAGAGAGAGAGAGAGATACACACACACACACACATATAGTCACTTTTAAAGGATAGCAGTGATCACTAAGAGTCAAACAGGGGTTCATCAAAACAGTTCATATCAGACTAATCTCATTCTTTTTGTTGACTGAGTATCCTAGACTGGAAAGTCCAAGGAATTACATAGACACACTATATCAGTGTTCTTATAGATATGCAGGCGAAGTTTATTCTGTTAGGTTGGTGGAGTCAGAGCTGGTTGAAATCCTGAGACTAGTGATAAATTGATTTATAGATTAATTTAAGCTGGCAGGGCTATATCAAGCAGTGCCCTAGGGCTCTGTCCTTGACTGTATTCTGTTGAACAGTTTTGTCTTGTTTTGGTGCATTAGATGAAGACATATAGAATATATTGTGTTTAATTAATTTTTAGATGACAAGAGATTGCAAAAGATGACTGACATTCCAGATTGCCTTCTTGAAACTTGAAGCTACTTCCCATCTGCCAGTGTACTATGAAGAGTTAATCATCAGATGACTGATGATAAGAGAATGTTGAGCTTGGATTTAGTATATCTGGCCTTGAATCTTGCCTCAGAGGCTTAAATCTATGTGATCATGAGGAAATTAAGTAACTCCTAAGATCTTTAGTTTCATCATCTTTAAAATGGTGATATTAATAACAGAATAGGGTTATTAGAAGGAAATCATTTGGGGAACCTGTAAGCAATATGTAAATCTGAGGTTTTAAAGGAAGGGAAAATAATTTAAAGTATTAATAGTTTCATGCTTCACTTGATTCATTGGAACAAATGGAAAACATCAGCAACTTCTTATCAAACTGAATTCTTGTACATGTCCCAACCCCATATTCTCCATCAAAGACCACTCAACAGAATGAAGGCTTTCCTTAGTTTCCTTTAATATAGCAGATATATCAGCGTCGCTCTCAATGTCTTTATATGAAACTCTCTTGCTACACGATTAGCTTAATTCAATTTCTAGTCATACATGTCTTTAATGAACATGTTCAAACCACTCCTACCATGTAAGTTATTCAATCAATCAACTGAATACTTATTCATTAAGCTTTTATTCACTAGGCTAGGCATTGGACTAGGTGCTGGTGTTACAAAGGCAGTGAATGAAACAATGTCCATATTCAAGGAGTTTTCATTCTAATGTATCAGGAGAAACAATTAATTAATTAACAAGTATTAATTAAGCACATACTCTGTGCTAGGTCCAGTGCTAAATGCAAGGAATACAAACACAAATACCATACAATCTCTTCTACCAACTTAAACAACTCAATTCTTTTAGATTCAGCTCATTTTTCATCTATAGTAGCAATAACTACATACACATATGTATATGTTGATATGGATTAATATATGCTGACATTTAATTTGTATGGGTTTTGTGTGTTTTCCTCTAATTAATTGATTGATGTATTTATGCATTAAACCCAAGCACTGTCCATATAAATTCATATCATATTCTGGGCATTATGCTAATTCTGGATATGTGTTGTAGATAAACAAAGCATTTTCAGTAAGTGCTTCATTTCATTAAATACTAAATAACTGAGATTAGTTTCAAAAGCAATACAGCTCCCTTTTAGGTGTTCTCCCTTTCTCCCACATGACAGCTATAGGGATTAGAAAACAGAAATGGCAATTTTCAAAACTGTGAGTTGTGAGATATGGAACAGAAACAGTTCTAGAGCAGGGAATCAAGGAGATTTCACAGTCTACCCAATAAAATGTTTTGATTATAAGCAAGTAGGTGGCACAGTGGATAGAATACTTTACTCGGGCTCAGGAAAAGCTGTGTTTGAATCTTACCTCTTGATATTCTTGACCTGTTGTTCTTCCAGATGAATTTGTTTATTATCATTTTTTCTCTATATATAAAATAATTCTTTGGTAGTTTGATTGGTATGGCACTGAATAACTAAGCGAACTTAAGTAGAATTGTCATTTTTATTATAATGGCTTGGCTTACCCACGGGCAATTAAAATTTCTCCAATTGTTTAGATATGCCTTTATTTGTGTGAAGTATTTTGTAATTTGTTTATATAGCCCTGGGTTTGTTTTAGCAGGTAAACACCCAGGTATTTTATATCTCTAAAGTTATCTTTGAAAAAAAATCACTTTCTTTCCTTTCATGCTGGGTTTTACTGGTAGTTTATAGAAATACTGGTGATTTATGTGGGTTAATTTTGTATTCTGCAACATTTCTAATGGTGTCACTTGTTTCAACTAGCTTTTTACTTGATCCTTTAGGGTTCTCTAAGTGTACCATCATATCATCTGCAAAGAGTGATAGTTTTGTTTCCTAATTGCCTACTTTTATTCCTACAATTTCTTTATCTTGTCTTCTTGCTATAGCTAGCATTTCTAGCACAATATTGAATAATAGTGGTGATAATGGGCATTGTTGCTTCATCCTTGAACTTACTGAGAAGGCTTCAATTTTTTCCCCATTACAAATAATGCTTACTCTTACTTTTAGATAAATACTACTTATTCTTTTAAGAAAAATTCCATTGACTCATGCTTTCTAGTGTTTTTTTAAATAGGAATAGATATTACATTTTTCAAATGTTTTTTTTCTTCATCTATTGAGATAATAATGATTTCTGTTGGTTTTATTATTGATGTAATCAATTATGATGATAGTTCTCCTAATATTGAACAGTCCCTGCATTACTAGTATAAATTCCCTCCTGGTCATAGTGTATGATCTTTGTGATATATTGCTATAATTTTCTTGAAAGTATTTTATTTAAACATTTTGCATTGACATTCATTAAGTAAATTGGTATATAGTTTTCTTTCTCTATTTTTTCTCTCCTTGGTTTAGGCATTAAAATCATATTTGTGTCATATAATTGATTAAAATAACTCACAATAACTTTTAATTTCATCATGATTGGTGGTACATTCAATCATTTCATTTTTGATACTATTAATTTGATTTTCTTTTTTTTAATCAAATTAACACATGGTTTATCTATTTTGTTATTTTTTTTGGTAAAACCAGGTGCTAGTTTTATTTATTCATTCATTTTTTAAACTTTCAATTTTATTAATATCTCCTTTGATTTCCAAGATTTCCATTTTGTTGTATAATTGGGGATTTTTAATTTGTTCTTTTCTTAGTATTTTTTTAAAGTTTCATGCCCAATTCATTGACATGCTTTTTCTCCCCTTTAGTGATGTATGCATTTAGAGATATAAAATTCCTCCTAAGTATTATTTTGACTGAATCTCACAAATTTTGGTGTATTGTCTCATTGTTGGCAATCTCTTTAATGAAATTATTGATGGCTTCTATGATTTGTTCTTTAGCCCACTAATTTTTTATGATTAGATTATTTAATTTCCATCTTTTTTATCTATGCTTCCACTACATTTTATTGAATGTAATGTTTATTGCATTATGGTCTGAAAAAAGAAGGAGTTAACATTTCTGTTTTTCTGCATTTGGTTGTGGATGTTTATGCCCTAATATATGGTTAATTTTTATAACAGTGCTCAAGAAAAGATGCACTCCTTTTTAATCTGATTCAGTTTCTCCACTGGACCATGTATCTGCCTTTTCTAAGATTCTATTCATCTCCTTAATATTCTTCTTGTTTATTTTATGGTCGGATTTATCTGTGAGAGAAAACAGTTGAGATCCACCACTAATATAGTTTTCCTGTCAATTTACTCCTATGATTTCCTTTCCCCTCTAAGTATCTGGATGTTGTGGAGGTGAAGCCAACATGGTAGAGTAAAGGCAGGGACTTGCATGAGCCCTCCCCCAAACTCCTCCAAGTACGTTTAAAAATAACTATATAGAAATTCTAGAGCAGTAGAACCCACAAAAAGAAGAAGCAAAACAAATTTTCCAGCTCAAGACAACTTAGAAGGTCAGCAGGAAATGTCTGTCCCACTTGGGTGAGAGGAGAGCACAATCCAACCCAGGCTGTGCTTGGACCCAACAAATAAGGAGCAGTCCTTGAGAGTGATTGAATCAGCAGCAGCTGCTTCCAGAGCTGTCAGCCCAAAGATGGTAAGGGGTCAAACAACTGGTCAGAAGGAGATTACAGGGATCTTCTTGCTAGCACTGAGGTAGGACTCTGTTGCTTTATCAATACTTGTATCTGGGGTGCAGTCCTGAGTAGAAGTCCCAGGGCAGGGCAAAGAGGAACACTGGCACAGCAGAGCTTGCAGCACAGTTCCAGGCCAGAAAATAATGCTTGTGGTCATTCACAGACCAGAGCACAGACCAGGACAGTACTAAACACTTCTCCTTAGATTGTACCACTTTAGAACAACTGAAGACTTACAGGTCCCTAGAAGTACCTATGAAAACAGCTTCACCAAACCTTTGAAGTTTGGGACAGTGCACTCTCCAACCTGGAAGCAGAACCACACTTTAACAAAGAGTTGAAAGTCAAGTAATGGGTTGGGGAAATGAGGATACATGGGGGGAAAACAAAACAAATCAAAAAAACCTCTGACTACAGAAAGTTATTATGGTGACAAAGAGGATCAAAATACACACTCAGAAGAAGACAATAAAGTCAAAGCTCCTACAGCCAAAGCCTCCAAGAAAAATATGGATTGGTCTCAGTCCATGGAAGAGCTCAAAAAGGATTTTGAAAATCAAGTAAGAGAGGTAGAGGAAAAAAATGTGACGAGAAATGAGAGTGATACAAGAAAATCATGAAAAACAAATCAACAGCTTGATGAAGGAGACAGAAAAAAATACAGAAGAAAACAACACCTTAAAAAAACAGACTAGGCCAAGTGGTAAAAGAGGTCCAAAAAACTAATGAAGAGAAGAATGCATTAAAAAGCAGAATTGGACAAATGGAAAAGGAGGTCCAAAAGCTCACTGAAGAAAATAATTCATTAAAAATTAGAATGCAGTAAATGGAAGCTAATGACTTTATGAGAAATCAAGAAACCAAAACAAATCAGATAAAAAAAAAAAAAAGACGACAATGTGAAATATATCATTGAAAAAACAATTGACCTGGAAAATAGATCCAGGAGAGAGAATGTTAAAATTATTGGATTACCTGAAATCCATGATCAAAAAAAGAACCTGGGCATCACGTTTTAAGAAATTATCCAAGAAATCTGCTTCAATATTCTAGAACCAGAGGGTAAAATAGAAATTGAGAGAATCCACTTATCAACTCCTGAAAGAGATCCCTAAATGAAAAATGCCAGAATGTCATAGCCAAATTCCAGAGTTCCCAGGTCAAGGAGAAAATATTGCAAGCAGCCAAAATGAAACAATTTAAGTATGGGGAGCCACAGTCAGGATAACACAAGATTTAGCAGCTTCTACCTTAAAGAACTGCAGTGCTTGGAATATGATATTCCAAAGGGCAAAGAAGCTCTAGAAGCTCTAGGAGCTCTAGGATTAAAATGAAGAATCACCTACCCAGCAAAACTGAGTATAATCCTTCAGGGGGAAAAATAGACATTCAATGAGATAGAAGACTTTCAAGCATTCTTGATGAAAAGGCTAGAGCTGAATAGAAAATTTGACTTTCCAATACAAGACTCAAAAACATAAAAAAAGTGAACAGGAAAGGGAAATCATAAGGGACTTAATAAGGAGAAACTGCTTATATTCCTACATGAGAAGATGATGTTGGTAACTCATAAGAGTTTTATCATTATTAGGGTAGTTAGAAGGAGTATAGATATTATGTGCGTGTATATATATATATATATATATATATACATATACGAGAGAGAGAGAGAGAGAGAGAGAGAGAGAGAGAGAGAGAGAGAGAGAGAGAGAGAGAGAGGGCACATGTTTGAGTTGAATATGAAGGGATGATAATCTTAAAAAAATTAAGGGTTGAGAGAGGAATGTACTGGGAGAAAGAGAAGGGGAGAGGTAGAATGGGGTAAATTATCTCACGTAAAAGAGTTAAGAAAAAGCTTTTACAGTGGAAGGGAAGAGGGAGGAAGAGAGGGGGTGTGAGTGAACCTTACTCATCATCAGAATTGGCTTAAAAAGGAAATAATACACATACTCATTTAGGTATAGAAATCTATCTTAACTTAAAGGAAAGGAAGAAAGGAAGGAGAGAAGAGAAGGGTGGAGTGATAGAAAGGAGGGCAAATTGTGGGAGGAGGTAGTCAGAAGCAAAACACTTTTGAGGAGGGACACAGTGAAAGAAGAGATAGCATAGAATAATTGGGGGCAACAGGATCGAGGGAAATAGTTAGCAAAAGTGTGAAAAAACAATTTGAAGCCAGTTTCCCTGATAAAGGCTTCATTTCTCAAACATATAAGGAACTGAGTCAAATTTATAAAAATAAGAGCCATTTCCCAACTGATAAATGATCAAAAGATATCATTAGTTTTCAGATGTAGTAACCAAATCTACCTATATTCATATGAAAAATAATACTCCAACTCATTATAGATTAGAGAAATGAAAATTAAAACAATTCTAAGGCACATACCTATTAGATTGGCTATTAGGCCAGAAAAGATAAATGACAAATGTTGGGAGGGGATGTGGGAAAAATGAGACATTAATGGACTATTGGTAAAGTTGTGAATTGATTCAACCCTTCTGTAGAGCAATTTAGAACTATGCCCAAAGGGCTATAAAACCATGCAAACCCTTTGAGCCAGTAATACCACCACTAGATATGTATCCCAAAAGAGATTTTAAAAAAGGAAGAGGACCTACATGTACAAAAATATTTATAGCAGCTCTTTTTTGGGGGTAAGGAATTTAAAATAATTTGGATGCTTTGCCATTTGGTACATATGGGTTTAGTATTGATACTATTCCATTGCCTATGGTGCTTTTTGGCAAGAGGTAGTTTCCCAGCTTATCTCTTTTATTTAGGTTCATTTTTGCTTTTGCTTTTTCCAAAATCAAGATTGCTACTCTTGCATTTTTTTCCTTTAGTTGAAGCATAATAGATTCTGCTTCAGCCCCTTATTTTTAACTCTGTGTGTCTTTCTGTTTCAAGTCTATTTCTTGTACCAACATATCACTGGATTCTGGTTTTCTAATCCATTCTGTCATTCTCTTCCATTTTATAAGTGAGTTCATCCTATTTATATTTATAGTTATGATCACTAACTCTACATTTCCCTTCATCCTATTTTTTCTGTTTAACCTCTCTCTCTCAATTTATCCTGTCCCTCTTTAATGTTACTTTTTCTTCTGACTACTGCCTTTCTTCATTTCTCCTTTCTTTTATCACTACCCTAACAGATCTATTCTTTAGGAATTATACCTTCCATAATGAAACCAGAAATTAAGTTCACTTTGGTGGTAATGATGTCTATTTCATTGTGAAGGGGTCTCTGTTTCTTCTTTCAGAGAGGAAACTTGGATAGAGAGATGGGGACACATAGAACATTGTGTGAATGAGAGAAGGAAGATCACTAAAGGGGAATATACATAAATAGGAAGGCTGGAGTTGTTCACCAAAGACAAACTTCTGGATCATTCTCAATTTGTCCAGCATTGATTCAGCTTAACATTAAAATAAAAAAATCAAGAGGAGGGCTACATGTGTATAGGAATTTTCTTTTTGCCATTCTGTTCCTGACCTGAGATGTTATATACAGAAAAAAAAATCAGAAAAGTAACCAAAAGCATAATTGGAGGAGAATAAAATCACTTTCATCTCCAGGTATGTAGAAGGTGATTTCTACACTCCAGGAAACTGTCATCTTTGAGGCTCTTTAATAGATTCCCGAAGCAGATCAGCCTGAATGGCTGGGAGCCATAACATACTAATTATCTTGCTCTCTGCTTGAGTAATTATTTTTTTTCTTCCTCTCTTCTTTTCTGATTTAAGTTCAGCAGAGGAAGAACTGCTGAGAAGTTCTAACATTGAGTGGCATGCAACTTTATTATCCTGAATAGTAGTTAATTGAGTGATACTGTCTCAGAATCACTGTGACAATGACTGCTTCCTTCTCCCAGTTATTTCTGAGTCCTTATAACCCTATGATATACTTAGAAACCTTTACAAATCCAATGAAGTCTTGGGTGATCACTGCTGATCAGAGCTGATCTCTTGAGAGGGTAGAATTATAGTCTACTTTTGTGAAAAGATTGAATGGGCTTCTAGCCAGAAACATGCATACCCAAATATTAACCCCATTGTCTAGTATTCTGACTTTATAATTTAATTGCTTTATATCTTGAAGGATTTTTCATACTGCTGCAAAAGGAAAATGCCCTGGGGATTTATTGAATCTTAATCTATCACAGTGAATACCAGAGTTTCCCACTGGTAGCCTATTTATTAGTAAATGGAATTATCAGGAATAACATAATCTTAGAATCACAGAATGCTTGCTGGAAGACACCTTTGTGATCATCTAGAAAATTCCTTTTCCAAAGCATGGATTGTCTATAACAAATGTTTATCCAATTTGCATACCTTTGGAGACAGAGCTCTTGCTGCTTAGATAATCTATTTCATTCAATTCCAGAAACATTAATTAATTGCTTATTATGTACAAGACAATGTATTAGGCAGTGGGGATACTGATACAGAAAAGGAAATAGTTCTTACTTCAAAGAGCTTGCATTCAATTTGGACTGAGGTTAAAACATGTAAATGCAAAATACATAAAAATACAAATTTATCTCACTAGATAGAGAATGCTGACAACTGGGAGGCTTGAAAAGGACTCGTGTAGGAGCTGACAACTCTACTGTAAAGGTATTTTTTTTAATTAATTAATTTATTTTTAGTTTTCAACATTCAACATTCACTTCCATAAGTTTTTGAGTTTTAAATTTTCTCTTCCTCCCTCCTTTCTTTTTTTTTTTTGCTTTTAGGCAATCGGGGTTAAGTGTCTTGCCCAGGGTCACACAGCTGGGAAGTGTCAAGTGTTTGGTCTGAGGCTGGATTTGAACTCAGGTCCTCCTGACTTCAGGGCCAGTGCTTTATCCACTGCGCCATCTTCCTCCCTCCTCTTAACCCTCCCCAAAACAGCATGCAATCTGATATAGGCTCTATATATGCATTCTTATTAAACATATTTTCACATTAGTCATGTTATAAAGAAGAATTAAAATGAATGGGAGGAACTACAAGAAAGAAGAAACAAAACAAAAAAATAAAATAAAAAGAGAGGGCAAATAGTATGCTTCTATCTGCATTCAAACTCCACAGTTCTTCCTTTGGATGTGGATAGCATTTTCCATCATGAGTCTTTTGGAGTTGTCCTAGATTCTTGTATTGCTGAGAAGAGCTAAGTCTATTAGTCAGTCATCAAACAGTTGCTGTTACTGTGTACAATGTTTTTCTGATTTTTCTCACTGCACTCAGCATCAGTTCATATTAAATCCTTCTAGATTTTTCTAAAGTCCGCCTGCTCATCATTTCTTATAGCACAATAGTATTCCATTACATTTACATGGCACAACTTGTTCAACCATTCCCCAATTGATGGGCATCCCCTCAATTTCCAATTCTTTGCCACCACATAAAGAGCTACTATAAACATTTTTGTACATGTGGGTCTTTTCCCCATTTTTATGATCTCTTTGAGATAAAGCCCTAGAAATGATATTGCTGAGTCAAAGAGTATGCACATTTTTATAGCCATTTGTGAATAGTTCCAAATTGCTCTCCAGAATGTGAGTTCACAACTCCACCAATAATGCATTAGTGTTCCAATTTTCCCACATCTTTTCTAGCATTTATAATCTTCCTGTTTTGTCATGTTAGCCAATCTGGTAGGTGTGATGTGGTACCCCAGAATTGTTTTGATTCACATTTCTCTAATCAATAGTAATTTAGAGCATTTTTTTCATATGATTATAGATAGCTTTAATTTCTTCATCTGAAAACTGCCTATTCATATCCTTTGACCATTTATCATTTGGGGAAAGACTTTTACTCTTATAAATTTGATTCAGTTCTCCATATATTTTAGATATGAGGCCTTTATCAGAGACACTGGTCATATATAAAGGTATTCTATGAGGTAAAAGTGAAGATTTTGGGAACCACTTGTTTAAAGGCTCAGAAGTACAGGATTAAAGGGCATGATTGAGGAGCAGCTAGTGGCCCACACTGACTAGAAATGAAGGTGTGTGAAGGGAACCAATAAAAAATATGATGGAGAAAGCAAGTGGAAACCAGATTGTCAAGAGCTTTGAGTGTCAAAGGACTTTTTTTCTTCTCTTTTTCTTTCTTCTCTTCTGTTCTCTTCTTCCTCATGGAATTATTCTAATTAATATGAAGTACCTCTTATAAAAACAAAATCATCATCCTTGTAATTTCTACCCAAGTTTTTTCTCTTTAGAGTAACAATGGTTTCTAACATTCAAGGATTCTTTCATCTCTAAGATGTTCTGGTTGTCATTATCAGCTATTCCTCTGAGTTACCTAGTATCACTCCCTTACTGTTGATTCAAACATCTACCTCTTTTACTTGGGACCAAATCATCTCTTGAATGTACTACTGTGAAAACCCTCCCTGCTCTCAGTATTGCTCTTCTCAAATGTGTCCTTTTTACTGCTTCCAAAATAATGCCTCTAATGCACTTCCTTCCCAAGGACCTTCATTGCCTCCCTATTGCTTATAAGATAAAATAGAAATGCCTTAACTTAGGATATGAAATCCTTCACAAGTTGGTTCAAATCTACGTTCTCATTAACTTTCCTTCACAGAAAGCACATTCCAGCCAAAGTTGACTACCATTTGGTCCCTAAACTGGCCCAAATGCATTCACCTGGGCACATTTTTGCAGGTCATTTCTTGTACCCAAAAATCACCTCTGTCATATGTTCTCCTTCTAAAATCTTTCCCTTCTTTGAAGACACAGCTAAGAGGCAAAGCATTATTTTTCTACGAAACTTCCCCTTATGTTCATTCCTTCAATAAAATATTTTAAGCCCTCCTTGAATCTCTGTCTCTTTTCTTCATAATCAATCAATTATTCAGTCAACAAGTATTTTTAAATGTTTCCTATGTTACAGGCCATGTGCAAAATGCAAAGGACAGAAAGATTAAAAATGAAATAAATCCTCTTTTAAGAAGCCTCCTTTTATTGGAGAAAAGGGAGCCTACAAAACAAATGAACAAACAAAAATTGAACACTGTATGATTATACTGATGATGCTTGGTACTGCAGAACAGATGAGAAAATGTTCCTTCTTTGGCAGAAGTGGATGACTATGGGTATGGAAAACTATATTTTCAGAGTCTGTGTTTAATTTTACTGATTCCCCCCTCTTTTTTTTGTTACAAGTTATAGTTCATTGAGTAAATCAAAGGAGAGATATTTATTGAGAAATGAATATGTATTTGGAAATGAATGTGATATAAAAGGAAAAGATAGTAAAAAAATGAGAAAATCAAAAGATAATATTTCTTTAAAAGCACTTGGTTGTGAAGGGGTTTTTTTGAGAATGATAGTATAAGATCAGGGAACAGAAAATAAGAGGAAAAGTGAGAAAATAAGTATGGATGCTTTTAAATTGATAATGCTGCCTTAAACTTTTAAAGAAATTTTACCAAAGTGGGAAACAAGCAAAATTTAAATTTCCAAGTGAAATCTGACAAAATTTCAACCAACTGATCAACAGTGTTATGAATTTAGCAGAATTGAACTTCTGTCACTGATAAGCCAACAACTAGCCCTAATGGACTCTCAGTGTTTTAAGGGTTAATCATTTTAACATTAATTCAGATTGTGACTTCTCCTCTTTCTTGGAAAAGAGGGAAAAGAAAGTGATAAAACCAGTAGTTATAATGTGATATTTATTCATATTACCATACCCCTATTAGCATGCACAATAAACTTGGCTATTATTTTGAGAAAAAAAAATATCAGCACTTCCCATCTTGAAATGAGGTCACCATTTTCTGTTTCATATCCACCCTAAAGACATGTTACAATAATAAACTTATCAAAACAACATGCTTTACCCTCTGGAATAAAGATGTCATACATAACTTACTGTGGTTAAAGTATCCCACTCTAAATGTGCTAATTTGGTGTTATATTACTCAGTGAGTACATCCTTGGAAAACAAAATCAAAGGTGACAAAGGATTTGAAAAAGTTCCTGTTCCTTTTTCTTCCTTCTAACTTTCCACTTCTACTTCCTCCTCACCATGATCATTGGTAATTGCTTATCTTCTAGATTGGTATCCTTTGTCTCTCCTGCTTTATTAAAAGGATATTAAGCATGGAATTATGTTTTATCTAAACTTTTCAAAAATAATCTCCATCATCCAACACAGCACAAAGCACATAATTATTATTTGTTCAACGAATCCATGTCTCTAACTAAAATTGGGCAATCTATCACATCAAGCAGAGATGACATTAAGCAATTAATGGCTACTCCTAGGTTTCATTTAAAAAAATAAACAAAATTCAAATTTTTATCACTATATTGTCATCTTATCCATATATTTCTATTATTCAAAAAGTCATAAAGCCAGTAGTTCTAAGGTGCCATTTGCTCATATTACCATGACCTTTATTAGCATGCACAATAAAACTTGTTTAATATTTTGCTAATATTTAAATTAACTATGTATAAAATATTGCCCTGAACTAGAATCTTAGTTATTCTTTTATAAAATAAAATTACAATTGTCTGGCAAAATTTACTCCAATAATTCTTGTATCCTCAAATTGCTAAGGTATATCGAGGAATACATAATGGAACTGCACATACTAGCATTAGTACCATGACGAGAAATGATGGATTAGATGTTGGAAGAAGAGAATACATAGGAGAGGGAGTCAAGAACCTCTGATATCTGCTGGATGAGTAAGGAAATTATTTAGTGCAGTGGAAGTAGAACTGAACTTTTAGTAAAAAAGATGTGAATTATAATTTAATATATTCTACTTATTAGATGTATGACTTCAGACAAAGCACTTAAACTTGATGAGTCTCAAGATTATTAATTGTAAATGAAATGATTTAATAACATTATTTATAAACTCTCTTACAGTACCAATCACTTAAATCCCGTAGTCTTAGTCTGACCTGCCCAAGCTTTATCTGACATATATAAAAGCCTGGGTGCAAATTTTGGTAAAGAATATTTGATAAGTTGATGGGTCAGAGAGGGAACAAAGAGGATTTCAAAAAGATTGGGTACCATACTGTATTTGTGCCAGTTGAAAAAAGACAAAATAAAAAAGGTAAGGAAAAAGAAGAAGAGAATAAACATTTATTAAACACTATGTGCCAGGCATAAAAAGTGTTTTACAAATATTTTTTTAATTTGATTTTTTTTATTTGAAAGCAAAACAAAACTTCTCTGTTTGGCATAAAGAAAATAAGACATAGGGGTTACAACACAGTTGTATTCAAGTATCAGGCTAGGTTTACACTAGTGTTTCTTGAGTCCAGATAACAAAACTAGTGTAGAAAAGCAGATGTCAGGTACCACAGATATAAAAAAAATCCTGACAATCAGAAGTTCAACAGTAGAATGCGTTGCCTTAAGGGGTCACTGGAGATCTGACAATGAAGGCTGGAAGACCACTTATTGTATGTGTCAGAGAAGGGCACATTCTTCATGTCCAGGTTTGACCAGCTGGCTTCAGAGGCTCTCCCTGGTGCTGAGGTTCTATGAGTCTGCAATTCTTCATACACTATTCTATGCTTTGTCTTTGGGCAAAATCTTGTCCTTTCTATTCACTTGTGATACTCCTTTCTCCTTCCTTCTTCGTCTCTCTTTTTTCCCTTATCTATTTTTCTCCATTCTACTTTCCCTTTTCCTTCTTCCCTTCCTCTCTCCCACAGTAGAGTGGACAGAGCCATTGAAAATGCAGTCAGAAGATTTGTGTCTGGCTCTGGCTCCACCCCACATTGTAGCTGTGTTATGTAAAAGTCTCTTAACATCTCTGATTCATTTCCTCACTGTAGAATGGGGATAATGGTACTCAATCAATATATCCCACACCGTTCTAAGGATATTATTCACTAAATGTAAAGTGCCATGGTATCTAAAGAGACACGAAGTATTATTAACATTTTTTGAATTTACCATTAAACAGAAAAATTTCTCTCTGCTCTTGAACCTAAGGACCCCAAATCCAGGATGATTTGCACTTACAAATACCTTAATCTATTCTACTGCCTTTCAGAGAGGAAGCCTAGAAAAAAAATGAATGTGAAATGACAGGATCTGATTTCTCACTGTTTATTCATGTGTCAACTTAAGAAAGTTATTTGATACCTTTATGTCTCATTTTCCTCACAGTAACATTAGGGAGTGGACTAGCAGTCCTTTCTAGTTCTCCGATCTGAACACAGAAATTCTCTGTGCATTTGTTATTTACAGAGCTCAGTCTTTAGAGCTTTCCAGAAAGAAAGATAAGACTTGAGTGTAGAACCAAGATGACTGACTATTCTATATACTACCAACAAAGTCCAGCAACAAGAGATAGGAAGAAAAAAATACATTTAAAATAACTGTACACAATTTAAAATGCCTGGGTGTTTACCTGCCAAGACAAACCAAGAAACACTATGAACACAATTATAAAACTTTTTTTTTCACAGAAATAAAGACAGATCTGAATAAATGGAGGAATTTTAATTGTTCTTGGGCAGGCTAAGCCCACCTTTTTCTAACTTTTGGTGTCTACCTCTCATTCAACTCTCACTTGGGACTCCAAGAAGCTGTAGCATGTGCAGCAGCCATACCCTGGTAAATGCATCTTCGTAACAAGTCATGGGTAACCAACAGGATTCAAATCCATTGGTGAGTTAGGGGGATGTCTAACCCAAGCATGTGAAGATGTCCCCCTGGGGCGAAGGGACAAATGAAAACAATTTGTATCAATGGCTATGAAGGCAATTAAAGCAGGTGTGCTGTGGAGTGCTTAGAACTTGGTCAGACAGACATAAAAGATACCAAGGTCATCCACTACATTCCAAGCCATGATGTCATTGACTTTTTTGAAAACAAAGGACAAAACAACAACAATACTACTGGGTCTGTATCCCAAAGATATCAAAGAAAAGGGAAAATGACCTATTTATAAAAAAATAAAATATGTATAGCATCTTTCTGTGGTGGAAAAACACTTAGATATTGAGCAACTGTCCATCAATTAGGGAATGGCTGAACAAGTTGTGGTATGTGATTGTGAAAGAACACTCTTTAAGAAATGATGAGGAATATGTTTTCAGAAAAGAAAAAAAAAACCTGGGAAGACTTATATGAGTTGATGCAAAGTGAAGTGAATAGAACCAGGGGAATACTGTACATAGTAACAACAATATTGTAAGGATGAAAAACTGTAAAAGTTAGCTTCTCTGACCAAGACAATGACCTGAGACAGTACCAAAGATTCCATAATTAAAAATGTTATCCATCTCCAGAGAGAGAACTAATGAACTCTAAATGGAGATTGAAACATACTTTTTAAACTTTCTTTTACTTTTCATGTTTTGTGTATGTTTTACTTTTACAACATAGCTGATATAGAAATGTTTTGTGTGACTTCATATATACATAAGTACACATGTACATATATACATATATATATGCATATATATATGCATATATATATATATATATATATATATATATATATATATATATATATATATATATATATACACCTACGTGTGTGCATGTGTAAGAACAGGCCTGTTTTCCTCTGTCCTTGTTATACAATGCCTACAATATTACATTCATTTCTAGGTACCACACTTTAGGAAGGGCATTAATAAACTTATACTCATAAGACAGGTACAGAAGAAGATGGTAAGAAAACTAGAACACAGTTCATATGAGGAGCTATCAAAACCATAGAATTTAGAAATGGAAAGGACTTTAGAGATCTGTCTAAAATCACATGTGTTGTAAGTGAAAAAAGGAAAATTTAGACCCAGATTTTTTTGGTTTCAAATTTAATATATATTTCAAGTACATTTGGCTGGAAATAATCAGGCAGATAAAGGACCATAGACTGCTTTCTTTAAAAATATAAAGTGCTGTCAAGGGCAGTAGACATTCATCTTGATAGAATAAGATGATTTTAGAATTGCAAAAGACTTCATACACCTTCTAGGACTACTCATTTATGCACAGGAATTCCCTTTTCAATTGTTCCAGTGAATGGTCATCCAGCTTACCTGTTTCTAAAGTAAAGTAAAGTATATAAAGTATCCTAAAGTATAGAACTAGACCAATGCATTTAAATGAGAAGGGAAATATTGGCAAAAACAGTAGATATAAAAAAAAAGAGCTTTTAACAATTCTAACTGCTTAACAGTTGAATTAATTCCATCACCAGATATGTTCATTTGAGGGATTTGTGCAATCAAAGACTGGATGAGAGCAAGTTAGGAACACTAAAGAGTAGGCTCCTTTATTGAACTAGATGAATTACAAAGCTTTCCCAATGCTGTGTTAAATATTTGCACACTTTGGGGATATTTCAGCTTTATTATGGGACATCATTGGAAGAAAGAGCTAACACTGGAATTTCACTCATCAAGGAGTATGATTAATTGGCATCTATATATTGTCTTAAAGTTACCAAAACATTCAAATATAGCAACTAATTTAAGAACCTTATAGGGTCCTTAACTTGGGGGTATGTGAACTTCAAAGCATTTATATATATACATATATACACACACACACATACACACACATATATATATAAATACATATGCATATATATATACATGCACACAGATACTGAATATAGATTATAGATTATATATCGATATGATGTTTCCTTTGTAATCTTACGCAATTCATTTTGTGCAATTAAACATATTATTCTGATAAGAGATAGATAGGCTTAATCAGACTGGCAGAAGAATTCATGATACCTAAAATAGTTTAGAAACTCTGATTTAGCCTTATAGCCATCCTTTGAGGTATATACTATAGTATTACCATTTCAAAATAGGCTCAGAGAAGTTAAAAAGTGTCATGGAAACATAACTAGTAAGAGTCAGGGGTAGAATTTCACCCTCATTCTACTTGTCTCTAAACCTGGCAATCAATCCACTTTTTTTGACACTTGTTTCTTCAGTAGGTGGTAGGAGCATTTTGGAGTATAGGAGTAAATGGGATTAACCACAATAGATATAATACATCCTTACATTTGTCCCTGAATTTCTTGTTCTCAGAGTACTTGCATATCCATTTTATCTGTACAAATTTCCTGTGAAGTATACAGGGCAGAGAATATAACCCCCTTTTTTGTTATTATTGTTTGTTTGCTTGATTTTGTTTTCCTGTTGTTGTTTTACTAATGAAGACTTAAAGAGGTGAAGTTATTTAATCGTGGGCCAAACAGCTAGTAAATGGCAGAGCAGGAATTCAGATCCATGTTTTCTCTTGATCCAGTGTCATTTCACTACAGCAAACTGCTTCTCAATGTGATAAAATAACATCATATAATTTTATTACTCTTACATTTACCCTTTTCAGGTTATGCCATTAGCTAGGGCTCATGGTACTTCACTGATACACCATGCATTTTAATTCTAGTCTAATGGATATTTAAACAGAAGAAGAGAAAACTTAATGGAAGGTTTGTCTGCATTTTTGGGGGAAGGATGGGCATGTCAGATATTTTCAATTATTTGAAGGGGCTGCCACTTGAAAGTAGACTTGAGTTTTCAAGCAGAGGTTTGTTTGGTGCCTACTTGTCAGAGACTTTGTGTATAGGATTCCTGGTCAGTTACAATTTGCAGTAGACACTAAATGAATTCAGAGCTGCCATTGAACATGGAGATTCTTCAATAATTAGTCACGACATCCCTTTACCAAAGCCCTTCCCTTAAGCACATATTTTTCCCTATTCTTTCTCTTTATATCATTCCCATAAAAATTCACATTTTCCAAAATCTGAATTTTGTTTACCTAAAATTTAATATTGTATTGATAAAAAGCATCCCAGGATGTGCCTGGCATATAGTAGGCACTTAATTAATGTTTATGGATTATTAATATTGATCCATCTACTTGCATGGCACTAAAAGAAATCATGATAGCCATAAAGAAAATCAGGGATCAGCACATAGCACATAAAGCAATAAAGCATCACCCCCTAGAAATGGAGGCAGAAGATCATGTTTCAAGGATTGACTCTGTTGCTTACTAGATATATGACTTTGAATAACTCATTTTAAATCCTTTAACAGTTTCTGTCTTTGTAAAATGGAATTAGTAACCCTCATAAAGATTAAATGAGAAAATTGGGCAACCTGGCGTGGTAAGAATGCTAGATTTATGGTCAAAGGAAGTGTTTAAAATCCTGTTTATTACCTTTATGACCTTAGGCACATCACTTAATCCTTATGGGCCTCAGTTTCCCCACTTGTAAAATGAGAGAGTAAGATTATTTGGTTTTAAAGGGTTTTTCCATCTCTAAATCTATGTTCCCATTTTGTCCTTCCCAAGCTTAAACCCCTCTGGAGCATGCTCAATCACCATTCCTGGTTACTGTGGAATCTGAGAATACAAGCAAGTATTACAGCTTTTGTACAGCTATGACTCATCCCTTGATTGAGTGTCCATAATTAGTTGGTGATATGAAACTCCATGGATGAATACACTAAAGGAGAGACTCACCCTTCTTCAGACAGTTCTTTTGCTTTTGCTTTTAAAATGTACAGATAACTCTGAGGTATCAGAGGTAAACCTGTAATGGGGGAGGGGTGACATTCTCTGTGTGTGTGTGTGTGTGTGTGTGTGTGTGTTTGGCTTTCTCCTTTGGTACAAGGCCTTATGAAGACTTGAAAGACTTGCAGGCTAATAGTCACAGCAGCAGCATTTCCTACAAACAGGGTGCTGGCAGTGACATCACTCAGAGTAAGTTAATGATGGCAAGAGAATCATCAACATTGGGTATTTCGACCACCATCAGGAAAGAGCGACTCACCAATGGCATTTACCAGTTTCAAAACTTTCGAGAGGAAGCAATTGGATTAAAGGTTAAGCAGTTGGAAGACTAAACTGACTCCAAAAGAGAAGTCAATATTAGGAGGCAAAAGGAAGGAAGATTGGCTATTTGATTAGATAATGCCAGTTTGGCACAGTAAGGAACTGAGGGAAGAGGGATATGAAATGGTTAATTAGCATTTTAACAGTAACTTTTATATGTCCCAGTAGCCTCTCAGATGACTGTTATTTTGTAATGAATTGAATTCTTCTCTGGTCATTCTGTAACATGTACCAAAATTCTTCTGTACTTATCATGACTTTCTTTAAGTAGGAATCCATATCCTGTCCTGTTGTGATCCACATTTGTACACTGAGAACCTCTTTTACTTTCCCCATTTTAGAATTCCTTGACTAAAGACAAAAACAGAACTACCCCAAGAGTATACAGAGTTGAGGTGATGAGTCAGGGAAGGTGAGATTGGGAAGTCGAATCCAGTGAGGAGAGGTGATGTACTTCTAGCAACTGATATGGTACATAAGTACATGGCTAGGTTTTCTAACAGGGACCAGGTCTTCAGTCAAGTGATTGTCTGCAGTCTATGTTAGATTATGAATGTAGTATATGTGAAAATTCTTTATAAACTGCAAAGCCTAACAAACATGGAAGTGGTGATTATGCATCCCATCTGAGATCTATTTAGTTTATGATTCCCCACATTCTTCCCAAACTGTTACTTTGTGAGTACATTTTCCATTTTCTGCTTCTTTATCCTATTTGCTCCTCACTACAAACCTACGGAGGCCACACTAGATGAAGACACTCTCCAAAATCCTTCCCTCACCTCACATTCCATGAGATAGATAGGAAAGGCATGATTATCTTCAATTAGCAGATGAGGAAATAAGGAGTCCGAGATGCTGAATGAGTTATTCAAAGGCTAACCTTTAGGATGATTCCACAAGGAAATGAACTTCTTTAAGAGATAATGAACATCCCACTGCTAGACATAAGCAGAGGATGCATGACAACTTATTGGGAATAATCCAGAGAAGATTTATTTTTCATGTAGGTGTTGGACTAGGTAATGATCCCTTTGGTCCTTTTACATTCCACAAGTTTATGGTTCTGTGAAACCTGTAGGACACATGCCTTTGGTAAACACTCATTGTCATTTAACAGAGGGAAATTAACACTAGTCTGCCGTACTTTCCTAACTCCCGGGTACGTAAGACTAAGTGAAATAAGAAGTTTAGTTCAAATCTTTCTTTAAAAAAATAGAAATTTCAGCCTGTTGTATACTGGGGAGAGGGGAAAGGGAGAAGCTGAATCTAGCTTAGATAGACACTGTCAATGTGAATAACTGGCTGTTGGTTACATGTGATGCTCCCTAATCAACCAAGACAACTGTCTTGTGCATTACTCATCGCTGGGTAACAAAGTGGGGGCTTCCTTCGTGCTTCATCCTTGTCAGATTCTATAGCTGCATCACAAGGAAGAAGAGTCCATGTTGAAACTTAATTTGAGATATAATTGGACTCAAATTTGTTTCTAGGAAATGTGACAGGAGATTAAAATATATCTACAGTTTTATGTCAGGCTAGAATGTGTCATGAGGAACAATTTGATAGACATGATATATACAAAATGTAAACTGAGATGATAAGAATGCACTCACACATTTCTCCTCTTATTAATGACATGCATATAGAATTCAGGGCTAAAGATCAGAAGACATAAGATCAAGTCACAAACTTGTTACTTGTTCATTATTTAACCTTAAAGGACATACATAATTCCTCAGTTTTTAAAATGAAATGATAACAGTCAACCAGTTAACAAGCATTTATTAAGTGCTTACTATATTCCTGGAGCAGCTAGGTAGTTCAGTGGATAGAGTGCTGAAACTAGAGTCAGAAAGACTTATCTTCCTGAGTTCAAACCTGGCCTCAGATACTTACTTGCTGTGTGACCTTGGGGAAGTCATTTAACCCTGTTTCCCCAGTTTCCTCATTTGTAAAATGATCTGGAGAAAGAAGTGGCAAACCAATCCAATATTTTTGCCAAGAAACTCCAGATGGGGTCACAAAGAGTTGGATATAACTGAAAACAACTCAACCACCACCACCACCACCACCACCACTATTACTACTGCTATCACTACTACTACTACCACCACTACTCCTCCTCCTCCTACTACTATATTTCAGGTAATGTGCTAAGCACAGGGGATAAAAGAAAGGAAAAATCATAATAATACTATCTGCCCAACTAACCTGAAGTGAGGATCAAATAATATTAAATATATAAATCACCTTTAATTTTAAACACTAAACACTGGCAAGCTACTAGTACTACTACCATCAACATAAAATAGACATTTATTAAGTGCCTACTGCAGAGCTCATTGCTAATCATTTGGTGACATACAATATTTATACAGGGTGCCACCATGGAGTTCCGAACTTTTTTTTCCCATATGTAAAATGATGGGTTTGGGCTTATTTTTTAAGTTATCCAAGCCTAAAATTTTATATTTTCTTTTCCAAACTATCTTAATGTCTCTTTGTCTGTTCTAAGGATTCTTCCAGCATTTTTTACCACAATCTCTGTGGCTTTTTCTCCAGCTCATACTCACATTATCAGGTCAGGTCTCCAGAAAGCAGCTGACTAATTCTGCCCTGGGATCTAATCCTGAGACTCTCTGCATTTTTTAGTATTATTTGTTCATTAGCCCCAACTAATGTGCTTCCTATTGATGAATAATCAGACTTAGTTAGCTTTGAGAAAAGGGGTTTACTAAGCAGCTAGTGCAAATAAAGTTGTTACAGAAACATTCTCCACCTGATCCTCAACCAACTGCCATCATTTTCCCTTGCACAATGAAGGTCCCTAGAGAGAATGGGCTAAAATTTAGAAAGTACATGTGGCCAAAGGATAAACTCATAGCTTCAGGTTGCCTGATAGCCTTTTCACCTTTCATGAAATCCTCAAGAAGTCCCCCTTCAGTTTCACTCTCTGCTTCTAACCAAGTTCAGTGCCCCTACAGAAACTTGAAGCTATCAAGTTTAGCCCTGGCAGTTATTTCAGCTTCCACCGTAGATGCCATTGTCAGCCCCAAATTCTCTGGGGGCACTTCTACTGATGCTGATGGGAATTTCAGATCTTTCCACCTTTTGAAATTCACACAGTGGTCACCTGTCACTGTGTGTGTGTGTGTGTGTGTGTGTGTGTGTGTGTGTGTGTGTGTGTGTGTATCTGCCTGTCCCACCCCCAAAGCAGAATTCCCACTGTGATGTCCAGGTTGGATTCCACAAACATTTCACTGGCCTGCTGCTGGAATGACTAATTTCAAGCTCGCTTGCTGTTGTTATACCCAGGACCAGAGGTGTGTTAGATTATTTTTCAACAAGTGACAAGATATTTCCTGTGGGGCTACATAAGTCTTCATCCAATGATCAAAGCTCTTCACTCTTCCCAAACCTGATTAAGGATTTGTAGGCATCTACTTTACAATTTAATTTGATTGTTTCATTTAATCCAGCTGCCTGGGGGCCTTCTCTAATTATATTCATTGATGTTGTTGGAGACCCCCCCCATACATTTTAATTATTTTATTTTATCAAATCCATTTAAATCCTGACATTTCTGTACATTCTAATATTCTATGTTCTAAGATCCACTTTGTCTTTATTGCTTTATGTTCTATGGTCTCTTTCAGTTCTTGTCTTCAATGAATCTAATAATTTAATGCTAAAATAATAGTACATTATATTTGAATGCTGCTTTATATATTTAAAGTATTAAATATGATAATTTCTGGCATGATGATATTGAGGTGTTACATATAGATATAGAAATACATATATGTTTGGATATATGGTTAGAAAATTGTTGTCCTTCGTTCTCAAAGTGGACCAAAATGATATTACTATGTTAGAGTCAAGTTCCAGTGTGTCCAACTGTGGGTGATCAGACCAATATGGAGCTCAGAATGCTTTACCAAAGGTGAGCCACAAATAAAACATGTGAACATTTCAAGTGGATTCTCTAAATTTGGGCATTTCGTTATACATACATACACAATCATTCTCATATATATACATATATATATATATACACACACATACACATACATATATTATATATGCGTATATATATATATATACACACATATACATGCATATATACATACATGTATGTGCATATATATACATACATATATAATTGATAACTCTAATAATGGCATATGCTACATGCATACCAAATATGAGGATGGCGTCAAATTCTCTGAATGTCAAATGAGAGAGATGGGGTGCAAAAATAATCTGGACGGGCCAGATGGACCAAATCTAAGATGAAATTTAATTAGTATAAATATATAATAATTCAACAAACATTAAGTACCTATCAATCAATAAACATTAAGCACCTACTATGTTCCAGGCACTGTGTTCTCAGCTGTCAAAGTGATTTTCATAAGAGCAGATCTGACCATGTCACTGTTCTACTCCCCCAAACTCAAGAAACTCCAGTAGAACCCATTCATCTTCAACATGAAATACAAAATCCACTATTTGGTTTTCAAAATCCTTCATAATCTGCTCCTCTGCCTGCCCCCCTTTCCTCTAATCTACTGACACTGACCTTGTTTTTTTCAAATAAGACAATCCTCCTTATAGGAATTTTTACTGGATACAACCCCATACCTGGAATGCTCTTCTTCCTTTTTCTGCCTCTTAGCTGGAAACCTATATTGATTGCCCCTCAATGTCAGTGCCCCCATTTACTTCCAACTTATGCAACATATGGGTTTTTTTGGTGCTTTGTTTTGTAAATAGCTGTTTGTTGTCTCCACAATTAGACTATGAGCTCCTTGAGAGGCAGTCTCTGACCTTCCTCCATATCTCCAACATTTAATACTGTGCCTTAATAGAGTAATTGCTTAATATTTACAGACTAATTGGACTTTTAAAAAAATTTCCAAATACATGTAAAAATATTTAACATTTTTAAAATTCTGAGATCCAAATTCTCTCATTCCCTCATTGAGAAAGCAAGCAATTTGATATAGGTTATTTATGTGTAGTCATGCAAAACATATTTCCATATTAATCATGTTGTGAAAGAAAACAGAACAAAAACAAACAAAAAAGAAACATAAAGAAAGTAAAAAACAAAGTATGCTTCAGTCTGCATTCAAACTCCAACAATTCTTTCTCTAGAGGTGGATAGCATTTTCCATCGTAAGTCCTTCAAAATTATCTGATATCATTATATTGCTGAGAATAGCTAAACCATTCATAGTTAATCACTGTTGCTGTAACTCTACAATGTTTTCCTTATTCTGCTCACTTCACTTTGCACCAGTTTGTGTGTTTCTGGATTTTTCTTAAAGCATCCTGCTTGTCCTTTCTTATAGTACAACAGTATTCCATCACTATCACATACCACAACTGGTTTAGACATTCCCTGACTGATAGGGATCTCCTCAATTTCCAATTCTTTGCCACTACAAAAAGAGCTGCTAAAATATTTCTGTACATGTAAGTTCTTTTCCTTTTCTAAAAATCTCTTTGGAAGACAGATCTAATGAGTCAAAAGTTATGCACAGTTTTATAGTCCTTTGGGCATAATTTCAAATTGTTCTCCAGAATACTTAGATCAGTTCATAACTCCAACAATAGTGCATTAATGTCTCAAAGTTTCCACATCCCCTTCAACAGTTATCATTTTCCTTTGCTGTCATATTCCCAAGAGATTACCAAGTGATAATTATTATTACCAAGTGATACCTATTACCAAGTGATAATCATTGAAACAATCTGACACTGGATTTTTTTTTCATTGATTCCCTTGATATTCTTGACCTTTTGTTCTTGCAGATGAATTTCATTTTTCTACCTCCAAAAAAATTATTGGTAGTTTGATTGGTATGGCACTGCATAAGTAAACTAATTAGGTAGAGCTGTCATTTTATTATATTGTTTCAGTACACTTCTGAGCAATTAATATTTTCCTAATTATATAGATATGCCTTTATTTGTGTGAAAAGTACTTTGTAATTATGTTCATACAGCTCCTGGCTTTCTATTGTCAGACAGACTCTGAAGTATTTAATCTCTTCATTTCTCTTGCTGCTGGATTTTGCTGGTAAAATACATATAAAAATGCTGATGATTTGTATGTGTTTATTTTATATCCTGCAACATAGCTGATGTTGATTATTTCAATTGGTTTTTTTAGTTTTTTTCAAGTATATCATCATACCATTGGCAAAGAGTGATCACTTTCTTTTCTCATTGCACATTCTATTCCCTTCAATTTCCTTTTCTTCTTTTATTGCTACAGCTAGCATTTTTAGTACAATATTAAATAATACTGGCGATAACAGGCATTGTTGTTTCACCCCTCATCTTACTGGGAAGGACTCAATTTTAACCCCATTATAGATAATACATATAATGGGTTTTTTTAAAATACATATTAGTTATTTTTTAAAAAGCTCTATTGATTCCTAGGCTTTTTAGTGTTTTTAATAGGAATGAGTTTTGTATTTTGTCAAATGATTATCTATATATATATTGAGATAATTATATGGTTTTCATTGTTTTTGTTATTGATATGGTCAATTATATTGACTGTTTTCCTAATATTGAATGAGCCTTTCCATGAGCTTTTCTATTTTGATTTTGGCTTTTCCTGGTTTAGGTATCAGCACCACATTTGTGTTGTAAAAGGAATTTGTTAGGACTACTTCTTTCTCTACTTGTCCAAATACTTTATATAGTACTGGAATTTATTTTCTTTAAATGTTTGGTAGAATTCACTTACAAATCTATCTGGTCTTGGGGCTTTTATCTTAGGGAACTCATTGATGGCTTATTCAATTACATTTTCTAAGATAAGATTATTTAATTATTCCATTTCTGCTTCTGTTAATCTAGGCAGTTTATATTTTGTAAATATTCATGCATTTAACTTAAATTGTCAGCTTTGTTACCATATATCTTATTTGTATGCAATAATTTTTCCATTTTCCCTCCCTCTACCCAATTTTATTTTTTAAGATCATTTCAGCATGCTAAACTCAACCCTAAACCTTCTGTCTATGTACACTCATTCAAACAACTAGCAATAATTACATTCATAATAGTTACAAATAACATTTTCCCATATCAGAAGTCGTTAACCTTATTCAATGTATTCATAACTTGTATTTCACCTTTATCTTCTTATGTTTCTTCTGATTCTTGTAGGTCAAATTTTCCATTCACTTCTGGTCTTTTCCTCATGAATACACAAAAGCCCTTTAATTTGTTACATATCCATTTTTTCCATGTAGGATTACACCCATCACCAGAGTTATTCTTCATTGCAAACCTAGCACCTTTGCTCTTCTGAATATGATATTCCATATCCCTTGGTATTTTAATGTAGAAGGTGCTAAATCTTATGTTATCCTGACTATGGTTCCACAGTATTTAAATTGTTTTCTTGTAGTTCCTTGTAGTATTTTCTCTTTGACTTAGGAGTTTTGAAACTTAGCTATCATGTTCCTGTGAAATTTCATCTTAGGATCTCTTTCAGGTGTGATAGGTGGCTTTTCTTTTTCAATTTCTATTTTACCCTCTAGTTCTAAAACTTCAGGGCAATTTTTCTTATTAATTTATTTAACTATAGTGTCCAGATTCCTTTCTTTTTTTAACCACAACTTTCAGGTAGTCTAACAATTCTCATATTGTCTCTCCTCAATCTGTTGATGAGGATGACATTCTATTCTATTTTTTTCATGTGTTTGAAATTTTTTTTCCTCACATTTCTCATTTGAGTTAATCTGAGAACTCTCACCAGAAATCTCTCTCTCCTGCATTAAGTTACTAATAATATTAACAGTACAGTCGACTCCCTTGGAACACTAGCGGTGTCTACACCTTGCGAACCCCAGCAAGAGTCTTCTCGGCCGCGCTGATCCCCTTTCCCTCAGCAGACAGGCACCAGGCCCTACAGCAAAATCCGGAAGAGGACGTTGGTGAAGAGCGCCCCCCACCCCCCACCCCGGGGCCTCCAGTAAAGAGCGGTGGCATAGATTGGAAACACTTGTTCCTTCGCTTTCTGCCTTCAGGGCCAGGAAATAGAAAAGGAAGCTGTAGAAGCGGGTCAGGCCCAGGATTCCTGCTGTGGCCTGGAGAGGGCGGACCCGGATGTCCTGCAATAGTCCAGAACGCTGCATTCCCCTGGACCGCAGCTTCGCTAAGGAAGGGGGCCTGTCACGCCTGGTGGCCGTGGCGGCCATGGCTCTCCCTCACGCTCCTCTTGGTGGCTCTGGTCCGGGCAGCGGCGACGGTGACGCATCATTCCCTCAGCCAGCAGAGGGGGCGTGACTGCAGGGCGCCATCTTGGCGCTGAGGCTGCCGGGAAAGCATTTGGCTGAATTTAAAAAAAAAAAGTTGCGTTATGAAGCCATTAGCCTTCTTTTGTGCAATCCTATTTTTTCCCCTCCATAATAGTATTATTTCCAATAATATACAAAGATAGTTTTCAAAATTAATTTTTGAATACCAAATTTTTCTCCTTCCCTTCCCCCTTCCCAAGATAGCAAGCAATCTAACATAGGCCACATATGTTCAATCACGTTAAGCATATTACCGTATTAGTCATGTTATAAAAGAAAAATCGAAATAAAAGGGGGAAAAAGCATGAGAAAGAAAAAGCAAAAACAAGAAAAGTGAAAAACAGTGTTTCCATCTACATTGAGACACCATAGTTCTTTCTCTGGATATGGTTACCATTCCCCCCCACAATAGTTTAACATTTTTATTTAAAGTTTTGAATTCCAAATTTTATCCCTCCCTTCCTCTCCTACCCTCCCTGAGATGGTAAGCAATCAGATATAAATTATACTTGTGCAATTATATAAAACTTTTCCATATTAGTCATTTTGTACAAGAAGACTCAAAAGAAAAAGAAAATGAAAGAAAATGAAAAATAGCATGTTTCAGTATGTGTATAATCAATATTAGTTCTTTCTCTGGAGGCAAACAGCATGTACATCATCATTAGTCTTTGGAATTGCCTTGGATCATTGTATTGCTGAGAATAGCTAAGGTATTCACAGTTTTTCATTGAACAATATTGCTGTTACTGTGTACAATGTACTCCTGGTTCTGTTCTATTTCACAGTTCATGTAAGTCTTTCCAGGTTTTTAATAGTAGAAATTGAACAACTGGCTCACATGAACTGGTTCAAGTGGATTCCAGTTCACTCCTGCCAACCCTTGTATGAAGCATATTACTGAATAAGAAACCACACCTTATGGGAAGCATTGCAGAAGTTAAAGTTTTGTTGCCCTGATACATCTTTTCTCTTTCCTTTTGGAAAAACTTTGATGGCTTCCAATTACTTATAAGACAAAATTGTTGTTGTTGTTCAGTTGTTTCAGCATTTCTCCCCCTCTTTCCTTCCTCCCCTACTTAATAGTATTTTATTTTATTTTTCCAATTACATGCTAAGACAGCCTTCAACACTCACTCTTACAAGATTTTGAGCTCCAAATTTTCTACTCCCCCCCTCCCCAAGACAGCATGACAGCATACAATCTGATATAAGCCATATATGTACAATCATATCAAACTCATTTACACATTAGTCATGGTGTAAAAGAAGAATCAGAACAAAAGGGGAAAAAATTATGAGAACCAAGAAAAAAAGAAAAAAAAACAAGAGAAAATAGTATGCTTTGATATGCGTTCAGGCTATAGTTCTTTCTCTGGATGCGGAAAGCATTTTCTATCATGAGTCCTTTGGCATTGTCTTAGATCATTACATTTCTGAGAAGAGCTAAGTCTATCAAAGTTGGTCATTGCACAATGCTGCTGTTACTGTGTATAATATTCTTCTGGCTCTGCTCACTTCACTCAGCATCAGTTCAGCTAAATTTTTCCAGGTTTTTCTAAAATTCACATGTGCATCATTTCTTATAGAACAATGGTATTCCATTACATTCATATACCACAATTTATTCAGCCATTCCCCAATTGATAGGCATCCCCTCAATTTCCAGTTCTTTGCCACCACAAAAAGAGCTTCTATAAGTATTTTTGTACACTTGGGTCCTTTTCCCATTTTTATGATCTCTTTGGGATACAGCCCTAGAAGAGGTATTGCTGGGTCAAAGGATATGCACATTTTTATAACCCTTTGGGCATAGTTCCAAATTGTTTTCCAGAACAGTTGGGTCAGTTCACAGCTCCACCAACAATGCATTAGTGTTCCAATTTTCCCAAATCTTCTCCAACATTTATCATTTTCCTTTTTCATCATATTAGCCCATCTTATAGGTGTGAGGTGGTACCTCAGAGTTGTTTTAATTTGCATTTCTCTAGTCAATACTTATTTAGAGCATTTTTTTCATGTGACTAGAGATAGCTTTAATTTCTTCATCTGAAAACTACCTGTTCATCTCATTTGACCACTTATCAACTGGGGAATGACTTGTATTCTTATAAATTTGACTCAGTTCTCTATATATTTGAGAAATGAGGCCTTAATTAGAAACACTGATAAAAAGCTGTAAAAATTTTCCTGCAGATTTCTGCTGTGGGGGAACTGTGGTAGAACTGCTGGGGGAAAACTGTGGGTGAACACTGTCCTAAGAATCAGGTTTCTCATGCTGCTGTTTTTAGAGCTAGACTGGGGATCGATCGGTAAGCTTTCAATCCTTCCAAGACTGTATTGTTTTAGGAAATAAGTGGTTATTGCTCTCCTGGCCTGTGCTCTGATCTGTGAGTGACCACAAGCGCTCTCTTCCACCTGCAACCATGACCAGTTCCTTCTGATCAGTTACCATCTCTGGACAAAGAGCTCCAGAAGCCATTGCTGCCAATTCAATGGCCCCCAAGACTTGCTACTGGCTTACTGTGGCATAGCCTATGTTGGACTGTGTTCCACTATCACCCTAGTGAGACAGACTTTTCCTGCCAACTTTTTAAGTTGTCTTAGGCTAGAAACTTGTTTCAGACCATCTTTTTTTTTCTTTTGGTTCTGCTGTTGCAGAATTCATTTTGAGGTGTTATTTCAATGTTGTTTAGAAGGGAACTTGAGAGAGCTCAGGTTAATCCCTGACTTTACCCTGCCATCTGTAGAATGATTTCCCCCCTAAAAATTCTCCCATTTCTCTTTTCCCATTACTATAGAGGACAACACCATCCCCCCAGTCCCAGAGGCTTACAACCTAAAAATCTTCCTGGACTTCTCAATATCTCTCATATTCCACCTCCAATCTATTGTCAATTCCCGTAGACTTCACCTTTGCAACATTTCTCAAATGAGCCCCTTCTCTTCTCTTACATTGCCACCACTCTAAAAGATATTCTTGTTATCTCATGCCTGGAGTACTGCAGTATCATACTGGTGAGTCTTTCTGCCTCAACTATCTTCCCACTCCAATCTATCCTCCATTTGGCATAAATTGATTTTTCCTAAAGCACAGGTTTGATCATGTCATTCTCCTACTCAATAAACTCCAGTAGCTCCCTATTACCTCTAGGATTAAACACAAAATGTTCTCTTTGGCATTCAAAAGACTTTCACAACCTAGCCCCCTTTTATCTGTCTAGTCTTATTACATTTTACTTCCCACATGTGTTCTTCAGTCCAATGATACTAAACTTTTGGCTGTTCTACAAACAAAGCCATCCATCTTTCAGCCCTGGGAATTTTCTCTGTTATCCCCCATGCCTGCAATGTTCTCCCTCCTTCACACTGAGTATTGACCTTCCTGGTTTCTTTGAAGTCACAACTAAAATCCCTCCTTTTAGTGGAAACATTCTCCAAATTCTCTTAATTCTAGTGACTTTCCGCTGTTATTTCTTATTTATCCTGCACATAGCTTGCTTTGTATATGTTAATTTGTTTGTGTTTTGCTTCCTCAATTAGATTTTAAGGTCCTTGAGGAAAGGCACTGTTTTGTTTTGTTTCATTTTTTTTGCCTCCTATTGTTTTCTCAGAGCCTAGCACATAGTAGGTACTTAATAAATGTTTATTGATATTGAAACTCACTGGATGGGAGTATATGAACAAGTCATATAACCTTACTATACTTTAGTATCTTAATCTTTCTAATGCAGATCAAAATAATACACAAGGTGGTTGTAAGGCTTAACTGATATTATGTACTGTGCTTTGCAAAACTTAAAACAATATTTGGATACCATATGTCTACCAGTATCTAAAAAGAAATCCTCAACCAAAAGCTGGTTCTATTTATCGCTGAGATCCCTTCCAACTCTGTGAATCCAATATATATATATATATAGGAAATATTAACTAGACCTTTGATTTACTCTTATAGAGAACACCCAGGTGAATAAATTTCCTCTACCAAGGCAGATCAATACTTCTTTTCTGAAATTCATAACCATAGAGAGTAACCTGGACCTTTGAGAGGTTAAATGACTTGGCTATGGTCATATACTCAGTTGTGAAGTGGGACTTTTTTCAGGAATTTCTCACTCTGAGGTCAGTTCTTTATTCACATATTCACATCCAAATGCACTTTCTTTCTTTTTTCTCCATCATTCCTCACTCAGATAATCTCCACCATGCTTTCCCCCTCCAGTTCTAGATTTTAAGTTTTATATTAATTGATAGAAGTAATTTTGCTTCATTTTAATATAGCAAATCTCTAGTGTGCAATAGGGTCATTGAACAACATAAAATATGCAGGCCATTTTAATTTAACTCTGAGTTCTGAGTTGATATTTAATGTGGGGATGAAATGATGAGATTCCATTGAATTTTCGTTCAAATTAAATCTTATTTTAGCATATCATGGAACATTAAAAGCCATATCACTTGCTTTATTAAAGGACAGAGTGGAAATTTTTAACACTCTGCTAACACCAGCTCTAGTGTGAAGTTACCAAACTCATGCTCTGTGTCAATTCTTTTTGTCTTTGATATTATCCATAGAATCGTCAGTTCTTAGAATACAAAAAGATCCCAGTGACCATCTAGCCCCTTCCTTTTATATGAAAGTCAGTGTTTAACAATGAGTACTGTGCTTGATCAGAAGTCAAGATTACTTAGCTTGAAATGCCGCATCTGAAACTTACTAGCTGGATCAAGACATAAGCTTTCTGAACCTCAATGATGGCAATAATACTGGAAGCCCCAACCTCATCTAATGTGGCTGTGAGGCTCAGCTAAGATAATTGTGGAAAACATTTTACAAATTTTATTGCCATTCAATCATTTCAGCCCTATCTGACTCTTTGTGACTCTATTTGGGATCTTCTTGGCAAAAATATGGCATGGTTTGCTATTGCTTTCTCTAGCTCATTATACAGATGAGGAAACTGAGGCAAACAGAGTTAAGTGGCTTTCCTAGCACAGCTAGTAAGTGTCTGAAGCCAGATTTGAATTCAGGAAGAAGAGTTTTCTTGACTCCAGGCCTGGCACTATAACTGCTACACCACCTAGCTGCCCTTACAAACTTTAGTGTACTGCATAAATAGCCTTCAGTATTATGACTACGAAGGAAGAAACTGTGGTTCAGAAATTTTGAAATGACTTGCCCAGTGTGTCTTCCTTGATACCTCTCCCAGCTGCACTCTAGAATTTCTGGATGGTGCCCCAGAAATCTTTTTTTTTTTTATCCTGGAAACTCACTTTAGCCCAGGGATCTATAAATTATAAAGGAAATTGTGAGGGCAACCTAGAAAGGATCTGTCATTGTTGGCCTGGGAGGCCTACATGGATGCTCTGGAAAGTGTCATCTACTCAGAGGTACGGGCTATAGAAGATGAATGACAACATTGAGAGGTTAAAAACAGTTGAGAAGCAAAGTTGAAGCTGTTCAAACTTCTCAGCAAAGTCAAATGTGAGGTCATCTGCTAACATGGGAAGGGCTATAATCAGTGGTTAGAGAAGAGAAGAAAATATTTGGAGTAGCAGTTTGGAAGAACACAAGAGACAATAAACAATGAACAAAAGGATTGCTATGTACCAGTGAGGGACCTGAAGAGGTTAGACATCACAAAATTATAGGTTTTCCAATTAATATGTTTCCATGTTATCCACCTGTGTTCAGTAGCTCAGGGATAGAAGAAGAGAATGCTCATTGTACTAATTACTCAGCACTGAGCATTAGCAGGTCAAGAATAATAATATCCTGGGGAAAAAACATGTAAAGATGGAAAGGGGCATTATTGAAATATTTGACCACCGAGGCAAAAATGAATAGTGAGAAAAGAGACCAAAGAACTACACCAGGGAGTACTAGGGGTGAAAAGATCATTATGGTGGTGATGCACAAGGGGGGGTAAAGGATAAGAGTTTCTAACAAAAGAATGGAATTTGAGTATCTTTAATTCTAGAGGTAGGGAACTTTAAGTGTAATGTCTCTTCTAGCACTGTCCTTGTATCTCTTTGAATCATTTCCCCCTGAGTCAACGGTGATGATGATGCAAACACACTGGCAGAGCAATTTTAAATGATTTTGGTACAGACAATAAAATGTGGTCTCTCCTGCCCCACTAACAGTCTTAGTACACTCCTGTACAGAGAAGTCCTATAATAGGATAGAGACAGACATAGTCTATAATATTTGTTGTAGAAGGTTGGCTTCTTCTCATCTGTATGCTGACTGTGGATTGCAAGTTCTGGGATTCCCTGTAGTATATGATGATAGTGGTTGTGTCTATAACTGATGCTGCTGGGTCCAGATAATTGATGCTGCTGCTGATGAATATGACTATTAGAGACCACCAATAAGAGTAGGATCCTGGAGCAAGGATAGGGAAGCTGAGAAGAGAGAAGATCCTTGTTTGCTCAGGCTGTCAACTAGTGTGAATCTCATTGGGGCTAGTCAGCCGAGAGGAGAAGACTGATTCTGATTTCCATCACTGCCCTTCCTGGCCCCCCCACCCCCAGAGCCCTTTTCCATTGTTCTTAATACATGATCTTAAAATGGCATATAGTCTTTATAAGGATGTGCTAGATCCACCTTGTGCTGGTTCATGAGAGCCAATTGTTACATTCTCAGTGCAAGCATTTACAACTCAGAAATTGGCAAATAATACAAACCAGGACTTGAATGCATTTTTAATTGTATAAACAAGAAAAGGATGGAGAGAATATAAATAATGTAGATTAAACTTAAAAGTATATCATAAGTACATTGTTTTGGGGGTTAGCCAGTTAAATATATATTACATACTCTTGAGTGAAGTCAACTCTTTCCTTCATTCTTTTCCATATTTTTCATATGATTGTATTTAGGAGTTTCCTTTTTGATCCCTAGAGAATTGGCAGAGCAAAAAGAAAAGAAGGAAGGTGAGAATATAACTGTAGAGAGATGTCTCCATATGTAGATATGATCTATTTCCTTTTACTTTATGTTGTTTAGAATTAATTGCATATTTATAATTTCTTAAGTCTTTCAGGTCATGAATCTAGAAATCACCTCATAAGTTATGTGCAGAGTATGGATTTTATATTTTAATATAATATGATAATTCTTATAGTGATAGCCAGCACTTATTTAGTACTTATTATGTACTGTGCTAAGCACTTTACCAATATGTCACTTGATCTTTACAACAACCATGGGAGGTAGGTGCTACTATTATTCCCATTTTACATTTGAGAAAATTGAAGTAGTGGTTAAGTGGCTTACCTGGTATGACGTAGCTAATAAGTGTCTGAGATTAGATATAAACTCAGGTCTTCTTGACTCCAGGTCCAGAGCTCTATCCTCTGTGATATGCAGATGTCTTAATATTTTAAGTGATATTTTATTTTATGACTTAAATTCATTCTGGACCCAAGTAGTGGTGGTTGAAATAAACTTATGGACCTATGGCATTGGATGAGTGTCTAGAAGTCTAAGCACCTGCAGATTGAGCACCCTGTGGTAAATAATCGGAATATTGAAGCCATTTTAGTAAGATTGTCCTGGACATGGTCAAGAGGTAAATAGCCAGGACCTCTGCCTTGATGCCTCAAACAGAGCATCACCTGGTGCAAAATTTAGACATCATATTCCTTTGTTGGATAATTAATGTGGTGACTAAGCCTATAGGCTTAAGAAAAGTAGTACTGGAGTCACACAATCAGATCTGAATTGTTTTCCCAGTGCTACACAATGAAAGTGAAGCCTAGGATGAATTTGTAATGGTGATAGAATGAAATAGAATGATAGACGATGTCACAGGAACTGTGAAATTCAGTGAATTCATAGCTAACTTTGTTACATTAGGTAGTTTTACAAATGAATAATGAATTCTTCTTACACAATGGTAAGGTTAAAGCCAGAGAGGAAAGCTATGCTACAAGTATGAATTTTAGAGACAAAAGTAGGACAATAACCAACAAAGATGAAGGTGGCAAGTATCAGAAGAAGATGGAGACATCAGAATATATTGGCCAGTATTGGAAGTAGTCCTGTTTGGTTGGAATATAGCATATGGGAGTGAAGTGATAGATTAGGGCGGAAACATAGGCTGAATACAGATTGAGAAAGACCTTGATTGCCATTCTGAAGAAAAAGGCAATTTTAAAAAAAATCCCTAGATCCAGCAGGACTCTCTGAGATGAACAGAGTTAACTTATCATGACTTCTTCTCTGCATATGAAGTTTGGCTCCTTATCTTGGTTTTTGTTGAAATTCTTGCACTCTATACTTGTACTGCATGTTTCATTCATCTGCTCCTCCCACTCCACTGGAAAGCAAACTGAAATAAACCAAAAAACTAGTCAAATCCCAGCATGTGGATAGGGACAAAAAATGAGACTACAACATAGCTAACTATCACATGAAAGACAGGAAAACAGCAACATGCACCTGAATGAGAACTCTTCCTTTCCCTCTATGGAACCTGTAAAACTTTTTTTTTCTCTTTCTCTGTTTTTTTATAACAACAAATAACTCTAGGTAAGGGAGGGGAGAAAATGGATATTTTCCACGCTTTAAAAAGTTTCACTTGACCATACCATCCCCTCAAGCTAATTCACTTTATTTTTCTTCTATTTTTCATAATTTATTGCCTATATAAAATTCATTGCCTGTAAAAAGCTGTCCTTACTCCACTTGTTCATCTGCCATCCATTTTTTCACTTTTCAAACACTTAAAATCTGAGTTCTAACCCCACCAATAGATGAACATTGCTTTCTTCAAACTTTTCAATGTTTTATTTCTTAATTTCTAAATCTAATGACCTTTTCTCAATCCTTATACTTCTTGACCTCTCTGCAGCTGTTTTACTGTTGAGTTTCACTATTCCATAGGCTAGATAATAATTCTCTGAACTTACTATCATATTATCTGTTCTTATTCTCCTTCTCAATATCCTTTGCTGAATTCTCATCCATTCCCTGATCCACACCCATGGGTGCCTTCCAAAGTTCTCTCCTTGGCCTCTTTCTTTTTTCCCTCAACTTTCTCTTTTATAAATCTCGTCAACTCATTTACCATCTCCATACAAGTAATTCATGATCCTGCATATACAGACTTAATCTCTCTCCTGAGCTATGATCACACATCATTGACCTGATTCTAAACATTTCTACCTGCCTATTTCAGAGGCATTTCACATTTAATATCTCCAAAATGAATTCCATTTTCTCTATGAAACATTTCTTTCCCTCCTCCAAAGGTCTTGATTTGTTTTGGAAACACCTTGATCCTTTCATTTACAAGGGTTTATTGCAGCCATCATAGACTCTTCTCTCTTCTTTTCTCCTTTATCTGCAATGATTTACCAGGTTTTGTCACACAAATTGTCTATGCCTCTCACAAATCTGTTGTCTTCTTCCCAGTCATCTAGATATAACCCTATCTGAAGGCACTCATCACCTCTCGCTTGAACTAATTGAATAGTCTCCAAAATGGCTTCCCTGTGTTCAGTGTCTCCTTTTTCCAGTAAAGCTTCCATAACCTTACCAAATTCATCTTCTTAAAGCAGAGTCAACTCAAATTAAATTAGGACTCACTATATCTACTAAGCACTGAGAATACAAAGAAAGGTAAAGAACAATGCCTGTTTTTAAGGAGCTCAGTCTAATGGGGGGAGTCAACAGGATGTATTTGGGTCACTTCAAAATGAAGGCACTAAGATTAAAGAAGATGGAAAAGGGCTATTTGCAGAACATGGGGATTTCATTGAAGCTTTAATGAAGTCAGGGAAACCAGAAAGCAGAGATAGAGAGATATTTCTAGGCATGGGGGACAGTTAGCGAAAATGCTCTGAGTCTATAGATGGAGTACCTTATGTGATGAACGACAAGGGGACCAGTGTCACTGGGTCACAGGGTATATGGGATGGATAGGTAGGGGAAAGTAAAGTGTTAGTAGCCTGGAAAGGTAGGAATGGAATGATTAAGCCCTGAATCATAAGAAGTGCAGTGTCAATGGAGACAAAGGGACATAATAGAGAGATGTTATGAACGTAGAAACAACAATATTTGACAAATGATTGGATTTTGAAATGAGGAGTCAAGGATGACTTTGCTGCTAAAATCCTGGATGATTAAAGAAACCTGGTGCCTTCTACAACAATAGGAAAGTTAGGAACAGTGTAAGGTGTGGGAGGAAGTTTGCTTATTTCATTCCTGTAATTAAAAAGAAAACAAAACCAAAAAAAAATAACTTCAGTGGCTTTCTGTTATATCTACAATAAATAAAAACTCCTTAACCAGACATTTAAAGCCCTTCACAATCTGGTTCCTGCTTACCTTTCCAGACTTGTTTTATGTTACTCCCCTTCATACACTCCACTTGCTAGACAAATTGGCTCACTTTCTCTTTCTCAAGTTCAACATATCACCTTAGCACAGGCTGTCCCTCATGCCTGAAATGCATTCTTTTGCTTCTGAGGAATGCTTCACTTCCCAAGGTACAGATGGCTGAATAGCATGATTCCCTCTCTCCCCCTCAAATTTTACTTATCTGTTTGGATGCTATTTTTCTTAATGGAATATATGCTCACTGAAAGCAGGAATTTTGTTGTATTGTTGTGCTTGACTGCTTTTATCCCAACAGAGCAGTACCTTGCACACAGTAGGTGTTTAATAATCATTCATTTATTTAAAGTAAATTGAATCAAGTGTGCCTATGTCACAAAACCACCAAATTTAAGGATTAGAAGGAGAACTTAAATGGCCTATACCTGAATGAAATTTCTCCCCCTACTCCACCCCAACCTATCTGACAAATGGTAAATGAGGCACTAGACCTCACTTATCCTGTCTTCTTCAAGACAACTGATAAAGAGGAAACCACTACTTCTTGAGGTATCACATCATTTTGAGATTGCTCTAAAAGTTAGAAATTCTTTCCTGACATAAAGCTTAAATTAGTGTCTTTGTAACTTTCAATAATTTTACCAGGTTCTGTTCTTTGGCACCAAACGAAGCAAGTAAAATATCTCTCGTACATAACAGCCCTTAAAATAATTTGAGGATGGCTGTCATGTTCCCCTTGAGTTTTTTCTTCCTCAGGTTAAAAGTCTTCAGTCTTTTCAACTTATTGATATGTGACATGGATTTCATATCATGTACCATCCTACTTGCCTTCTGATTTCTCTCCAACTTTTCAGTCTCCTTCTTTAACTCTGAGTTTAAAGAACTAAACTCTATACTCCAGATAAAATCCAGTAAATGCAGATTACAGATGTAAAAATCACCTGGATTTTCTTGAAAACCAGCTCTTCCTTAAGCAGGCCAAAATTAGATTGCTTTTGTGCCTGACACAAAAAGCTCCTGACTCATATTATGTTTAAGGTCCACTACAATACCCATACCTTTTTCTGACAAACAGATGTTTAACCAAACCTCCCTTATCCTGTAGTTCTTAAATGTCCTATGATTTCTGTTGAGAACTAATTTTCAAATTTGTAGATTTTTTTTTTGGTTAGATTTGCATGTTAGAACTGATTTAGACATTTCCCCAAGAATATATCAGCTTACTATTTTTTTTTTATTTTGTTAGATCTCTTTAGTTCTTGAGAAGCATTTTTTTAAATTTGATAAGGCTTAGTCTGTCAAGCAACCTAATGTCTACTGCTTTAAAATCCCAAGTTACTTAGTAAAAAGGGAATTCTCTTTTCTCCCATCCCCCTCTCCAATCCCTCCCTGAAGGAGTAGTTTTCTAACATGATTTCAGTAGAGAAGTAATGACAAATAAGATTGAATGGTGAAGTTGAACTGAATTCTCAACCTAACCCAGAAAAAACATTGGCTTTTGAGTCCAGACCTCAATTCATGTGGTTTCTTATAACTTTGGGCAAATCACTTCATTTTTCTTTGCCTTACTTTCCTTATCTTCAAATTGGGGATCATGATTACTTGCACAACTAACCTTCAGTATGGTTATCAAAGCGTAAATGAGATAATGTTATGAAGTGTTTATAAATATTTAAGTATCATTTCAACTTGATTATCAATCTATATCCCACTATTTCCCCAGCTCTCTATGGATGGTAGAAAAGGGATGTAATAGGAAGAAAAAAATGGATAAAATTGGAGAATATGGATTTAATCTTGACTTTGCTATTAATTAATTGTATGATACCAGGTAAATCATTTAGTCTCACTAGACCTCAGTTTCTTCATCAGCAGAACAAATGTGACTGAGATTTAAATCTGTGATTGGAAATATATTTCCATGTGCATAAAAATATGTTCCCTGGACATGAAGGCTATAGCATCTAAATGAGCAAATGTGACTTATAGAAGATACTTTGAAAAGATGAATCAACATAAAACAAATGTTAAATTGTGTGCTAAAGTTATTAATTGCTATCTGCATCAGAGATACTAAGTGATCACTGATGTTGGTGGGGGTCAAGGAAAACTTTAGAGAAGTGCTTCGCCTTTATTTAGGTCTTGAAGAAGGAAACAGGCATGAGATGGTAGAAAGGTACTTATAAAGTGATAAACATCATGTTTTACAGCACAAATGCACTAGGAGGGAATTGTAAAACTATGTGATTTAATGGTATAATTACAGAAACATGTTTATAAGATATCAAGGTTACTGGATACTGTAGGATAATGCCTATTCAGATGGATAAATCCTACTAAGTTCCTGGAAAGAAACGCCAGCCTCATTATTTAAAGTCCCACCTCATACATGATATAATTTGAATTTAATTTGCATAGATTTAAGTAGACCATGCTATTTAGTGGTATGAGGTTGCAATTTGTTGTTTTGTTATTGCATACTTGAAGGTTACAACATCTTTTCATTTTGCCTGTTCCTTTTCACCTCCTTATTAACACTGACATATCCCCTATGGGAAAAGTCTTCTCCCAAGCAAGAAAAAAAAATAAAGCAAGTTGAATGTAAAGAGTGGGACAGAGAAGAAAGGCTAATGGAAAACCTTTTGGCAGATGAATTGGGAAGACAGACCATTCAGCAACATTTCCCTTAAAAAAAAAATCTAAAACGAAGGGCTGTAGTATAAAAGAAATGGCATTGTGCCAGATACCAAGAGAACTGAGTCCCAGTTCTGGCTTGGCCTTTAACTACATATGTGACATGGTCAAGTCACTTTCCATCAAAAAAAAAAAAGGAAAAAAGAAAAGAAAAAGTAGTGGTAATTGCAAACCAAATATAAAGGAGGGGTTATTATTATTATTATTATTATTATTATTATTATTATTATTATTATTATTATTACCACAGGGAACACCGGTAGGAGAAATGTGGGGTCATGTGCATCTTTTTGGCAACTGTAAAATCATATACTTGGATTTCTGCAAAAGACCATTTTTGAATCTGAAGATTCATGCTATTTATTCACTGAATCTTTGAATAAAATTTCTTCTCTACATTAAAAGAAAAAAAAAGTCACTTCACAACTCTAAGCCTTGTTTTCCCCCTATATATAAAATGAGAAGTTTGGACTAAATGATATCTAAAGTCACTTCTGCTTCTAAGATCACTTTCAGCTCTAACGTTCCATGTTTTTCCTAAAACCCTTAATTTTCAGGTTATGCCAGCTTCAACATTTTTGTTCCAAGGTCTCTTTAAGCTATAATATTTCATGATTCTATATATGATTTACCCACAACTTCGCTTGGTATTTCAAAGTATATTGAAGCTTACATTCATACACTCACCTAGCATTTATTAAAGGCCTACTCTATGACAGACAGTCACTCCTCTCTACCAGACACAGAGACAAATTTAACAAACAGTCCTTGCTCTTGCCCTTGAGGAGTTTATGTTCTGTTGGGATGAAAGAAATGGCATCTAGCAGAGTAGAGTACACATTAAACCATTTTTGTCAGTCATTAACTCGTCTTTCAACTAAGTGGATTTCTTTTTTTATTTTGTAGAGAGTGGGTTCTGAAGGTAATGGGATATATGGCAAAGCCATTTTACTTGTACAGTCAGGGGCCATAGAGGGAAACAGGATGGTATTAAGGCATTGGGTATCTGTCATTGGGAAGGGGGTCATTAACAACAATGAGAAAGCCCAGAAAGGGAAAAGAGTATACAGTAGACAGACTTGGCTTCACAATTTTACTTAGAAACCACTTCATTTGGAAGAGGGCTTACACCTCTGTGTAGCTCCAGATGGAAGAACTTTAAGTAGTGAATGAAGGAGGGGGAATGGCAAAATATAGTTCAAACCAAATTAAACTGAAATTACTTTCAAAAAATTAGCACTGATAAACAATGGAACAGGCTTGGATCGTAGTAAGCTCCCATTCATTGTAAAAGTATAAAGCAGATTCTGCATAATGATAACAATGATAACTCACATTTCTATAGCATTTTACGATTTGCAAAATATTTCTCTGTCAATAATCCTGTGAGGTAGGCAGCATAAGAGATATCTTTTAGAATTTTTCAAATGACAGAAATGAAACAAGTAACTCGATCAGGGTCCCATAGTTAGAGCCAGCATCAGAACTGGAAATCAGATACTATGATTCCACTGTCTAGTGACTGGTACAATGACATGGATGTCTGAGTCAGTACTTAATAGCTGAATTCAATTTTAAAACCAGAACTCTCTCCACTCTTCTGTGCTGCCCATAGTTAGAGAGTTATGGGAGGCAATCAAGTAAGTGGCCTTGAAGAGATGACTTCTCAGACCCTTTTCAGTTCTGAGTTTCTGTGATAACCTGGGTCTTTTCTTGACTAAAGGTAAACTGCAATGGTCTTTAAACCTCTTAAATTGTTTGACAGCTTAGAAGTAAATAAAATTTTACCATAGAAAACCCAACTGAGGGGGAAAAAGGATATAAAAATCTGTTCTATCACTCTTATCAAATGAATGAAAGTAGTGACTGGTCTGCAGGCAGTCACAAAATGTTTATGGGCATTTGCCAGGGAGGTTGACTTGCCCATAGTTCCACACTTAGTAAAGTATTAGAGGCAGGAATCGAACCCACATCTTCCTAAATCTAAGTCCAGCACTTTCCCCATAGAGCTGTGCTGCCTCTTAATTCCAATTCATTTCAGTGTTCGGCCAAAAATATGTCTCAGGCCAAGTCCTACTTGGTGATTGTTTGGGCACTGATTGGCTCAGAATGAATGTAAATAGAAATTGTTTTTGTTTTGGCCAGAAACCCTGAGGGTCTTCCCCTCCAAGATTGATTTTATTTCCTTTTTTGACTAGGTAAAGAGATCATTCTTTGCCACAATTCTTATTAAGCTTTAATCACTGAATAGTCATTGCCTAAGTCAAATGGAGACCTATTAAAGACTTAGCTTTGAAAAGGCCAAGGTCTCCCACGGGATCCTGGGCCATCTCCAGTTGTCCTGATCTATATCTGGCCACTGGACCCACATGACTCTGGAGGAGAAAGAAAGGCTGGTGACTTTGCACAGCCCTACCTCCCTTAAATCCAATTCGCGTGTATGTCATGGCATCAACTCCCTGATGTCATGGTCATCTTCAAGAAGGAAGGACAAACAACAAAAACAATAACAACAACAACATGGGGCATTTGCCAGGGCAAAGTGCCAATACCGATGCTCTTAAGATTATGTATCATGGAGGTTCTGAAAAAAAAAAAGACCTATTGTTGGCCAATCAATGAGAGCTAGAGTAATTTGATCCTTAAGGAAAAAAGGTGTCAGTGAACAAAATTTATATTTCATTGGGCAGAGTACCACAGGTAAGGATTTGATACTCTCTGTGGAGAAAGGGAAGAGAAAAAAAAATGAAGGAAGGAAAGAAGGAGCAACAAAAAGGAAGATCTGATTTCAAATCTGGCATTAGACACTTACTAGCTGTGTGATCCTGGGCAAGGCATTTAACCCTGTGTGACTCAGTTTCTTAATCTGTAAAATAAGAATAATAACAGGATCTACATTTCAGAGTTGTTGAGGAAAGAAATGAGATACTATTTATAAAGAGTCTGGAACAAAGTAGGCACTTAACACATACTTATTTCCTTCCTTCCTTCCTTCTTCCTCATACAAATTGAGGAAGTTGGACTGGCTGTTCTCTATGTTCCTTTCCAGCTCTGACATTTCATGATCCCATGACACTGTAGTATAGTGGAAGGGGTACTGCATTTGGAGTTAGAGACATGAGGTTGAATGATGGTTTATGCACTTATTACCTATGTGATCTTAAAACATTATCTTCACTTCCCTTTGTCTCTGTCTTTTATTTGCAAAAAGAAGTATTTAGACTAGGTGACTTTTTAAAATATACTTCATTTTCCCCAATTGCATGTAAAAAACAATTTTTAACCTTCATTTTTAAATTTTTATTTAATTTAATTTTAGAGTTCCAAGTTTTCTTCCTCCCTCCCTCTCTAGGTCCTTTACCCCCCTCCCTGAGACATTCAGTAATTTCATATAGGTCATACATATGCATATTTCCATATTACATATGTTGTGAAAGAAAACACACACCCCCTCCAAAACAAAACTCACAAAAAATAAAGTTAAAAATGGTATGCTTTGATTTTTACTCAGACTCCACCAGTTCTTTCTCTGAAGTGGATAGCATTTTTCATCATAAGTCCTTTGGAATTGGATCATTGTACTGCTGAGAATAGCTAAGTCATTCACAGCTGATCATTGTACAGTATTGCTGTAACTCGGATGAGGTGACTTTTAAGAATCCTTTCCAGCATGTATCTATAATTCTGTAACGTTTAAGGTTTGATCTTTACATACATACCTTTCTTTTTTTTTTTTTAAGTGTTTTCTTCCCAGGCCATTGGGTATCCCTGAAGTAGTAGCATGCAACAGGAGATACCAAGCTGAGCTTGTCTGCCTACCCTAGTGGCTGAACTATGCCCGAGACTTTGGGGAGAATTGGATCTAAGAGGATAACATTCATATGTGAAATCTGATCAAGAGGCTTGAAAGCTAACTTCTATGAGTAGATAATGTTCTCTGTGATCGTGATTTAACATTTAATCACTTTGGAGGAGGGGAATAAAATTGAACAACAAAAATGGAATACAAAGTATTCTTGTGCATAATTCTCCTATAAGCCAAGTTGTTTAATGGAATAAACCAGTTTAGTAAATATTGGAATCCACAAGTATGATAGATGCCAGAACTGGAGGCTCCATAATCAGGGTTAACTCTCAGTATGGGAGGGAGAGACAGCTGCTAAATGGTATGACTTGAGGAACACTAGAGAGACCGATTGCACTAAAATATTTCTTCTACCAGTCTGTTGCGGGAACTACGATTCCCATGAATAGAGTCTGTTTCACAGATTATGGCATTGAATCATCAAGGCTAAACAGCAATTCATAAAAATAAGGGCCTACGGTTTTTTACTAGACTTCATTGCCCTTAATGTCCCTCACCCATGTTTGTCTAGCCACAACCTGAACATCTCCAGCCATAGAGAATTCACCAGCACTTAAGGTTATCAATTCAGTTGTTGTTGTTGTTATTTTAAAGCTCATAGTCATGCAAACTAAAATTTCTTGTTATTTTTGCATAGAAACAATCCTTCTTGAGCATAACATCTTAGTAGAAATAAAAACTGCAATCATATTACCTGCAAGTCTTCTTTTTAATAGATGAAGTATCTTCATTTTTTTCAAATAGCATGTGTTTGAGTGTGTGTGTGTGTGTGTGTGTGTGTGTGTGTGTTTTCTCATCCTCTTACTACACTGTTTATCCTCCTCTGCACCTTATCCAGCTTGTCACTATCCCCTTTTAAAATGTAACCACCAGAACCTAATATGGTATTTGAGACAAGATTCAGACAAATGCAGAGAAAAATAAGATTGCCAGTTCTCTCTTTATGGTCACCCTCTTTCTATTAATATGATTTCCTACTGAACTTTAAGGTACTAAGTCTCCTCACTGCATCTCTATGTGATTTGATGTCTCAGTACAGATTCCATAATCCTGTTTTGTGTGTGTGTGTGTGTGTGTGTGTGTGTGTGTGTGTGTTTGGCTTTTTAAATCTAAATAGAGGACTTTATAATTTTCCTTACTGAATTTCTCCTTCCTCTCTTCAAGTCCAATTCTAATGTCTCATCATGGTGTAAAAGTTCAAAGGTTGTAGCAGCTAAACATAAATATCAGTAGACTCTGCCAGAGGTGTAAGGTCTACAACAAAAGTTGTACAGTTATTCAAAGTGGTCTAAAAAGTTGTAAAGTTGTTTTCATTACTACACGGCTATCTGATCTAGGAAAGACCATGTGTTGTAGAAAGAGATTCAGCAGCAAACACTTCTGAAGAGGGACAGGGTCAAAAGAGAGAATAGAAAAATGGGTGGGTGGGATTGGATGAAGGGAAATATAGTTAGTTTTTCACAACATGACTTCTATGGAAGTGTTTTGCATGACTACACATGTATAACCTATATCTTTTTGCTTGCCTTCTCAATGAGGGTGGGTAGGGAGGGAGGAAGGGAGAAAAATTGGAACCCAAAGTTTTAAAAACAAATGTTAAAAAAATTGTTTTCACACACAACTGGGAAATAATATATACAGGAAATGAGGTATAGAAATCTATCCTGCCCTACAGGAAAATTGAAAAGGAGGGGATAAGAGAAGGGGGAGAGAGATAGAAGGGAGGGCAGATTAGGGGAAGGTATATTCAGAATACATGCCATCTTGGGGTGGGGGGAGGGATGAGATGGGGGAAATTTGGAACTCAAAATCTTGTGGAAGGAAATGTTGAAAACTAAAAATAAATTAATTAATAAAAAAAGAAGGAGATTCAGCTATAAATGGAAATTCATCATTAACCTCTAGAACTGCAAGTTACCTTAGACATCATATACTTAAACCTCTTACTTCCCAGATAATTAATTATCATTCTTCTACTTAAAAATAAAACCTATCAATGGGGACCTTAATACCAGTCAACACATCCCATTCCATTTTGGAGAAGTTATGTTGGTGAGCATGTTCTTCCTTATAATTACTTTTTTGAGAGATTTGTGATGAAATACATATGAGTATGTCCTCCATTGGTGCAGATCACAACCTGTCCATGTCTACCAAACCTTGTGAGAACCATGTCTTTCTATAAATCTTCCACAAAGTGTCAGGCTCATATCATATGGTTTTCCTCTTCAACCCAGGTTCTTAATCTTTTTCAATATCATGGAATCTTCTCATATAATATTTTTAAGTGATTAAAAGAAATCAAATTTCATTTCGAGGTTAATAGAAGCTACATATACATATACATATGTATATGTGTATATATATATATATATATATATATGTATATATATATATATATATATATATATATATATATATATATTTCTCACTTTCAAGTTCAGTGAACCCCTGAAATCTATCCAGGAACCAGTCTCTGTACTACAGGTTGAGAACATCTGGTGTAGATCTAAGCATTTCATAAATATCAGTGGAAAAAGCAGACTACCAAATGCTTTTGACTTAGTCATGTTATATCAACTCTCTTTCCCAGGCAATTCATCATTCTTACTATCTCACTATCTCATACAATTCCTGCTTTGTAGGGGATGCACCCATCATTCATTCTTATTCTTTTAATGTCTCTTGGTTTTAATTTTTCAGAGACTGTTATATGACTTTTAGCCATATGATATCGTGGGAAATTTTTCTTTGTATTGAGTCAAATTCTACTTTCCTAAGATTTTTATTCCTCTCTTGTTATGCCTTTGGAGCAGAGCTGAGATTCAAAGAAAGTATCCATGACTTCAATTTCCATGTTCCTTCTACTGTGTCTTGATGCTTAATATAGTCTGTTGTCCTCTCACCATCATGCTAACCATCCATTAGGCAAACTCCTCAATTTAGTTTGCTGTCTTTAAATTATAGATATTCCCTTTCTCTACGAGGACCTATTCACTTCTGGAAATTAAAAAAAAAAAGTCAAACCCTAAAACATCCATCCAAATGCAATCACCCTTACTTCTAAGATCAAAATAACAAAGAATAATAACTTTTTTTGGCATGCTGTCTGACAGTGACTCATATCTATTTCTGTCTCTGCCCTCTTTTCACTCTCAGCTTGAGGTAACTGAACACTGGCAGGAAAAAAAAATGAAGCATGATTGCTTATCTGATTTGAAGTACAAAGATTCCCTTCCTTTTCTCCAAGATAAGGTTTTCAAAAGGAAAATGTGCATATTGGCTACTTTTAATTGAATTTGAATCACCAGGGTGCTAGGCTGTGCTCTAGCCCAGGTCATCAAGTAGCCTCCTGAGGATCAGGTTAGGACTTTGGGAAGGCATTAGGACTTTCAAAGGCTCTAAACCTAAAGGGATTATAGTTTCAGCTCCACAAAGGGCCACGGCTCTACAAAAGGGCAGAGAAGCATTGGTTGGGCAAGAAAGTTATTAAGATTATGAGTAAATCGGATGTTATGGCAAAAACCCTCTTTTAGGGGGCAGAATGCCTGGATTCTAGCTGCAGCTGGGTCACCAGCTTTCTGCGTAATTCGAGACAAGTAAATTCCTCTCTCTTAGCCTTGGTTTCATTACCTGTGAAATGAGAGGGCTGGACACCTATGAGCCTTTGAGAGGGCAGTGATGATACACAATAATGAAGTACTGCCCATCTTGTGTCAAAGGTTTGATGGTCTACTAAGGCAGAATTTTATTGATGTTATCAGCCAGGAACACTACAATCAGGCATTTTCACTTAATTTTTTTTTTCCTTCCCTATGTCACAGGATAGGTTTCAATTTAAAAGTGGGGAGTTAAAAAAAAAAGCAACTGTGATGGTAAATGAAAGCCATCACTAAAAACTTTAAAACACATTTTAAAACAAACTAAATGAGAGACAGAGACACAGAAGAAAGAAACAGAGGAGAAAAAGAGGATGATGAAAAGAGAGACAGAGACAGACATTCAGAGATAGAGAAAGGGAGAGACAGAGAAAGGGGGAGACTGAGAGACAGACAGAGACAGAGAGAGAGAGAGAGAGAGAGAGAGAGAGAGAGAGAGAGAGAGAGAGAGAAAGAGAAAGAGAGAGAAAGAGAGAGAATTGGATGAATTTCTTTTCAATTTCTTTTCCCCCCTCTACAATGGTTTTATCAATGTATATTTAGTTCTCTTTATTCTGCTCATTTCCTCATATATTACAGTTCATAGTGCTTATTGCAGGGGTTTTTTTCCTGAAACTGTATATTTTGTCATTTCTTATAGTCCAATACTATTCCATTGTATTCATATACCTGAATTTACTTAATCATTTCCCAATTTGGAGCACACATTTAATTTCAAATTTGGGGATAACGTGAAAAAGCTGCTATCATTATTTTTGTAAAAGTCCTTTCCCTCTTGCTTTAATTTCTTTTCAGTATGTGCCTAGGAGTAATACAGAAGGGTAAAAGGGCATATAAATAATTTAGTAACTTTTTGGACATGGTTCCAAAGTATATTCCAAATTGGCTAGACCAATTCAAAGCTCCATTAATAGTGCATTTTGGTACCTGCTTTTTCATAGCCCTTCAAACATTCATCATTTTCCTCTTTTGTTATGTTTTCCAGACTGTTGGGTGTGAGGTAAAACCTCAAAGTTTCTTTGGTTTGTATTTTTAATTAATAGTGATTTTGAGTATTTTTCCATGTAGTTGTTGATTATTTGCATTTCTTTCAAACATGTTTTGTACTTAGATTTCTATTGTTCCTGGGTGAATATTAGTAGATACCCTCCCAAATATTTTGTAACTCCTGTAGTTATTTTGAGAGGAATTTCTTTCCAGCTTTTTCCACAAGATTATGTTGGTAATAGGCAGCATCACTGAGAGTTTATATGGATTTATTTTATAACCTACAACTTTGATGAAGTTATTGTTTCAGTTAACTTTAGTTAAGTCTCAAGTGTTCTTTAAATACGCCATTACATCATCTCCAATAAACAATAATTTCTATTTCCTTTTTGCCTATAATTAATCCCTTAGTTTATTTTCCTTGTCTTTTTGCTAAACCTAGAATTTCTAGCACTATGTTCATTACTGCTGGTGATAATAAGCATCCCATCCTTACTTTACCCCTGATCTTACTGAAAAACTTCTTTTAACCACTAAATATAATGTTGGCTATTAAATTTAGATAGATATATATTAAGGAAAGGTCAGTGTTTTCCTATGATTTCTAGGATTTTAAATAAAAAAGAATACATAATTTTGTCAAAAGCCTTTTTGGTCTCTATTGATATAATCTTAGTTTTAAAATTTTATACTATTAAAATGATTTCTTATGTCTTTTGTCTTCCTCATATTTAACCAACCCTGAATTTCCAAATGGGTTGTAGATTATAAAGTTTTTCATGTATCTTTTCATCTTATTTACTAATTATTTTTGTATTAATCTTATTAATTAGGATTATTATTAACCTTATTAATTAAGGATATTGGTCTTTATTTTTATTTTTCTGTTTTGAGCATGTTCGATATAGGTATCGAGGCTGTATTTGTTTCTTAGAAGAGATTAGAAAAAAAACAAAATATCTTTTTATGTGATGTCTAGTCTAAGAGTAAGAGTCAGCCCCAGGCCTTACCAGAGCTTCTCTTACCTCCTATATGTTACCTATGGTTATAGAAGGAGCCTCTGGGATATGGTAGAATGGAGGCTCTCTGGATAGTAATATTCATTCATTTATTTCTCAATTTATTCTATGGTAAATAAGCCATGTAGACACAGAAAGGCTCTTTCTTGTATGATAAAAATAATGAAAGTAAAGCCTGGCACAATACATTTCCTAGATGTAGGAATGATCATTCTAGAGATAATTTTAAGAACCCAATCAGCAATATTTTCTATGTTGCCTAAATATTATGAATTACAGCCAAGACATAGTGGTTGATCATATGCATATCTGCTGAGTGGGATATGCTCTTCACATGGGTCAGAGCGAATGTGTTAGCACCACTCAGTTGCTAGCTTGAGTATAATATCACTTTATGGACAAGTTGTACATTATATCCCTTGGTTGATTATTTGTAAAGCTGCACACTGTCTGCTCTGGGGTCTAGGTGAAACAAGACATGAACTGATTGGGGTCACAACAGCAATTGCTATACTTCAACGCAACCTGGAACACCAGGCAAGTGAATGCATAGTCTGCACCAGTGTTTCGTAAGTAGTATTAATGCTTGTTTACAAGTGAGCAACAGAATCAGAAAGGTGAAGCTAACGGCTTACAATCACAGTTAAAAGAAGATTCAGTGGAAAAATAAATTAACTTAGAGTTACACTGCAATTAAATTCAAACTCTTTCTTTTATTATTTGTGTGACTTAACCTTGGTGAGTCACTCAGTCTCTCTCTGGCTTAGTTTCTTCATCTGCACAGTGAAGGGTTTGAACTAGAAAATCTATAATGTCTCATAGCTATGTCTATGATTTCCTGAGGTTAAGGGTTATAGGAGGTAAAACTTCAGTGTATCTCTGTACGGGAAATAAAATCTTTCATCTCAACGATTTGCATAAGGGATGGTAGTGATGTTTTCCCTCAATATTATCCTCTTTACTCTCTCACAACAATTAGCAGATCTCATGGGTTGGTTACATTCTGGAGGTAGAATCTTTCTTTCAAAGACATTGAATCTTATGTAAAGACCACTAACTTAGACCTCCTAAGACTGTTACCATTGAGAAAAAAGGAATAGGTTTGAAAACGGTAAAAAAAAAAAAAAGCTTGGAAACAATCTCTTTGAATGTATTTAATTTATCATTTGCATGTAGTGTGCATGGGGGGGGAGCATTGGAAAATAAGCAAGCAAAAATGTCAGGGTGAGGCTAGGGAGGCACATACTGAGTCTAATGTAGGATTTGGCGTCTGTTCTCTGCCTGGTGGCAAAGATGAATAGATCAGGGACAAAAACAAAACAAAACAAAACAAAAAATATATTGTAAGCAAGGTCATAGCTCAAAAATGGTTATTTTAAATATATCAGCAAACATTTATTAAGCACCTGCTATATGCCAGGCACCATGAAAAGTCTGGGCAGAAAGAAAAACAAGACATAACACCTCGAGAAGTTTACATTGTATAGAATCATAAAGAAAATTCCCTTCTGTTAATCTCTTTGGTCCTCTAATCACCTGGAGGAGTTGAAGAGATTCTTCTCAAAAAGGAAGCGTGTAAAAGAGAATACAGCATTATGACCATATCTCCTTCTCCCAACCGGTACAGAAGATATTATGAACATAATTACATAAGCCATGCTGTCATTTCTATCCCCTAATTTCTAGCATCATGAAGTCCTTCAGGAGTGGTTCTTACTCTTCGAAACATTTAGCAAGTGAAATATAAGATAATGCCTTACATTACTTTTGACTTCTCTGTAAATTTTCATATAAGGATAGTCCCTCATAATACTAGATAGCTAAAGAGGATTTTGTATTTTTCAAGGCATTTTCATAAAGCCTTGTCATTTAACCCTCAAAGTAAATCAGAATCACAGGATCTAAAAATTTTAGAATCTCAGAATCGTGAAGGAGGTAGGGAGGTCATTTAAGCAAGTCATGCCAGAACAGGAAAACCTGTTATAATATAGTAGCAAACATTTATTCATCCACCCTTGGCTTAAATACCTCTTCTCTATCACAGTCCTTCAGATATTAAAACACATCAATCATTTCTCTCCTAAGACTTTTCTTTTCAAGGGTAAAGATAATAATGATAAACAATAATGGCTATAGTTTATGTAGCACTTTAAGGTATGCAAAACACTTTATACATGTTATCTCATTTGATCCTCACATCAACATTCTGCAGTAGGTGCTATTATTATCCTCACTTTGCAAACGAAGAAATTGAGGCAAAGTGGTGAAATGATATGCCCCCTGTCACACAGCTATTAAATGTCTAAGGTAAGATAAGAACTCATGTCTTTCTGACTCCAAGTTCAGAACTCTCTCCATTGTGCCATCTACCTTCATTTAATCTTGGTTGGGAATTATCTCCAATCCTACCAATATCATGGTTAAAATTATCTGGTTGTGCTCATTAATATCTTTCCTAAAATAGGGTTGTTAGAACTGCACACAATCCTATAGGAATGGTCTGTCCAGAACAGCAATGAGTACCACCTCCTCCATGGGAACACAGTAGCTTTCATAATGCAGCTTGGAATAGAATGACCTCTTTGAGGTAACCAAGGACTTCTTACCTTTATGTTCTATGAGAAGCAATGTGATGCTGTAGAAAAAAATACTTGTATGACAGCCATGATGTCTGACTGACTTCTGTTTCTAGCTTTACCACTAACTAGCTGTTTGGACTTGGATATATAATTTCTTTTCTCTGGGCCACAGATTCAATATTTGTAAAATGTAGGGTTGGAAGAAAATGTCCCCCAAGTCTTTTCTAGTAAAATGAGCAGTAAAATGGAAATACAGAGAAATTAAGTACATAACCTAAAGTCAGGATAGGGTGGATAGAGTGTTGGGCCTAGAGTCAGGAAAACTCACCTTCCTAGCTCGAATACAGCTTCAGACACTTACTTGTTGTGTGACTCTGGGCAAGTCATTTCACTCAGTTTGTTTTAGTTTCCTCATCTGTAAAATGAGCTGGAGAAGGAAATGGCAAACCGCTTTTGCATCTTTGCCAAGGAAACCCCAAAAGGGATCACAGAGAGTTTGACATGACTGAAAAAGGACTGAACAACAACAAACAACAGCAATGCCTAGGGCAGCTAGGTGGCTGAGTAGATAGAGCATGGATCCTGGAGTCAGAAGGACCTGAGTTCAAATTTGACCTCAGAAATACGTAGCTCTGTGACCTTGGGCAAGTCACTTAACTCCATATCTAAAATTAGTTACATAACTGAAATCAGAATTTAGGTGTCTGAACTGCTAATTCTAACATCCTGTAACTACTACATGCCCTTCAGCTGCCAATTCTTGGCCTCGTTTGAGAGACAAATATTGAAAGATGCATATTGAATAAAGGCATATAATGAATCACTGTGTATAGTCTTAGATAATATTCGTGATGTTGCCAACCAGAAGAAGTGGCATTTTAATCATAGCAATTAGTTGCCTTGCACTGAAGTACTATCACAAAATCACAGATTTTGAGAGATGGAAGCACTTCAGAGCCTAATTAATACACAGAAGGAACCCCTGATATAATTAATACACAAATGGAACCCACCTGAAAAAGTGGCTGTCCAGAATTTTTTTGATGGTGGAACCCACTCCCGCTTGAGGGAGTCCAACATACTTTAAAACAGATCTAGTCTTTGGAAGTTTTTTTCCTGACATCAAGTTTAACTTTTCAACTCTTTGTAACTTACATCTAGTGCTACTGGTTCTGTCCTCTGGGGTCAAATGAAATAAGTCCAGTTCTTCCTATATATGATAACTCTTCAAATGTTTGAAGAAAGCTATCATGCCAACCTTACTACCCTGCATTTTTCCTTCAGTCACCTCTTCTTTGAGTCAACTTTTTAAACATTGGCAGTTTATTCAACTGATCACCATGACATTGGGGTGACCCAGATTTCTCAGTCTATTACAAATAAACATGAGCTCTGCCAGGATTACTAAATTCAAAAGTTTTGCATAGTAACCCAGTGACTGGAAATTCTATATGTGTTTGTATGTTTGTGTATGCATATATATAAACTTTTAGTGCATCAGCCTAGTTAATGATAATAAATATCCATAGTTTCCTTCAAATTTTAACTCAAACATCTTGTACATGTTTTTCCTTTACATTTTTAATTATGAACTTAACAAACATAAAAAATGACTATTTCTATATAGAAGGAACAAAAAAGGAATGCATGTGAAGCAATAAACCACTATTACTGATTGTTGTGTGTGTGTGTGCAATTTAGCATTGGTAGAGGAGTTAATAAAGTCAGAGAAAATGACACAAAGATGGCAGAGTTAGTGGCAGATTTGGGATTTTACTTAAGCTATTCTGATTCCAAGGCCAGTGTTGTTTTTGCTTTGCTTGTTTCTGTAACTGGTCTCTAAATGCAGAAAACCTCATAACCATGAAATCTGTATACAATCCAACAACAAGCATTTATAAAGTGCTGACTCTATGCATGGCACCATGCTAAGCATTGAGAAATAAAAGATAAGCAAAATAGCCTCTGCCCTCAAGAAAACTGACCAAAAGAGAATGTTTAGAGAGAGAAGAAAAGCAGACAGCACAGAGCCTGGTGGAACATTCCACAGTTAGGAGATAGGTCGTGAACGACAATTTAGCAGAGGATACTGAGGAATGGTTTTAGCAGAAGCCAGGTAGGATGAAGGATAGGAGAGAGTTAGAGAGTGTGTAGAGAGCATGTAGTTAAAAGAGCATTAGATTTGGATTTAGAAAATCTAGGTTCAAATCCCAGCTTGGTTCTTAACTACTGCGGCACCTTAAGCAAATCAGTTGAAATCTTTGGACCTCCTCTGCAAAATTAGGTTTCAGACTGAATGATCTCTAAAACTCCTTCCACCTCAATATTTCTGATCATATAATACAAGACAATTTTAATGTAGCAGCAGCAGCAACCCGCCAAAACAACTGTAACAACCTAAAAATATGATATGATAGGTTACAATACAACATAATATAATACAATACAATGATATATAACATACTATACAATGTAACACAACATAATGCAATAGAATACAATAGAATATAACATAACATCTTTTATAATCCATGTTGTTTTTGTTTGTTTGTTTGTTTTTGGTGAGGACAATTGGGATTAAATAACTTGCCCAGAGTCACACAGCTAGTGAGTGTTATGTGTCTGAGGCCACAATTAGAACTCAGATCCTTCTGATTCCAGGGCCAGTCCTCTATCTACTGTGCCGCCTCACTGCATCAAATAGAAGATTATTTCAGTCCAACTGCCAAGTAACACAACAAGTGGGAAATGCTTTGGTGTCCATTGAAACAGGATCTGAACTATTGAAATGGGCAAATTGGTCATCTCATCAATAAATTTAAAGTTATTCCAACATCTGTGCTATGAAAACAAGGACCAATGAAGCTCATTTTTAAATGAATGAAGTCTTCTTGATGATTGGCATTAATTCTTAGGAACTCATTCTTCCCCAGTCTTTTCTCCATAGGAAGTAGAATATATTAATTGTTTTTTATTTTTGTTTTTTTGGGAGCTTGGGGGGAAGTGCTTTATGTGTAAGAATGGGCATAATTGATTTTACTCAATCACTCATAGAATTTTGACTAATTGTGGAATAGTCCTTTAGAGTATAGAAACATTGCGCAAGCAATGAAGGTCTGAGACAAGACCAGAGAACAAAAACAGACAACCTGTGAAGCTCTGTATCTAGAGGCAGCAAGACCTGAGAAGTCACCCAGCCCTAGGACTGGGTGGGGCTTTAAAAGTCTTAGGAGAAGTAGAGGTAATGAAAAGCTGGTTCTATAGGCCTCAAAGAAAATGTAAGCCCCGGGGCTCTGATAACCATAAAATTCTGTCCTAAGACACTAGAGAGGCTCCTGATGATACAAAACTTTGAACTTCAAAATCCATTGGGTAGCCTGATACCCAGATCTGAAGGTCAGCACAGGAATTCGTAAGACCAAGGGCAAAAACAAGCAGGGCTGACACCACTCCAACCAAAAGTACAATAAGGAGCAGAGTTTTGTTTTGGTACAAATCCCTAATTCAGGAGTAAAGTTTGTCTGTAGAATAAATCAAAGAAAACATGTACCAGTATTGACAGTTATTGAAAATCTAATACTATAACAACTATACATATAGACACAAAGAAAAAAGTGGATTTTCCTCAAAAATTACATAAATAGCTAGACTAAATAAAGCAAGGGATAAAAAATAAAATAAAATCTCTTGAGGAAAGAATTATTTTGAAAAATACATTTATTAAATGAAAAAAGTAGTAAATTTTACATAAGAAATGGAATTTTTGAAAAATAGATCAAACAGAAATCAATAACAACAAATGAGACAACAAAAATGTCAGAACATAATCAAAGCAATGTTTTTAACTAAAATAAAATATAAAAAGGAATTTGAAATATAGGTCAAAGTAAGATCATTTAAAAGACATCAAATATTCTTAAAACTGTTATAAATAAGTGTGGAGAATATATTTTAAGAAACTATAAATGAAAACTGACCAGATCTATTAGAACTAGGGGGTAAAATAAAGTTGGAAAGAATCCACTGATCAGAACTGGAAGTTTATACTAAAAATGAGACAAAAAATCATAGAATGCAGTATTCCAAAAGCAAAAGATATGTGTTTACAACTAAGTATAATTCAATTTAAGTATATCTTACAGGGGAATATATATAATATGTATTCTTATATATAGTATAATCTTACAGGGAAAAAAACCCAGACCCTTAATGGAACAAAAGACTTTCAAACATTTTTGACAAAAAGATCAGGGCTGAGTAGTAATTTTGAAAGGAAAACTCAAGTCCAGAGAAAGCTAGATAGTTACATTTGAGTAACTGGAAGGAAAGGAATGATATTAAGCAAAATTTTCCATACTGGGAGAAAAAGGGGGGAAAAGTTTCCCTTCAGAAACTTAATGTCTTTCAAAAAAAATATTGAGAGACTCCAAGATGTATTGGTTTTGTTCTGAGGCATTAGATGAACCTTATTTTTACCTAACCTGACAAAGTAGGGTTGAACACACACACAAAGTTTAACATAGACATATATCAAAGAAAAAGCAAACAAGAATGGGTGATATGAGGTAGGATAAAAGTCACAAGAAAATATTTTTGGATCCCTAGCAAAAGATTAAAAGGGGGGATGAAATAAAATAATTAGGGTGGGGGTGATTACCTTATATTTCATCTTAGACAGTTGGGGAATGGTTGAATAAATCATGATATTTAAATGTAATGAAATTTATACCACAAAAATGACAAAAGACTGTTTTAGAGAATCTTCTGTATAGGAACTGACATTAAGTACAGTGAGAAGAACTAGGAGAACAATTGATATAAGGATAATAACATAGTAAAGAAATTCAAGTTAGAAACACTTAAGCATCCTGATCAAAATGATCTCTAACCATATTTCTTGAGGAACTATGATGAACACAAAGTGCAGAGATAGCCATTATTTTACATGGATACTATACGTATTTGTTTTGCTTGTCTATGATTTGCTTGTCTATTTGTTTTTCTAATGTATTTTATTTGTTAAATATTCTCAATTACATATAAAATTTTAACATTCACTTTTTAAAAATTTTAGTTACATTTTCTCTCTCCCATTTTCCCCTCCTCATTCCTTTAAAAAGGCAAGCAATTTTATTTCAGTTACACATATGAAGTCATGAAAAACACATTTCCATAGTAGCCATGTTGTAAAAGAAAACACATACTCACAAAGTAAAAAGATATATGCTTCAATGTGTTTCAAAGCTCATCAATTCTCTCTCTGGAGATGGAACATTTTTGAACATTCTACTTTGGAATTAACTGAGATCATTATCTTGATCAGAGTAGCTAAATCTTTCACAGCTGATCATCCTTACCACACTGCTGTTATAGTATTCTCCTAGATTCTATCACTTCACTTTGCATTGAGTTCATATAAGTCTTCCCAGTTTTTTTTCTGAAACCATCCTGCTCATCATTTCTTATAGCATAATAGTATTCAATCAGAATCATATATCAGAACTTGTATAGCCACTGCCCAAATGATGGGCCTCTCCTCGATTTTCAATTCTTTGCCACCACAAAAAGAGTTGCTGTAAATATTTTTGTATAAGGTGGTCCTTTTCCCTTTCCTTTCATCTCTTTGGAATATCAACCTAGTAGAGATATTGCTGGGTCAAGTGTATACACAATCTTTTCTAGCTCGTTGGGCATAGTTCCAAATTGTTCTCCAAAATGGTTGGGCTAATTCACAACTCCACCAGCAGTGCAATAGTATCTCAATTTTCTGCATTCTCTCCAGCATTTGTCACTTTCCTTTTCTGTCATGTCAGTCAATCTGAAAAGTATGAGGCAGTATCTCAGAGTTGTGTTTCAATTTGCATTTTTCTAATCAATAATGATTTAGAGCATTTTTATATGATTATTGACAGCTTTGTTTTTTTTTCCTCAAAATTTCCTGTTCATATGTTTGACCATTTATCAACTCAGGAATGGCTCTTATTTTTTTTTTTTTTATAAATTCTTAGTTCCCTATATATTTGAGAAATGAGGTCTTGTCAGAGAAATTTGCTGTATTTTTTCTCACTTTCCTTTTTTTGTCTCTTAATTTTGGCTGCATTAATTATGTTTATGCAAAAGCTTTTTAATGTCATGTAATCAAATTATCCATTTTACTTCCTGTGATTTCCTTTATTTCTTGCTTGATCATAAACTCCTCTCTTATCCATAAATCTGACAGTTACATTTTCCCACACACCTTTAATTTACATGTTTTATTGATTACCTTGATATTATTGACCTTTTGTTCCTCCAGATGAATTTTGTTATTTTTCCTAGCTCTAGAAAATAATTATTCAGTATTTTAAATGGTATGGCACTGAATAAACAAATTAAATTAGAATTATCATTCTTATTAGATTATCTCGGTCTACCCATGAGCAGTTAATATTTCTCCAATTGTTTAGATTTATCATTGTATAAAATTGTTTTTTTTTAATTTTGTTTATATTGTCCCTGAGTTTATGTTGGCAGGTAGACTCACAGGTGTTTTATATTATCTGCAGGTAATTATGTGTTACAAAGTGTTTTTTTTTTAATCTTCTCTTGTTTTCTGTCATTTAATTATAGGAATGAGGGGAGGGAATTCACAATAGGATTCCCCAAATAGAGGGAAATTGACTACTGATAGGTTATAACATGCATTTGGTTTTAGCTCTTTTCTCCCCTCCACGAAGGCTGGAGCTAATACCAACATTGAAACACTACTTGTTCAAGTAAACCTTTCTCATGGACTTAGCTGGAAGGCTTAAGCCATACAATTTCTCATACTTGAATTTCTAGGTCTTGACCTCACTTGTTCTTTAAATGACCCAAAGGACATGACCAAGTTTCCTCAACCAATGTGAATATACTTCCTGTAGAACTTAGTTGGAATGTATTTGCTTGATTTTATTCAATTCAGATGTGTTCCTGCTTGGTTAAAGTATCAAGGCTTAACAGTTTAGCATTTATTTTAAGGATATTGGTCATTGAAGACTAAATATCCTCAACCCTTCCCCTAAGTCAAATGAATCTCCACTCTGGTGTTACATTACTTGAATTGTGATCCAGGACCAGAAGAACTGTTTCTCCTGCCAAACAAGTAAAGCTCTTGTGATTTTCCTTTAGCTGAAAAATCCTGCCTTTGCAGTGAGGGCAGAATAAATTTTATTCTTCTGCATCTCTAGCCTGCTCTCCAGCCTCCTGTAGGAAGAGGATGAACATCATTTTATCACATCAGTCTCATGGCTTTGAGTTAGAGGGAGCAAATCTCATTCTATTATGCCAGATATCCTGCCTTCTCACTAACCTCATCATTCCTCAACCCTATGTCTCTTGCCTGGTCTCCAGCCCATCCATTCCTTTGGGCTCTAGTATTATTCGTTTGTGAAAGAAAATTAAATTCAATCATGCTACATCTCTTACCTAGTCTCCAGTCTCAAGCAATAAGAGGATGAATGAAATTCTATCAAGGCAGGCTCCCACCTTTAGGGTAAGAGGAGAGAATACCATTCCATCTCTCTGTATTTCCTGCCTGTTCTCTAGCCTTCCATTGGAAGAAGAGGAATACCAATCATCATACCAATCTCTATCTTTTTTAAATAATGGGAGAAAAATCTTTTCATTTTGCTATGTGTCCTATTTCATCCCCAGCTTCACCATTCTACCATCCCATATCTCCTATGAGAAGAAATGTCATTCCATCATAAACCAGTCCCAAGCCTTTGGGGTAAAGGGAAAGGATGCCATTGCATTGGGTCAGGTCTCCTATACCCTTCAATAAGAGAAGAAATACATTGACCAAGCCCCAGATTCTTTCCTTACAGGAATGAGGGAAATTCTACCAAATCTCTTGTGTGGTCTCATGTTTTAGGGAAAGGAGAATAGCACTGCTCCTTCATCTCTAAGCAGTTATTCCAAACCAGTGAACTGCCTAACGCCTTAGGAGGACTTGACCCTAAGGCCAAAACCAAATGTCTAATGAAAATCTATCTAAACACATTTTTTGATGACTTACTAACTCCAGTCCTGCCCCCCCCCGACCAGTCATACCCACTGTATCCCATTGATTCTAAATCCCTGGCATGTTCTTAATCCCTGGCATTCAAACCCTCTTCCCTATCCCCTATTGTCCAATCTCTTATTCTCATTCCACCCAACCTATCTCCTTCTCAGTGCCCCCCTTCTACCCACCCCACTACACTGCACCCTCTGAAAAGTCTGTACCATAGGTAAAAAGTTCCTATCCACTGACTTTCATTGAGTTCTGACTATCTCCAGAGGCCGCAGTCCATCCTGGCTTCCTTTTCTGGAATTCATTGCACTTTCAATCTTTCCCTTGACTCATTGTTTGAGGTGGGGGAGTTGGAATACTCTTTGACCCTCATGGTCACTTCCAAGGTCTTCCTCTGTCACCATCATTCAGCAACCTCTGGTCCTCTGAAGTTTACTCACTTCATATTTATCACCAAACACAAATGCTCATAGCTGTTGCCTACTAGTTTCCTAAATCTGTTCCTTCTTTCTTCAATGAGTTCAGTGTCATGAGGCCCTCTTCGCCTCATGCCTGCACAATATAACCTCCTGGTTGGATTCCCTGCTACAAGTCTCTGCTCACTCAAGTCCATCCTCCACTCAGCTGTCAAATTTATTTTCCTAAAGTGCAAATCCGACCATTTCAATCAACCAATAAATGATTAAACCAACATTAAGTTCCTTTTATGTGCCAGGGAGCATGCTAAGCATTGGAGATTAAAAGGAAAAGCACACAGGCAAAAAAAAAACAGTCCTTGCCCTCAAGCTGCTTACAATTTAATGGAGGAAACAACATGCAAATAAATATAGATAAAGCAAGCTATACAGGAAAAATAGGAGATAATTAACAGAAGGAAGGTACTGGAATTAAGAAGAGTTGAGGAAGGCTTCATTTAGAAGGTGATATTTTAGTTTGGACTTAAAGGAAAGCAGAGAGGTCAGCAGTCAGAATAGAGGAAGGAGCATAGGGCACAGTCAGAGAAAATGTCCAGAGAGAAGAGATAAAGTGTCTTGTTTGTGGAAAAACCAGGAGTCCAATTTCATTGGGTTGGGGAGTAAAATGTAAGAAAACTGGAAAGGTAGGAAAAGATTAGGTCATCCAGAGATTTAAATGCCAAACAAAATATTTTGTATTTGATCCTGGAGCCATTGCGGTTTATTGAGTAGGTGCAGGGGTGACACTATTGAATCTGTGCTTTAGGAAAATCACTTTAGTGGTTGAGTAGAGAATGGAGTAGAGTGAAGAGAGACTTGAGGCAGGCAGAGCTAGTCTAGAAGTGAGGTTATGATGGCCTCCAGAAGAGTGGTGGCAGTATCAAAGGAGAGAAGGAAGTGTATATGATGGATGTCACAAAGGTTAAATCAGCAGGCCTTAGCAATAGATTTGATGTGAGCGATGAAAGATAATCAGGAATCCAGGGTGATTCCTAGGTTTTTAAGCTGAGGGACTAAAACAATGATATTACATATCTACAATGATAGGGAAGATAGGAGCCTGGAGGATTTATGGGAAAAGATAATGAGTTCTGATTTGTACACATTGAGTTTCACACCTCTACTCAATTATCTCAACTGGCTTCTTACTGCCTCCAGAATGAAATATGAAACTACCTGTTTACCATTCAAAACCCTTTAAAAACTACCTGTTCTCTCCATTTCCAGCCTTCCTACTTACAACTTATACCCATCCCAAAACCAACCTCCTCTGCCCATACACAGTGATCCAGTGACTCTCATCACCTTCCTATTTCTTAGACATGATGCTCCATCTCCACATTCTAGGCATTTTCAGTGACTTGCCCATGCTTAGAATGGTCTTCCTTGGGGGGCAGAGCCAAGATGGCGGAGTGAAAGCAATGACTTGCTTAAGCTGTCCCCCAAACCCCTCCAAATATTCAAAAAAATGGCTCTAAACAAATTCTGAAGCAGCAGAACCCACAAGAAGACAGAGTGAAACAAATTTCCAGCCCAAGACAACCTGGAAGATTAATCAGAAAGGTGTATCGCGCCAGGCTGGGAGCACAGCATGGGCAACCAGCCCGCAGCGAAATTGGAGCAGGCCTCAGACCAGTGAATCATGGGTTGCTGTGGCGGTTTTCAGACTCCTCAATCCAAGAATGTCAATGACAACTTAGAAGGTCAGTGGAAAAACTCTGTTTCTGCAGTACACAGAGAGGAAGGCAGGGTTTCAGCTCCATTCCCCAAGAGCATGGACCTAGGGGGTGCAGCTGCTTCTCAAGCTTCCCACCCACAGACTGAGGGGTAATCCAGTGGCTGATCAGAGAGGGATTGCAGGGATCTCTTTGCCAGTGCTGAGACAGGAATCTCTTCCTTTGCCCGTGTGTGGATCTGGGTCACAGTTCTGGGTGGCAGTGCTGGGGTGAGGAGGAGCGCTGGCATTGTAGAGCTTCTAGTGGCTGTGAAAAGAAACCCCTCCTCACAGTTACAGGGCAGAAAGGAGTACTTGTGGTCACAGGCCAGGAAAGGAGTAAAAACCTCACCCCTTATCATACCACCTTGGAAGAACTGAAAATTTACAGGTCCCTACAAGTATCTCTGAAAACAGCTACACAAACCCCTGAAGCTTGGGACAGTACACTCTCCACATTGGAAGCAGACTCTTACCTTAACAAAGAGTTTAAAACTCAAGTAATTGGCTGGTATCATGAGCAAGCAGCACAAAAAGAGTCAGAATATATTATCTTACTTTGGTGACAAAGAAGATCAAAATATACAACCAGAACAAGACAACAAAGTCAAAGCTCCTACATCCAAAGCCTCCAAGAAAAATATCAATCAGTCCCAGGCCTTGGAAGAGATCAAAAGGGATTTTGAGAAGCAAGTAAGGGAAGTAGAGGAAAAACTGGGAAGAGAAATGAAAGTGATGCAAGAAAATCATGAAAAACAAGTCAACAGCTTGCTAAAGGAGACCCAAAAAAATACTGAAGAAAATAACACCTTAAAAAATAGCCTAACCCAAATGGCAAAAGAGGTCCAAAAAGCCAATGAAGAGAAAAATGCCCTGAAAAGAAAAATTGGCCAAATGGAAAAGGAAGTCCAAAAGATTACTGAAGAAAATACTTCCTTAAAAATTAGAATAGAGCAATTGGAAGAGAGTGACTTTATGAGAAATCAAGACACTGTAAAACAAATCCAAAAGAATGAAAAATTAGAAAACAATGTGAAATATCTCATTGGAAAAACAACTGACCTGGAAAATAGATCCAGGAGAGAGAATTTAAAAATTATTGGACTATCTGAAAGCCATGATCAAAAAAAGAGCCTAGACATCATCTTTCAAGAAATTATCAAGGAAAACTGCCCTGATATTTTAGAACCAGAGGGCAAAATAGAAAATGAAAGAATCCACAGATCTCCCCCTAAAAGTGATCCCCAAAGGAAAACTCCTAGGAATATTATAGCCAAATTCCAGAGTTCCTAGGTCAAGGAGAAAATATTACAAGCTGGCAGAAGGAAAAAATTAAAGTACTGTGGAAACACAATCAGGATAACACAAGATTTAGCAGCTTCTACATTAAAGGACCTCAGGGCATGGAATATAATATTCCAGAGGGCAGAGGAGATAGGATTACAACCAAGAATCACCTACCCAGCAAAACTGAGTATAATCCTTCAGGGGAAAAAATGGTTATTCAGTGAAATAGAGGACTTTCAAGCATTCTTGATGAAAAGACCAGAGCTCAATAGAAAATTTGACTTTCAAATACAGGACTCAAGTGGAACATGAGGAGATAAACACGAAAGAGAAATCATAAGAGACTTATTAACATTGAACTGTTTACATTCCTGCATTGAAAGATGATATTTATAACTCATGAGACCTTTGTCAGTATTAGGGTAGCTGAAGGAAAAAAATTATATATATGTATATATGGATAGATAGATACAGGGCACAGGGTGAGTTGAAGATTAAGAGGTCATATCTGGAGAATAAAATTAAGGGATGAGGGAGTATTATACTCAGAGAAGAAGAAAGGCAGAGGTAGAATGGGGTAAATTATCTCACAAAAAGAAAAAAAAACAGAAAAGAAAAGTCTCTTACAGTGGAGGGGAAGTAGGGGAAGGTGAGAGGGAATGAGTGCATCTGATTCTCATAGGATTTGACTTAAGGAGGGAATAATAATCACATCCAACTGGGTATGGAAATCTGTCTTACCCTACAGGAAAATAGGGGGAGAAGGGGACAAGAGAACAGGGGGATGACAGAGAGGAGGGCAGACTGGAAAGGGGGTAATCATAAGGAAATACTTCTGAGGAGGGACAGGGTCAAAAGAAAGAATAGAATAAATGGGAGGGCAGGATAGGATTAAGGGAAATAGAGTTAGTTTTTCACAATATGTCTACTATGGAAGTATTTTGCATAACTGCACAAGTATAACCTATATTGAGTTGTTTGCCTTTTCAGTGAGGGTGGGTGGGGAGGGAAGAAGAGAGAAAATTTGAAACCTAAAGTTTTAAAAATATGTGTTTAAAAAAATGTTTTCACATCCTACTGGGAAATAAGAAATACAGGAAATAGGTTATAGAAGTCTATCCTGCCATACAGGAAAATAGAAGGGGAAGGGAATAAGAGAAGGGGGGAGAGATAGAAGAGAGGACAGACTAGGGGAAGGGATATTCAGAATGTGTGCCATCTTGGGGTGGGGGGAGGGGTGAGATGGGATGAAAATTTGGAACTCAAAAACTTGTGGAAGTGAATGTTGAAAACTAAAAATAAATAGATTTATATTTAAAAAAAAGAATGGTCTTCCTTCTCATCACAACCTCCTGACTTCCCTGAATTCTTTCAATTCCCTGCTGAAATCCAACTTTCTATAGGAATCCTTTCCTAATCCCCCTTACTTCTACTATATATATATATATATATATATATATATATATATATATATGTATATATATGTATATATATATATATATATATATATATATATATATATAACTTGTTCTATATTGCTGTTTGTATATTGCCTTTCCATTAGACTCTGAGCTCTTTGAAAGCATCTACTGAATGCCATTTTTGTTTTTGTTTTTGTTTTTACCTGTCACCAAGTCTTAGCACAATACCTAGAACATAGTAAGCACTTACTAAATCTTTATTGATTGATAATACTAGAAGTATTCTCTCAAAAAAGATAGCTTTTCAGTCCTTCTTGGGGGCCTTCTTTCTAACTATGCATGGCGGAAAGAAGGTTGTACATGAAACCCTCTGAGAAAGCAAGTGGGAAATCCTGGAAGAAGCACAACAGACGTAGGGGTGACGCAAGCTAGAAACAGCAAAGAACTGAGGAGGGTCTACACCCCTGGATTCACCAGCTTTAAACTGTAGGTAAACAGGAGAAAGCAGTGGGCAGCCATACATAAAGCCATATGTGGTAACAGTAGCAGGAGAGCAACTTGCATATCTAGAATTATAAGTGATGGGGAATTTCTAAAGATACTTGAAACCTGGTTATTTACTGGCAATTTAATATTTTCTTTCCTTCTATTCTTTTAATAAAATTTCCTTCCTTTTTGAAATCTATGAACTTGCATATTTGAAAATGGGGAGTTATTCTCATTATACTAGGAATTTCCATTTTCTAGGTTTTCCCAGTATTAAAGGGTTGAACGTTACCAGTAAGAATCTTCTGACATTTGGGAAAAGAGAGCCTGAATGTGTTCTTCTGATGCTGACATTCTACTAAAAGTACACAGTTTAGGATCAAAGATTTGGAACCTGAAAGTGACCTTAGAAGTCATTTAGAAACTCATTTTACAGATAAGGAAAGTGAGATCTAGATAAGTTAAGTAATTTGCCTAAATTCAGTTGTTAAATGATGCCTGGTTCAAACCAGGATTTGAACCCAATTCTTTTAACTCCAAATCTAATAATCGTGCCTCAGAAACTTGCTTGGGTTTTAGGATCTTAAATTATCATACTGCAAAGCATTTTCCAAAGTGTGTGTGTGTATATATACGTATATATGCATATATATACGTATATATACACACACACATATATATGTATGTATATGTATGTGTGTGTGTATGTATATATATGTATATATGTGTGCGAGTATATGTATGTGTATATGTTTGTGTGTATTTATACATATACATATATGTTTGCATATGTGTATATATGTATATGTGTGTGTGTGTGTATATATATATGTATGTATATACATATGTTTTAAATTAGGTCCCTTACCTACCACATGATATAGTTTGGTATTCTCAAGCTACTTATCTCCTTACTAAAACTGGAGCTTGCAAGAATGGGAATGACATTTTGCCATTTGCCTTTTCCATTGCACGGACTATAAAAAAGATGATTTTGGCGATTAAGCTGGAGCTTCTAAGGCATGAAGTTACTTCTATTGTTTAAAAATAAGGAACGTCTGCAAAATACCTTTGGACAGCTGATGTTATCTTTTTCCAACTCTACTTCCCTGAAGGTCACATTTACATAACAGTTCAGATTGCCTGTTCATCCAATAAAAAGGGATTTCAGGGGTGGTGGATTTCCCCATACTAACACAAGACATCTCAGCACATCTTAGAAAAACATTAGCCAGACAGATTTATGTCTTTGCTTCCAAATTGCATTGATATTTATTGCTTCCCGTATAATGACTGTATTATATGCCTGATTGTTTCCAGGTATTAGTGTAATATGAATACATTAGTTGCCACTTTCTTTGTGCTATAAAGTACAAAAGCAAATGACAGAAAACAGATTAAAGTGGGGCCACGTGTGTTTAGAGTGTCTGGTGAATTAATCTGGAGGAAGTAGGAAAAAATTGTGAATGGTACAATGCCCTCAAGCCTTATCTTACCACCTGTGAAGGTCAGAGTTACAAAGCTCCCCCCTGCACTGAACAATATTACAAGGGTGGGGGCAATGGAATCGTAAAAGAGACTAGTTATTAGCTTATCTCAAAGCAGCTATCAATACTGATATAACTTTCATCAGACCTTGTTTTCCTGGGCCAACCCAGTCAGACATAGGTGTCCTAGGTCAGGACTCTACTCTTTCTTCTAATGTTGCTTATCCTTCCCTTCAGCCCTGCCACCACCATTCCGTAAAGCAGCTCCTATGAAGAAGAAACCCCACATCCTCAACAACTGCTACTCATAGACATCAAGGTAACCTAGCTGGAGTAGTAAGACACTCTGAGGGGGACAAAGGCTGCACCACGTTCTAGGCCAGTCAAACCATCACCACCAGCACCAGCTTGATTACTGCTTCCCCACATACCCTGATGAAGGCAGCCCAGGATGCCAAGAGTCTTGGAAAGAGCAGTATTTCCAACCTAGTGCCAACATCTATAGACCTGAGAAGCAACCCTTGTAAAGATGCATGCTGGCTTCTGCTCATGCTCCTGAAGACCCAGAAAAGAAAACTCTTGTCACCAAAATCTGTGGCACTGTTGAATGATTCAAAACCAGAATCTGATCTAATATTATGAAGGAAAATGACATTTAAAAGTGGCATTATCTCTTGCCTGCCTGCTGTACTCCATGACTTTTCAGCTCAAACCTCCCATATATGTTGTCTCTCTGTACCATGTTAATTTTCTGTTTGTATCCACAGCCCTTAGTATAGTGCTTTACATATGGTAAGTGCCTAACATACTTCATTAATTCATATCAGCCATGCAAGAAATAATAGCAAAGAAGTATAAAATCAATACTTCCCACCTACTTAATGCAGCTCTGTTAAATTTTCCTCACAACAAACTTATTAGATAGGCACATGAATTTCAGAGTACTAGAAACTCTCAAATTCTGCTTTGGAGGTAGGAGACACTCAAGAACACATGTAGAAATTTTATAATGGTGTAGCCCTACAAAAGATTATAGGATTCATAAAATGTAGGAAGAAACTTCTATCATCACATCTTTTTCATTCAGAGTTGCTGGCTAAGCCAAGCAATCAATACTAGGTCATCCAAATGTGGTTTTGATTGGTTGTTATACCTAGCCAATTGATAATTCAGCCAAGCAGCATTGTAGAAAACCAATTACAGCTTTGCTGTTTGGTACAATATTGATTGACAGTTTGACAAGCCAGTGACAGAGAATCCAGTGATTCTAACGGGTTTCCATGCAAAGATCATACCTTTTCAAATGGAAAACCTCAAATTATTCCAATATATATATGGCCCAAACTATCAACTTATTTGAAACTTCTATTCATACTTATAGATGATCAGGAAAGAGAAAAAAAAATCTTTCTTCTACACTTATATACTTAGGAGGAATGTACTGGTCTCCTAAATATATAGAGGGCAGATATTGATACTGACTACAGTCCCATTTTGATAGCCACCACTAGCATATTTAGCATATGCTAAATTCCAGGAGGTTTTTGGACACAACAGAACTGTATGTGAATGTCGCTTATTTTTTTTAGTAAACCAGATTTGGTAAGGTAGGATTGGATTTTCATTCAAAGTGAAGAAATTGGCTTAGTTCTCCTAGAGAATTGATCACCAGCAATTAGAACTGCGTGCTCAGGGAAATATAATATGGCATAGTTTTTTTGTTTGTTTGTTTGTTTGTTGTGTTTTGTTTTTCAGATCTTGGACTCAGAAACAGAAAATCTGTGTACGAGTCCTAGGTCTGCTACTAACTAAATGTTTGACCTTGGATAGGTCAATTCTGTCCACCAGACCTCAATTTTCTGCTCTGTGAATTAAAAGGATTTGAAAAATTGATTTCATGGTCTCTTCCAGCTCTAGGAATTTTATAATTTTATATAAAGCACACAGAAATAGATAAGACAGATTATTAATCTTCAATTGACAGATCAGTTAGCAGCCCTTAAGTACCCCAATTTACCAAATTGTACTCATTGGCCAGGCTTGGCTCTATCAAGAGTCAGAAAATTTTGTCATTGAAATTTTCTCTTCAAAGAATTATTCTCATCCATTAAATCCACTGAGTGTTGGAATGGATTAGTTCTCCAACAGATACAACCTTTATGACCTAGATGTTATACATTTTATAAATAGCCAAAATTGCCACAGTCAATTCCACAAACAAGAAAATTCAGCCATGAAAATTAATTGTGGTTTCCACCAACTTTGGTTAGTGGATTACTTGTTAGGTTTGCCCTAATTCTGGAATTGTAATGCTTTCTAGCTTTACTGACAAGATTTTTGCTGAGAGAGGTTGCAAAGAGGGAAGATAAATGACAAGGACATTTATTTTTTAAGAGGACAACAATGTGTAATATAAATTGGCCTTTAATCATTTAAATCAAATTAGTTGTTATCCAGGATACTTAGGAGTTTATATTGAACCCTCATTCCACTTTGCATTCATTGCAACCTACTTTTATCTCTGCCATCACAATTCCCATTCTAGCCTGGCGGACCTACTGATCAGCTTATCTGTCCTTACCTCACCATGACAGAATTAGCCCTAGCGTAAAATACAATATATTAGGGAAGAAAGGATATATGCACTTATTAAGTACCTGCTATGTTTTAGTTACTGTGCTATCTACTTTACAAATATTGTTTCATTTGACCCTTATAGCAACTCTAGGAAGTAGGTGCTATAATTATCCTCATTTTGCAATTAAGGAGACTGAGGCAGATAGAAATTAAATGACTTCCCAATATCACACAGCTAGTAAATATCTGAAGCTAAATTATAACTCAAGTATTTTTTTAAATTTTTTTAAATAAATAAATTTATTTGATTTTAGTTTTCAACTTTCACTTCTGGGAGCCAAGATGGCAGAGTGAAAGCAGTGACTTCCTTGAGCTCTCCCCTAAACCCCTCCAAATACTCATAAAAAATGGCTCTAAACAAATTCTGAAGCAGCAGAACCCACAAAAAGACAGAGTGAAACAAATTTCCAGCCCAAGACAACCTGGATGATTGATCAGAAAGGTGTATTGCGCTGGGCTGGGAGTGCAGCGCAGCATGGGTGCACAGGCCACAGCAAACCTGGAGCAGGCCTCAGAGGACTGAATCACAGACAGCTGTGGAGGTTTCCAGACTCCTCAACCCACGAATGCCAATGACAATTTAGAAGGTCAGTGGGAAAAGTCTGTTTCTGTCGGTGGTCAGAGAGGAAGGCAGGTTCCGAGCTCCATTCCCCAAGAGCCTGGCCCTGGGGGGGGGCAGCTGCTTCCCGAGCTTCCGGCCCACAGACTGAGGGGGAATCCAGTGGCTGATCAGAGAGGGACTGCAGGGATCTCTTTGCCAGTGCTGAGGCAGGAATCTCTTGCTTTGCCCGTGTGTGGATCTGGGTCACAGTTCTGGGTGGCAGTGCTGGGGTGAGGAGGAGCGCTGGCATTGGTGGAGCTTGTAGTGGCTGTGAGAGGAACCCCTCCTCACAGTTACAGGACAGAAAGGAATACTTGTGGTCACAGGCCAGGAAAGGAGTAAACACCTCACCCCTTATCATACCACCTTGGAAGAACTGAAAATTTACAGGTCCCTACAAGTATCTCTGAAAACAGCTACACAAACCCCTGAAGCTTGGGACAGTACACTCTCCACATTGGAAGCAGACTCTTACCTTAACAAAGAGTTTAAAACTCAAGTAATTGGCTGGATCATGAGCAAGCAGCACAAAAAGAGTCAGACTATATTATCTTACTTTGGTGAAAAGAAGATCAAAATATACAACCAGAAGAAGACAACAAAGTCAAAGCTCCTACATCCAAAGCCTCCAAGAAAAATATGAATCAGTCCCAGGCCTTGGAAGAGCTCAAAAGGGATTTTGAGAAGCAAGTAAGGGAAGTAGAGGAAAAACTGGGAAGAGAAATGAGAGTGATGCAAGAAAATCATGAAAAACAAGTCAACAGCTTGCTAAAGGAGACCCAAAAAAATACTGAAGAAAATAACACCTTAAAAATAGCCTAACCCAAATGGCAAAAGAGGTCCAAAAAGCCAATGAGGAGAAAAATGCCCTAAAAGAAAAATTGGCCAAATGGAAAAGGAAGTCCAAAAGATTACTGAAGAAAATACTTCCTTAAAAATTAGAATAGAGCAATTGGAAGAGAGTGACTTTATGAGAAATCAAGACACTGTAAACAAATCCAAAAGAATGAAAAATTAGAAAACAATGTGAAATATCTCTTTGGAAAAACAACTGACCTGGAAAATAGATCCAGGAGAGAGAATTTAAAAATTATTGGACTATCTGAAAGCCATGATCAAAAAAAAGCCTAGACATCATCTTTCAAGAAATTATCAAGGAAAACTGCCCTGATATTTAGAACCAGAGGGCAAAATAGAAATTGAAAGAATCCACAGATCTCCTCCTGAAAGAGATCCCCAAAGGAAAACTCCTAGGAATATTGTAGCCAAATTCCAGAGTTCCCAGGTCAAGGAGAAAATATTACAAGCTGCCAGAAGGAAACAATTCAAGTACTGTGGAAACACAATCAGGATAACACAAGATTTAGCAGCTTCTACATTAAAGGACCGCAGGGCATGGAATATAATATTCCGGAGGGCAAAGGAGATAGGATTACAACCAAGAATCACCTACCCAGCAAAACTGAGTATAATCCTTCAGGGGAAAAAATGGTCATTCAGTGAAATAGAGGACTTTCAAGCATTCTGATGAAAAGACCAGAGCTGAATAGAAAATTTGACTTTCAAATACAGTACTCAAGTGGAACATGAAGAGGTAAACAGGAAAGAGAAATCATAAGAGACTTATTAAGATTGAACTGTTTACATTCCTGCATGGAAAGATGATATTTATTCATGAGACCTTTGTCAGTATTAGGGTAGTTGAAGGAAAAAATTGTATGTATGTATATATAGATAGATAGAGGGCACAGGGTGAGTTGAAGATTAAGGGGTCATATCTGGAGAATAAAATTAAGGGATGAGAGAGGATTATACTCAGAGAAGAAGAAAGGGAGAGGTAGAATGGGGTAAATTATCTCACAAAAAAAAAACAGAAAAGAAAAGTCTCTTACAGTGGAGGGGAAAAGGGGAAGGTGAGAGGGAATGAGTGAATCTTATTCTCATAGGATTTGGCTTAAGGAGGAATAATAACATTCAATTGGGTATGGAAATCTGTCTTACCCTACAGGAAAATAGGGGGCGAAGGGGACAAGAGAGCAGGGGGATGATAGAGAGGAGGGCAGATTGGGAAAGGGGATAATCAGAAGCAAATACTTCTGAGGAGGGACAGGGTCAAAAGAAAGAATAGAATAAATGGGAGGGCAGGATAGGATTAAGGGAAATAGAGTTAGTTTTTCACAACATGTCTACTAAGGAAGTGTTTTGCAAAACTGCACATATACAACCTACATTGAGTTGCTTGCCTTTTCAATGAGGGTGGGTGGGGAGGGAAGAAGAGAGAAGATTTGGAACTCAAAGTTTTAAAAACACATGTTTTTAAAAAAAAAAGGTTTTCACATGCAACTGGGAAATAAGAAATACAGGAAATGGGGTACAGAAGTCTATCCTGCTCTACAGGAAAGTAGAAGGCGAAGGGCATAAGAGAAGGGACAGGGGAGAGATAGAAGAGAAGGCAGCCCAGGAGAAGGGGTATTCAGAATGCATGCCATCTTGGGGTGGGGGAGGGGTGAGAAATTTGGAACTCAAAAACTTGTGGAAGTGAAAAATAAACAAAAACAAAAACAAAAAAGCATTCACTTCTGTAAGATTTTGAGTTTCAAATTTTCTCCCCATCTCTCCCTTCCCCTACCCCAAGACAGTGTAAATTGATATACACTCAACATATATATTCATATTAACCTATTTTCATATTAGTCATGGTGTTAAGAAGAATTAGAACCAATGGGAGAAACCACAAGAAAGAAGAAACAAAGAGAGGGAGGGAGAGAGAGAGAAAGAGAGAGAGAGAGAGAGAGAGAGAGAGAGAGAGAGAGAGAGAGAGAGAGAGAGAAATGCTTCAATCTGCATTGAGACTCCATAGTTCATTTTCTGGATGTGCACAGCATTTTCCATCATGAGTCTTTTGGAGTTGTCTTAGGTCCTTGAATTGCTAAGAAATGATGTCTATCAAAGTTAGTCATCACATAATGTGGCTGTTACAATGTACAATGTTCTCCTGTTCTGCTCACTTTACTCAGCATCAATTCATATAAGTCTTTCCAGGTTTTTCTGAAATCTGCCTGCTCATCATTTCTTTTTTTTTTTTTTAAATTTTTAAAACATTTTAAAAAATGTATTTATTTTTAGTTTTCAACATTTACTTCCACAAGATTTTGAGTTCCAAATTTTCACACCAACTCGACCCTCCCCCCACCCCAAGATGTCATGAATTTTGAATATCCATTCCCCTAGTCTGCCCTGCCTTTTATCTCTTCCACTTTTCTCTTATCCCTTTCCCATTCTATTTTCCTGTAGGGCAGGATAGATTTCTGTACCCAATTTCTTGTATTTCTTATATCCCAGTTGCATGTGAAAACATTGCTTTTAAACATGTGTTTTTAAAACTTTGGGTTCCAAATTTTCTCCCTTCCTCCCTCCTCACCCACCCTCATTGAAAATGCAAACAATTCAATATAGGTTATACATGTGCAGTTATGCAAAACATTTCCATAGTAGTCATGTTGTGAAAAGCTAACTCTATTTCCCTTAATCCTATGCCACCCTCCCCATTTATTCTATTCTTTCTTTTGACCCTGTCCCTCCTCAGAAGTATTGCTTCTGATTACCCCCTTTCCCAATCTGCCCTCCTCTCTATCATTCCCCTGCTTTCTTGTCCCCTTCTTCCCCTGTTTTCCTGTAGGATAAGAGAGATTTCCATACCCAATTGAGTGTGTATGCTATTCCCTCCTTAAGCCAAATCCTATGAAAATGAGATTTACTCATTCCCTCTCACCTTCCCCTGTTTCTCCCTCACTGTAAGAGCCTTTTCTTTTCTGTTTTTTTTTTGTGTGAGATAATTTACCCCATTCTACCTCTCCCTTTCTCCTTGTCCCAGTATAATCTTCTTTTACGCCTTAACTTTATTCTCCAGATATGACCCCTTCATCTTCAACTCATCCTGTGTCCTCTATCTCTATCTCTATCTCTATCTATATCTATATCTATCTATCTATATCTATATCTACATGTATCTACATATATATAATTTTTTCCCTCCAACTATGCTAATACTGACAAAGGTCTCATGAGTTATCAATGTCATTTTTCCAAGCAGGAATGTAAACAGTTCAACCTTAATAAGTTTCTAATGATTTCCCTTTCCCGTTTACCTCTTCATGTTCCACTTGAGTCTTGTATTTGAAAGTCAAATTTTCCATTCTGCTCTGGTCTTTTCATCAAGAATGCTTGAAAGTCCTCTATTTCACTGAATGACTATTTTTTCTCCTGAAGGATTATACTCTGTTTTGCTGGGTAGGTGATTCTTGGTTGTAATCCTATCTCCTTTGCCCTCCAGAATATTATATTCCATGTCATCTGGTCCCTCAATGTAGAAGCTGCTACATCTTGTATTATCCTGATTGTGTTTCCATAATACTTGAATTGTTTTATTTTGTTTTGTTTTTTCTGGCTGCTTGTAATATTTTCTCCTTGACCTGGGAACTCTGGAATTTGGCTACAATATTCCTAGGAGTTTTCTTTTGGGGATCACTTTTAGGGGGAGAATGGTGGATTCTTTCAATTTCTATTTTGCCCTCTGGTTCTAAAATATCAGCACAGTTTTTCTTGATAATTTCTTGAAAGATGATGGCTAGGAGTTTTGGTTTTTTTTGATCCTGGCTTTCAGATAGTCCAATAATTTTTAAAGTGTCTCTCCTGGAGATATTTTCCAGGTCACTTGTTTTTCCAATGAGATATTTCACATTATTTACTAATTTTTCATTCTTTTGGATTTGTTTTACAGTGTCTTGATTTCTCATAAAGTCACTAGCTTCCAATTGCTCTATTCTAATTTTTAAGGAAGTATTTCGTTCAATAAACTTTTGAACTTCCTTCTTCATTTGGCCAATTTTGCTTTTTAGAGCATTCTTCTCCTCCTTGGCTTTTTGGACCTCTTTTGCCATTTGAGTTAGGCTATTTTTTAAGGTGTTATTTTCTTCAGTATTTTTTTTTGGGTCTCCTTTAGCAAGCTGTGGACTTGTTGTTCATGATTTTCTTGCATCACTCTCATTTCTCTTCCCAGTTTTTCCTCTACTTTTCTTACTTGCTTCTCAAAATCCTTTTTGAGCTCTTCCAAGGCCTGGGACTGATTGATATTTTTCTTGGAGGGTCTGGATGTAGGAGCTTTGACTTTGTTGCCTTCTTCTGGTTGTATGTTTTGATCTGTGTTACCAAAAAAAGATTCTATGGTCTGACAGTTCTTTTGAGGTTTGCTCATGATCCCAGCCAATTACTTGAGTTATAAATTCTTTGTTAAGGTAGGGTTGTACTTCCAATGTGGAGTATGTACTTTCCTAAGCTTCGGGGGTTTGTACAGCTGTTTTTAGAGATACTTCTAGGGTCCTGTAAATTTTCAGTTCTTCCAAGGTGGTATGATAAGGGGCCAGTTGTTTACTCCTTTCTTGGCCTGTGCTCTGGTCTATAAGTGAACATAAGCTCACTTTTCTGACTTGTAATTGTGAGGAGGATTTCCTCTCCAAAACCTCTACAAGCTCCACAATGCCAGCACTCCTCCTTGACCTAGGACTGCCTCCCAGAACTGTGAGTCAGATCCAAGCATGGGCAAAGCAATAGATTCCTGCCTCAGCACTGGCAAATAGGTCCCTGCAATCACTCTCTGATCAGCCTTCTCAGTCTGTGGGCAGAAGCTCAGGAGGCAACCATTGCCTGGGAGCAGTGCTCTGCCCTCTGTGCTTGGGAACTGGCTCTGAGACCTAGCTCCTCTCTCACTGCAGAAACAGACTTTTCCCACTGACTTTCTAAGTTATCTTTGGCATTCCTGGGTTGAGAAGTCTGGAAGCCGCCACAGCTGCTCGAGATTCATTCCTCTGAGGCCTGCTCCAGGGTCGCTGTGGACTACAAGCCCATGCCAAACTGTGCTCCTCTCCAAGCCCACCATGATAAACCTTTCTGATTAATCTTCCAGTTTGTCTTGGGCTGGAAATGTGTTTCACTCTGTCTTGTGGTTTCTGCTGCTTTAGAATTTGTTTAGAGCCATTTTTTATAGGTATTTGGAGGGGTTTCAGGGAGAGCTCAAGCAAGTCACTGCTTTCACTCCACCATCTTGGCTCTGCCCCCCATAACTCAAGTATTTTTGAATGCAGGCCCTGGGCTATATCCACTCCTCCACCTAGCTGCCTCTAGCATAGGTTCCCAAAGTGGGTGATACCACCCCCTGGGGGTCCTGCAATGATCCGGGGGAGCAATAGTAGCATTGGATACAATTAGGGGGCATTGAATAAAAATAAGGGGGTGGTGGGAGCATAAGGAAAGAAAAGAAGAGAAGAAAATTTTGAAAAACCGTTTGTACATGGTTCATCTATTGTAAAACAGGATTAAAGTTGTAGTGATTACATTATTTCCAAATAAACACATAAAACACAAGTTATAACCTATCAGTGGTCAAGTCCACCAACAGGTCTTAACAAGCAAGTGTTGGCAGGTGAGCCTGTTGTGCATTATCAGGAAGTCCAGAATGCATCAGCAGCAATATGTGTGATGACTTATTTACAATGTGATACTCTATGGTTACATGACACAATATTGCATCATCAAAATTTCAATGCAGGAAAAAATCTACAGATTTATAATAAATTATTAAATATAAGATGTGTCATTTAAACATGTGTGTGTGTGTGTGTGTGTGTGTGTGTGTGTATATATATATATTATACATATATATTATATATATATATATATATATAAAGAGAGAGAGAGATATGTATATTTTGAAATGACACAAATTTCAAAAATAAGTTAAAGGGTTAAAGAAAGATTTCCAGGGAGGCACTGAGCATTTTTTTTTAAAGGGAGATATAGGCCAAGTAAGTTTGGACACTTCTGCTTTAAGGGATAGGAGAGAAGAGAAAGATACTTGTTTTGGTAATCTAGTGTTAGTCCGCTGAACATGTCTAAACAAAAATTCCTAGCACATACCCCAGGAAACCCTGGTGGTCCTACAAAACCCACTGGGCACACACATCTTAAGAGCAAATGTTAGATATGTGGATCCGAGGCAAACAAACAGCATGTTGGAGAAAAGTTTCTGAGATGACCTCAGATGACATGTAGCAATATTAGAGCAGGATCTTGAACCCAGGTCATCTGAGCATCCAGATCTTCTGACTCTAAATCCAGTGTTCTTTTCACTATGATTTTTGTTTTTATGTTATTGTCTATCCATTCATTTTTTTGTTTTTATTATCATTATTATTAATCATAATCAATATTATTTTTTCTAGTGCTAAGGGGCTTATAATGATTTCTTTGAAAATAGAAAATAGAATTCTAGAATATTTGACTTCATCTGATAATTAGAGCTGGAAGCTAGAAATGTGTCAAACATCATATTAAAATGAACAGGCTCACACTCTCTTTAATACTTTCCCTTTATATAGCACTTTAAGGACATTTAAAGCTCTTTCATATCACTGATCTCATTTGATCTTCATTACTACCTGCTAAATAAAAAATGCTGACTTCAGTAAGAATCCTTCATTTAATTCTAATTCTAGTTCAAGGCCTGGACTCTATCATCCCTCTATTCATCCAACCATCTGTCTATCTATCTTTCCATCTATCTATCTATCATCTATCAATCTATCTATCTATCTAATCTATCTATCTATCTATCTATCTATCTATCTATCTATCTATCTATCTATCTATCTATCTATTCATCTATCTACCTATCTATTCCATTCATTTAGTAACTTTTTTACAGAATGAGCCCTGTGCTGTACTCTTGATGGGGTCATTGTATTTTCCAAATTTCTCCCACTGAAGGTCTACAGAGCTGTTGTTCTGACCTCATTGTTGTATGTCCATGAAACCGGACAGTATACCAGCACCATTCCAGGAATCCAAATTGTTTCCATTTGAACTGTCTTAGGAAGATTCTGAAGATCATCTGGCAAGATAAGATACCAGACAGAGGTCCTTTCTCGAACTAAACTGCCAAGCATTCAAACTCTGCTTCAGGGAATGCAACTCCAATGGGCTGGCCACATTGTTTGAATGTAAAACATATGCTTGCGAAAACGACTATTTTATGGAGAACTCACACAGGGCAAATGTTCACATTGTGGTCAGAACAAGCGATACAAGGACACTCTCAAGGACTCTCTTAGGAACTTTGGAATTGATTGTGTGACATGAGGGAGACTGGCACAGGACTGCCTAGCATGGCATGCCCACATCAGAAAAGGTGCTGTGCTCTATGAGCAAAGCAGAACTGAAATAGTTCAAGAGAAATGCAAACTTAGAGAATCCACCCCAAAGGTTCACAGGGACTATTTGTGCCCGGCCTATGGTAGAACATTCTGACAACAACAAGGACAAGGACATGTATTTTCCTCAAATATACACTACACCCAATCTTCCCCTGAGCCTTATTTATCTCCAAAAGAAACATTTCCTAACTGTTCACTTCCTATCAAACACTGTACATGCAGTATTTAGGCCTTTCTTGCTGCAAAACTACTTCACCTGAGTCTAGGTCTTACGGTTACTTACTGTAGTGATCGTGGCCATCTCTGTCATCCTTGATATAAACAGAACTTTCCTAAACTTGGTGTTGAAAGCTCTCATTGTGCATATTCTACGACTACCAATACATCAACCATTAAATGAAAGGCCTGTTGACTAAACAAGTTATCACATAGAAAAAAATGTTTTAATAAATTTTAAAGTCAATATAAGTCAAGAGTGTCACTTGGCAGCCAGAAAAACTAACTTGATAAAAGTCTAGATTGAGAGAATTGTGGCACTTAGAATGAAAGAAATATCCTGCATAAACAGTTTCCATAAGCCACGTTTTAGAGAGGCCATTGAAGAGCCAGAGAACATGCTAAGGATAGCAAATAAGTTTGCCAAACTATGCTCTGTCATGGTCTGTTGAAGTAACCAAAGTTATTTATCATGGAAAAGAGAAAACTTAAGAAGAGCAGTATAGCTATTTTCAAGAATGTCTGCCATGGAGAGGAATAATGAGATTTGTTCTTCTGGGCCTAGAGAGCAGAATAAGAACAATATGTGGATGTTGAAAAGAGGCAGATTTCAGGTCCATTTAATGAAAACCTTCCAAACCATTAGAGATGAAGAAAAGAAACGAATGTCTTTAATAGCAATGGGAGTCTTTGATCAGATGGTAGATACCACTTAAGAATATTAAAGAGGGGATTGCATTTTAGGCTTAGGCTACAATCCCTACAATCCCTAATACCCATGAACTTAAATGATTCTATTATTAAATGCCTATTCTATATGAAAGAACATACTTTATAGAAATCTATAAGGAATTCAGTAAAACACTACAAATTCAATAAATATATACATTGAAACTCTGGGAATTCAGTGCAAAGGTTTGAATAAGTAAACCTGGTGAAAAATGTCATGAACTATGTATCAGGATTACAGCATGAAAAAAGTCAGTAATTTATGGACTTGAAAAAGGAAAAAAAAACCAACAAAGAAACAATGAGCCTTATCCTATCCATTATAACTTAAAGTCTCTCAGGTGTTATAAGAAAACATGAGAAAGAAACCAAAGGCTTTCATGAACCTTTTCCTAACCTTTCCTTACTAGTAAGGAAATAACATTTTAAGTTAGCCCTATGTGTTAGTAAATAAGAGATTTGCTACTTATTTGTCATGGGTTTTTTTTTTTAATAACATTGATTTGGTAGCATTACACTTCCACTAAAGTCCTCCTCAGATCCATATTTATTGCATAAAAAAGCAATGTCAGGAGTAGTCATAAGAAAGAAACATAGAACTTTAATTTCCTAAAGTGTTGGCTAAGTAGAACAGAATCACAGATTCTTCATTAGAAGAGACCTCCAAGTCCATGAAGAATAACTGGTACCTAACAGAGAATCCCCTTAAGAACACCTCATTCAGTCCTCATTCAGTCTTTTCTTGAGGAACTCTAGTGAATTGCTACCCACTATCTCCTAAGGAAGTCCATTTCATTTTTAATAGATCTAATTATTGGGTGGATTTTTTACTGTTTATTTCCTTTTATATTTTTCTCCTTTTACCTGCTCTGTACAATGAGCATGGCATAGTGGAAGGAGAACTAACATGGAAGAAAGAAAGACTTGGATTTAAGCTCCACCTCTGATATATACTGGCTCTGCAAGCTTGGGTAAGTCATTTAACCTCTTAATGCTCTAGCTAATTATCTAAGAGTATATATCATAATGAAGGTGCTGATCTACATTGATAGAGGAAATTTACTTATCTATGAGTTTATTATATCAATAAAATCACAGGACCAATCCCTATCTCTGTTTTTCCCAAGATGGATAGAAGACTCAAAGGATTAAAATTCCAAAGATACAAAGAAAATAAAATCTGATGTAAAGGAAAGGAAAAAAAAAAGATTTATCAAATAAGTACATTGTATGAGCACAGGGACCTCATCAGTCCCCTTCAATTTTAAATCAGCATAAAGGTAAGAGGGAAATGGGTAAAAAAAATGACTTTTGAATACGAAAGCATGACATGGGACTGTAAGAACAATATAAACTGTAAAATTCAGAATGAACTGGTTGTTGTAAAGGACAACAACAAAAAAAGGTTGTTGTCATACTGTTAACTTTATTAGAGGAAACAAATTTCAAAGAATGTTTAAAACCAATGTTAACACTGGAGGGGAATGAATATGAGCTGTTGAAAGAAGGAAGACCTATCAAACTCCTATTTCATTTCTTTTCTTTGTTTAAGCAGAATAATCTTTAAAATAGAAAGGACAGAAGAAAAACAGTTAACAGGGATTTGATAGTCAAGGTAAGTAGAGTGGTAATAAAAGAACACCTTGTTGCCTTTGATGAGTTCAAGTCAAAGAACCCAGATGCACTACATCTTTGGATACTGGAAGAATCAATGGGTATAACTGCATAGTCAGTGATCTTAAAAAGATCACTGAAAAGTGATATGTAAACCTGCTCTTTGATCCCTTATATCTGTCTTTTACTCACTAGAGGAGGGTAATCTAGGTCATCTACTGATTGCTCACTATTTCTGGAAGGTAAGGTATTCGGTGTGCCTTCATTCTCCTCCTTCCTTAAGTTAGGGGATGATAATAGGGCAGAAATATAAGAGACAGAGAGAGATCTTGAAAAGCTTCTGAGATAAGACCAGTTGGACTTAAATAGAAGGCAATCACTGCAACTGTTTAACTGGCTGTTCTGTTTCTTTACCTTTAATGAATTTTTTAAACCTCAACCCAAATTCTTCTTTTGCTTCAGACCCAGCTCAGGTGTCATATCCTCCTTGAATCCTACCCTAATTGATCCAGAGTGAAAGTGATTTCTCCCTCAAACATTTCTCCCTCAAATACTTTTCCTTAGTGTCCCCTTTGCTTATCACCTTCTAGCCAGTATAACTGTTCACAGACATACAATATCACCTAATGTGGTGTAACAGGAGTTTGAAAATTGAATGCTATCCTAGCATTTACTGTTTAATGGGACAAATATTTCTTATCAGCCCAGAAAGCAATTTTGAACTATCATGATGATGGGCCAGAAGGAATATTTAAGCCATATCAAGGAACTTTGAGTGAGAGCAGAATAAGAAGAAGAACTGGGGACTATATGTGCTGATCCTCAAAGGCAGTGGCACAGCCGGTGCTTTCAGATTCACCAGAGACTCATAAACAATGCTGGAAAAATTTGGTGGCACAGAAACATGTGAAAGAAGAGCTGAACTGCAAAAGAAGACAGAGATATTGAGTTGTGCTGTGAGCCCCTGAATGCATCTTGGAATGGAGGATTTAGACTGACTAAATGACTAAAGGAATTTCCAAACGGTTTATTTTTTCCCCTATTCTGCATCTCCACAACCACCTTGCCTGTCTGATAATATGCAATATAGCATACTTTGCTCATTTCTTTTAACCAAACTTTTCCTATATACCAAGTTTTGCCACCAGGTTGGAGACATCTAAAAGGTACAACTAGTTGACAAGAATCTGTCTCTTCTCTTAGTCTGACTTTTTTCCTGTCTGGAGGTGTTTCCATGCTAGAAGAGACAATGTTGTAATAAGAGAGGTCTCAAAGGCTCCCAGCTATGTAAAGCACATTTATATACCACTTACTATATGCCAGGCACAATGCTAAGTAATGATTTTTATGAATATTATCTCATTTGATCCTCACATCAACCCTAGGAAGTAGGTGCTGTAATTATATCTATTTTACTGTTGAGGAAACTGAGGCAAACAGAAGTTAAGTAACAATGGATTGTAGAATTTTTCAACAAATGAGATTTGTTTAATCTAATATTGGCATTTTCCTAACATTTAGACTTGTCAAAAAGCAGAATGTATTAGAATCCTCTGTTTTAAGAGGTTTTTAAATGGAGGATAGACAGTTATGTGGCATGGATATTTGTAATGTGTTATGTTTCATCTGGTGATTAGACGAAATGCCCCTTGAACTCCTTTCCAATTCTATGCATATATAATTATATAATGATACAATGTTGTTTACTGGTACTGGTAGCAAATGGGATGCAGCCAGGCTTTATGTTTTTGAATATGATTTGTTTTTAAACACAGAAAACTACCATGAATTTAATTTGGGTATACGTGTGTAAGGAAAGGAGGGCATGCCCCTTATATCAACTGATGTCACTGAAAGCCCAGAATGCAATCACAAAGTGTTAATGAGGTGTTAAATTAACAGCAAAGACATAACTATGGCTTGATTTCTTTATGAGGTGTACGTGCCTCTCTGAGTCTCTGAGTCAAGAAGAGAACAACAGGTCTGAGCAAACAAATGAGACATTCTTTGGGAGGCAGATGTTGCATATCTAAGGCCTGAGGAGTTCTCAACAGCCAAATTCAGACCGGAGATGTTATAAAGTGAACCCCTGGGGTGGAACCGAAGGATTTTTCTCTTTGGCTTCCTCCAGTGGTTCATTATGTCTATACAGACCCCTCTTCCTCTACCTCATTTAGTAGTTTGAGATTTCCTAGAGATTTTAAACATGGAGCTTCCTACAAAGGAGACCCAAACAAATAGGATGGTGAGACTGTGTTCTCCACTACTTTTCCCACAAATAAACACATAGGACATTTAGCCTTGAGGGGAAACTATGGAATTCGTAGGAGACACTGCAACCAGCAGGAAACAGAGACACATTCCAGGCAAACACAGATTAAGAGACATAATCAAATGAAGGACAAAGTGACTTCAAGGAGAATGGTACCTGGCAACAGAGAAGAGAGCCCACTATGGATTCAAGGGATAAACAGATCCTGGGAACCCCGCTAAACAACCCACCCAAGAGACACATGTTGCACCCAAAGAGAATGAGATAGATTCTAGGCATTAGATTTTGAGATATGAGTTATTTTTGAGTATTCCCTACATGGATACCTCACCATCATAGTACTTTGTAACCAATTTTCTTTTTTTTTATGTTCCCTTTGAATTTATTTTTATTTTTAGTTTTTCATTTTATTTTTTGCTTGTTTTTTTTATAACTTTATTTATTTTTAATTTTCAACATTTACTTCCATAAGATTTTGAGTTCCAAATTTTCACCCCATCTTGCCCCTCCCCTCACCCCAAGATGGCATGCATTCTGAATATCCCTTCCCCTGGTCTGCCCTCTCTTCTATCTCTTCCCCCTTCTCTTATCCCCTTCCACTTCTATTTTCCTGTAGGGCAGGATAGATTTCTGTACCTCATTTTATATATGTCTTATTTCCCAGTTGCATGTGAAAACACTTTTTAACATGTTTTTAAAACTTTGGGTTCCAAATTTTCTCCCTTACTCCCTTCCCACCCACCCTCATTGAAAAGGCAAGCAACTCAATATAGGTTATATATGTGCAGTTATGAAAAACACTTCCATAGTAGACATGTTGTTAAATACTAACTCTATTTCCCATAATCCTATTCTGCCCCCACATTTATTCTATTCTTTCTTTTGACCCTGTCCCTCCTCAGAAGTATTTGCTTCTGATTACCCCCTTTCCTAGTCTGCCCTCTTCTCTATCATCCCCCTTCTCTCTTGCCCCCCCCATTTTCCTGTAGGGTAAGACAGATTTCCATACCCCATTGAGTGTGTATGTTACTCTTTTTTTAAGCCAAATCCTATGAGAATAAGACTCACTCATTCCCTCTCACCTTCCTCCATTTCCCATCCACTATAAGAGCCTTTTCTGTTTTTTTTTTTGGGGGGGATAATTTACTCTATTCTACCTCTCCCTTTCTCCACCTAAGTATAATCCTCTCTCATCCCTTAATTTTATTCTCCAGATATGACCCCTTCATCTTCAACTCACCCTGTGCCCTCTATCTATCTATCTATCTATCTATCTATCCATCCATATATATATATAATTTTTCCCCTCCAACTACCATAATACTAACAAAGGTCTCATAAGTTATAAATATCATCTTTTCATGCAGGAATATAAACAGTCCAACCTTAATAAGTCTCTTTCCTGTTTACCTCTTAATGTTCCACTTGAGTCTTGTATTTGAAAGTCAAAATTTCTATTCAGCTCTGGTATTTTCATCAAAAATGCTTGAAAGTCCTTTATTTCACTGAATGACAACTTCTTTCCCGTGAAGGATTATACTCAGTTTTGCTGCGTAGGTGATTCTTGGTTGTAATCGTATCTCCTTTGCCCTCCAGAATATTATATTCCATGCCCTCCAGTCCTTCAATGTAGAAGCTGCTAGATCTTGTGTTATCCTGACTGTGTTTCCACAATACTTGAATTGTTTTTTCTGGCTGCTTTTAATATTTTCTCCTTGACCTGGGAACTCTGGAACTTGGCTACAGTATTCCTAGAAGTTTTCCTTTGGGGATCTGTTTCAGAAGGAGATCAGTGGATTCTTTCAATTTCTATTTTGCCCTCTGGTTGTAAAATATCAGGGCAGTTTTCCTTAATAATTTCTTCAAAGATGATGTCTAGGCTCTTTTTTTGAGCATGGCTTTCAGATAGTCCAATAATTTTTAAATTATCTCTCCTGGATCTATTTTCCAGGTCAGTTGTTTTTTCAATGAGATATTTCACAGTGTTTTGTAATTTTTCATTCTTTTGGATTTGTTTTACAGTGTCTTGATTTCTCATAAAGTCACTAGCTTCCAATTGCTCTATTCTAATTTTTAAGGAAGTATTTTCTTCAGTAATCTTTTGGACTTCCTTTTCCATTTGGCCAATTTTTCTTTTCAGGGCATTTTTCTCCTCATTGGCTTTTTGGACCTCTTTTGCCATTTGAGTTAGGCTATTTTTTAAGGTGTTATTTTCTTCAGTATTTTTTTGGGTCCCCTTTAGCAAGCTGTTGACTTGTTTTTCATGATTTTCTTGCATCACTTTCATTTCTCTTCCCAGTTTTTCCTCTACTTCTCTTACTCGTTTCTCAAAATCCCTTTTGATCTCTTCCAAGGCCTGGGACTGATTCATATTTTTCTTGGAGGCTTGGATGTAGGAGCTTTGACTTTGTTGTCTTCTGGTTGTATGTTTTAGTCTTCTTTGTCACCAAAGTAAGACAATATAGTCTGACTCTTTTTGCGAGATTTAATCAAGATCCCAGCCAATCACTTGAGTTTTAAACTCTTTGTTGAGTTAAGAGTCTGCTTCCAATGTGGAGAATGTACTGTTCCAAGCTTCAGAGGTTTGTACAGCTGTTTTTAGCGATACTTCTTGGGACCTGTAAATTTTCAGTTCTTCCAAGGTAGTATGATAAGGGGCGAGGTGTTTACTCCTTTCCTGGTTTATGAGTGACCACAAGCAGTCTTTTCTGTCTTGGAACTGTGAGGAAGGTTTTCTCTCCCCAGCCACTAGAAGCTCTACCATGCCAGCGTTCCTCGTTGCCCCAGGACTGCCATCCAGGACTGTGACCCAGATCTAAGCATGAATAAAGCAAGAGATTCTTGCCTCACCACTGGCAAGGAGATCCCTGCAATCCCGCTCTGATCACCAATTCCCCCTCAGTCTGTGGGCCGGAAGCTCAGGATGCAGCCCTCGCCCAGGCACTCCCACTCTGTGCTCTGCGCTCCAGAACTGGCTCTGAGACCTAGCTCGTCTCTCACCGCAGAAACAGGCTGTTTTCCCACTGACCTTCTAAGTTGTCTTTGGCATTCCTGGGTTGAGAAGTCTGGAATCTGCCACAGATGCCTGCAATTCAGTCCTCTGAGGCCTGCTCCAATTTAGCTGCAGCCTGCGCACCCATGCCCTGCTGTGATTTTCTCCCAGCCTAGCACGATATACCTTTCTGATCAACCATCCAGGCTATTTTGGGCTGGAAATTTGCTTCACTCTGTCTTTTTGTTGGTTCTGCTGCTTTAGAATTTGTTTAGAGTGATTTTTTTACTGGTATTTGAAGGGTTTGGGGAAGAGCTCAAGCAAGTCACTGCTGTCACTCCACCATCTTGGCTCTGCCCCTCAACAATTTTATTACAGATGGAAGATAATGCCACCAGGCTTATAGGAAGGAAGAGAATGTGGGTATGGGTTGTTTTATAGCTTCTGTTTTTACTTTGCTTGCTCAGTAATTTCCTCGGCTAACAACTAATTTATCTACTGTCTACTTTTTAATGGGAAACACACCAGCAGAGGGACCATGATCTATAATGTTAGGTGTTGATCATCACAGGATATGACTGGAGTTCTGAGAGCATTCACTCCTCTGGGGTGTTAACTAATGAATGAACATGTAAGAAAGGCAAATACTATAGGAGACAGGGTGGAGGGGAAGAAGTGATTGTAACATATGAATTTTGATTCAAGAAAACCCAATTTTCAAAAAATCAAAAATTACGAAACTGACCAATTAGAGGATTTTACAAAGCAAAAACATTTCATAGTTGTGAAGACTATTCATTTACAAGTCTCTTTAAATCTATGGAAGTACCATAGTTTAATGACATTTTTAGTCACTTTGGGTAAAAGATAAGAATCAAAGGATTGATAAAAGTACTGTATAGGTTTGATGGCCTGTAGTGATTACAGGCCACAGAAAGGTCATAACTGCTCAAATCTGATTTTGCTTTGAATTCTCTAAGATGAAGCAGTAACTATGGAGTGGAAAACATAGAACTAAAAAGGCTAATAGTCAATTTCTTGGTGTATAAAATTAAAGGACTGATCTAAATGACTTCCAAGGTCTCATGTAGTTTAAAATGTGATACTATTAGCTGATACCTCAGTATATAACTAAAGATTTAGTAAGAGAGCATAGCACTTTTCTTAAGGAGTTTGAGTTATCAGAACAAGATGAATTACATTCTCATGATGTTGGATTCAAAATACTGGAATATATCACTCCCATTTCTTGAGATGTGCAAGCAGACGATAAAAGAACACTGAACAGAGATATGATAAAGGAAGATTTGCAATTTGGGGAAGTCTTCTGTCAAATATCTGAGGCCATATCAGAGATTCAACAATTTTATAGTTTGAGCGGCAAAGCCAAGCAAGTGTTCTAGATTTCAGTGCTGTGATATTTTATTTATATTCGCCCTTCCTTCCTTCCTTCCTTCCTTCCTTCCTTCCTTCCTTCCTTCCTTCCTTCCTTCTTTCCTTCCTTCCTCCCTTTTTTTCCTTCCTTCACTTCTTTTCTTCTTCCCCTCCCTTGCTCCTTTCATTTTTTCTTTCCTGAAAGGGAAGAGGAAGGCCTTCCATTTGGCAGAATTGACTGTAAAAAGACATGGAACTAAGGTCATGGATGATATTGAGCATTCTTACTCTATTACTTCCAGTGATTGTTTGAAGCCTTAACTGCGCTTCATTTGAAAATCTGAGAATTATCTAACTGGAAATATTTAACTAAACAAAACACCAGTTAACAGGTAATGTAGGTATTAATAGATAATTTACGAGGAAAACCACAAGAATGATACAGTCACGATAGCAAAGGTATAAAAATCCAATTTTGTCTTAGCTGTTTCTTCCTTTACTGAACCCTAGGCTTATGTAGCTACTGCTGTTGTTTCTATTAATTTTCCTAAGACAACTATTATAGTAATATATATGTTATCTCTCTGAGATTCAGTATATGTATATACATATATAGATATACCTATTGATTTTAATAACTTTAGTATAATGAAGATGATGATGATTAATAGCCTTAGGATCAACTGTGATTGAGTTCAAAAGAAAAGGAGGAAGGGAGGACAGAAGAAGAAGAAGAAGAAGAAGAAGAAGAAGAAGAAGAAGAAGAAGAAGAAGAAAAAGGAGGAGGAGGAAGAAGAAAAGCATGTACACACACACACACACACACACACACACACACATACACACAGAAAGAGAGAGAGACTCATCACCTATCCTACAAAGTTGTGCTGAAGATCGTATGAAATAATGTGCCTAACTGAAAAGTTGAGTGTTTCTTCTCTAACCCTTCCCACAACTGTCCATACAATACATATGTGTGTGTGTAATTTATCCCAGGGATGGTTCTGTCATTAAATAAGGTGATAATGACAATGATAAAAATGTTACTAGATAGATTATTTCACTTAACCCACCCTTATGAGTAGGTTCTTTGAGGTATTTCTTTGGAGGGGATGGGAGAAGCCACAGCTGTGATTCCATAAATGTAGATACAGCCCAGTGTGAAAATCATTTCTACTGATATAAATTGGGACTTTTCTATAAAAATCATGTTTTAGGAGTTGGCAAGAATAGGAGAGGTTAAATGACTTTCAAATAAACCTATACACAGTAACTATCAGAAGTAAGATTTAATCACAAAATCTCCTTGATTCCAAGATCCGGGCATGGATGTTGATCTACTATACCATACTGCCTATCATTATAGAGTATCACTCCAATATAATGGATCAGAGAACTGAATCTCATAGATGTGAAGAGCTGCACTTATGTTCACACAGATGGTGTGTGCTAGTGGTAGGATTAAAACCCAGATCTCTTCCCACTTCAAATCTAGCTCTTTGCAGTGAGTCAACAAATTGATAAACATTTTTTAAGTGCCTTCCAAGTGTCAGGTACTGTGTTAAGTTCCAAGGATAAAAGAAAGGCAAAAGTTTCTGCTGTCAAGGAGTTCACAATCTAATGGGAGAAGACATACATACATACACACACACACACACACACACACACAAAACCTGAAAAGCAGAGGAGCAGGGAGAGAGAACATTTGATGACACAGGGGCAGGCTGAAAGTCCTGTAGCCATCTGGAAAATGATGAGATGGCTGCCCCAGGGGCTTTCCTTACATGAAAGATCTAAGAGGAGCCCTCTCATATCCACACTCCACTTTCTCCTATCAGACAGGATGGGGGGGAGGCATAAAGGGTACTGAGGAGGTGTGAGTTTCAGAATTGCTGTGATCTCATAAAATGATGAGTTTCTGGAGACCGTGAAGTCCAGAAAGGCAGTCATATTGGAAATGATGCAGGCAATCAGATATAAAGCTTGACATATGTGAATCTCTCAGGGATATATATTTAGGTGTTTGGATAACTTTCACTGGCATGAGTGTATCCTCTATCATCTTACAGAGGGGGATCTCTACAAACCATATTCAATTTCAATTTTGTCTGTGTCTTTCTAAAACTCTTCCATAAAAGAACAACATAATATGCTTGAAGGTTTCCTTTGTTACTTTTAATATTTGGGCTCAACATTGTAGTCCTAAGGTTATCTCTTTATTGTCTCTTACTTTTTTCTTAATGACTGGCTATGCAGTTGCTTGATTTTTTTTATAGCCCTTTTCACAAACAATGTATCCATGTTAACCTGCTGCAGCCTATTGGCACCCACCGCAAAGTATCATTCCATTACTGCCAGGGTCACTTGTCATGAATCTTCTGAGATTGTTGTGTCCCATGATGTGAAGTCATATAGCATGGAATATCACAGAGTGAATATTTACGACCAAAAATGAGCTTTTCTCAAGACCAAGCAGCTTTGGATTATTTAAAATGCTGTGTGCTTTCTTCAAAAGTTATCTTCCTTCTATTCAATTCTGGGCATGGCTCATTACAAGGCACTGAAAGACATTATTTAGGTACATGACCACATAAACTCATCTTTTTTGTATGTTTGTTTCTTTTGTAATTTTAATGGCATTTCAGAGGCTTGTATTCAGTGTAGGGGAAATTTGGAACACTGTACACCATTTTTTTCCACTTTACTTCTAGGAGATTCTCATAAATCTGAAAGCTAGCAATTTACACTGGCTCTGGGGCCTACCTGATTGGTTTTTCAGCCTCCAGTCAGGTCATGAACTTAAGGTTAAATCTGAAGTATATAAAAGTGACATGAACTGAGGGGAAAAAAAAACCAAACCCAACAACAACAAACACAAATACACTTCAGCTTCCGCAAGACCCATGATTCCTTCAAGATCATTAAATCCAAGACACTATTGGATTGATCTCTCTCCCTCACTTTCCTTCCTTTCTTCCTTCTCTCTCTCTCTCTCTCTCTCTCTCTCTCTCTCTCTCTCTCTCTCTCTCTCTCTCTTTCTCTTTTTCTCTCTCTCTCTCCCTGTGTGTCTCTGTCTCTCTTTCTCTCTCTTTCTCTCTGTCTCACTGTTGCTCAAAAACAATCTTTCTTGGACATTCTGCAAAGGCTGAGAATTTTAGTTTCCTGTAAGGGCTACTGTATTTGAAACCTGGCTAGCTCAGGTGACAGGAATAGGCTGTATTCTTCTGCCACTAATTTGCTCTGTAAGTGTGGGTACATGAATTCCTGGGCTTCAGGTTCTTCATTTCATAAACCAAAGGAAAATATACCAGCTCTAACACCCTCTTTTTAAAGATACTCTCAAAACTCCAAAATTTTACATTCTGATATTCTATGTTTTAAGTTCTCTTAGCTCTGATGTCCTGTACCCTATCTTTCTACTGTTGTTGTAAGGTTCCTTTCTGGCTTTAACATTCTGGATTTCACATTTCAACATTTTGTGTTCTAAGATAATTTCCACATCTAATCTTCTAGGATTCAATCACATGTTTTGTCCTGGAATTAACGTATTCTCTCTGCATTTTGGGAAATAATATTGTTTTAAATTATTCCTAACGTAGAACTCTGCAGAAGCATTGAACAAGCAGTCAGATGAGATTTTGAAAATAGTGTTAGTTACATTCAGAGAAAAATATAACTGGTTTGCAAGAAAAAAAGTCTCACAATTACAGAATTCAAGAGGTCATGACAGATATTAACCTGCTACAGGCAGGAAAAGAGTAAATATTTCTAAAGTGATGGAAATCACCCTCTTGACTTCCTGGCAGCATTTCCTAACAAGTCTCTCTGTAATTAAATTCAACAAATAATTATTAAGCGCTTACTCTTTATTCATTCAGTATTCTACATCATCCATTCAATAAAAGCACACATTATGCAATTATTTGAAAGAACACTGTGTTAGACATTAAAAAAGAAAGTGTCAAGAAAACAATACAACTGGTGTGGCATTTGACTTGGACCTTAAGAATTAAGAAAAAATATATTTTAAATATGAATATACAAACTGAAACAGTTGATGTGATTGGGATGAGGATGTATGTAAAGACATATTCTTGCCATCAATGTAAAAATTAACTGATGCTGGTGCTTTCAATCACTCTAGTGATGGGGAACCATAAATCCTTGAAGACAATTATCAAGAGTATCGTAATTCCTCACAAGGTAAAGAAATTCAAGTTACTTTCAACAGATCCTGAAATGCCATAATGTCTTTCAATATCCTTTATATCAGTATCTTTCAAAATACTTTCAGCTGATCTTTAAATGCCCATTTCACTTCAGGCTGTTTTTTCTTATATTAGCCTATGCAACTTCTCTATGTTGAAATATGTTCTGGACCCCAGGGCTGAGTGGAACAAGTGTAATACTTCTTACAAATGACAGCCATTCAAATACTTCAAGACAGCCTTCATGTTCTTATAATGTCCTCCTTTTTCCAGGATAAACATTCTGCATTCACATAGCTAATCCATTTCACCATCTTGTTTGCCTTCCTATAAACATAACAGTCCAATCTGTCAATACTTTTTCTATGATGTGATGCCCAGGACTGAACACAATATACTAGATATGCTCTGTCCAAGGCAGAGTAGAATTACTACCACCACCAGCAGCACCACCACCTTTTTTCTAGGCTCCATGCTTCTCTTCATAATCCTACAATAGACAGGTTTTTGCCTGATGTAATTTCAGAAATGCTGACCAAATTAGGAGAATGTTAATTTCATTCTTTGCAAAGAATCCTTTGCACCCCCATCCTCCAATATCCAGCAAGGCCTTAACAAAATGCCAGTGTATTTGTCTTCAGTGCCCTAGCTATCCCTTTTGATATCATTCTCCTGCCACCATGACAACCTTTCTTTCCATGTGCTATGTTATTTTTCAGTCTCCCTAAGAGATAGTCATGGAGCCTCCACATGAATACCTTATGTAACTCATTGCTCAACAAAGAAACCCAATTTTATTTTGGATGGCTCTGATTGTTAGGGAATTCCTCCTTATGCTAAGGTAAACTTACCCTCACCATAGCTTCTACCACTTTCTGATGGGAACTAAGGAGAATATATCAGATTTCTCTTCCAAATAACAACTATCTTAAGATAAAATTATACACTTCCAAATGCTTAGAGAGAACTCTACAGGAATGGAATACCAGGTAGTACATTTTAATGGGTGTAGGGTAATAAATAGGGTCTTGGGATATAAGGAATTTCTTGGAAAGTCATGGTGAGGATTCTATGGAGATAGCATTAGGCCATCAGGTAGGTAGAGAAAGAAGCCAAAAGAAATAGAGAGGGTGGAGGAAGGGTCACTGAATTACAGAACTTCAGAGTTGGAAGGGATATCAGAGGCTCTCTGGTTCAATTCACAGATGAATAAACATTCCCTCTGCAACATTTCAGCCTTTGAAAATTTTCCATTCATAAAAATCCTCTGCAGTTCTAGATAGCCCATTCCACTTTTGAATAGCTTTAATTGTTAGGAAAGTTTTCTTCATGTAAGACCTAATTTTTTCTCTTCACAATTTCTCCCCTTTTATCATACTTCTGCACTTTGGAGTTAAAGAAACTAAGCTCATTTCCTCTTCCAAATGAATGCCCTTTACATACTTGAAGAGAGTTATCAAGAGTATCATAATTCTTCACAAGGTAAAGGAATTCAACTTACTTTCAGCTGATCCTGAAATGCCATAATTTCTTTCAATATACTTTATTTATATCAATATCTTTCCAAATACTTTCAACTGATCCTTAAATGCCAAGACCCTTCTGCAACATTGCTACTTGACTCTGAATGCCATTCAGCTTATGAGTGTCCTTCCTTAAAATCTGATGACCCCAAACTAAACACAGTTTCCCAATATAGTCTCACCCACATAGAAGTCAGCAGGAAAATCATTTCCCTAGTTTTGGACTCTATAACTCTTTTAATAAAGTATACGAATGCGTTAAATTTTGTGGAACTCATTTGAAACCCCTGACTCATTTTGAATTTGAAATCCCCTAAAACTCTGTCTTTTTTTTTTTCTGCTGGCTAGCCAAGCCTTCCTTAACCTGAACCTTTAAATTTAATTTTTGAACCAATTCATAACACTTTCTATTTATTCATTTGGAGTTTCATCTTCTTCCATTTGACACAATATGCTAACCTGACAGTCTTTTTGAATCTTGACTTGCCCACTATGTAAGTCCTCTCTCCTAGTTTGGAATCATCTAAAATTGTTTAAGTTTAGTATTTATGCTTTTTCCAAGTTTCTGATTAATAAGGCGGAACTCAGATTCCACAGGTATTTAGCTGAGGTTTTACAGGTTGAGGTCAGAGCACTGATTCTTATTTTTAGGGGCTGGTCATTCAATAATTTCCAAACCTATCTAACTGTGCTAGCCACCATTTATCCATGTAGTCTATCAGAATAACATGATGTACTTTTTCAAATGCTTTGCTAACATCATTATCCAACTGATAGTTTGCCAAATAATAAAAGTGATCAGTTCATAAGGGAATAAATCTAACATATCAGTAACCATATGAAAAATTCCAAATCACAAATAATTAGAGAAATTAAAAGAACTGGGAGTTTCTACCTCACATCCATCAGATTAGCAACAGTGAAAGAAAAGGAAAATGACAAAATTTGGGGAAAAATGGGCACATTGATGCACCATTGGAAGAGCTGTGAACTGACCTAGCTCTCCTGAAAAGGAATTTACAGTCATGTCCTAAGTTACTAAACTGTGCATACTGTTTTACCTACTGGTAAAACTAGGCCTATACACTAAAAGGGTAAAATAAAGACAAAAAAAAAATTTATATGTACAAATATTTTTGTAATAACTCTTTGTGTTGGAAAAAAATGGAAACTAAATTGGTACCCATGATTTGGTAAATGACTGAAAAAATATGTTTTGTGGAAGTGATGAAATAATACTATACCATCAAAAAAGAATGCTTTAAGAGAAATTTGGGAAGACATATGAATGGAAGCAAAATGAAGTCATCAGATGGCCTTCTATCTCCTGCTGTGACTGTTCTCTAAAGGAAGCGGAAGAGGAAAATCAGTGAGGATGATGACTTCCGTCTCCTCCTGCCATTTCTTGCCATGTGAAACAGGACCTCCCATGTGGCCATACACCTTCCATGTCCTCTGGGAAGAGGAAAGGTGTCTTCCACTCTAAACATAATATGCTCACACCTGGTCATACTCTACACATTATAATGATTCTGAACCTCTGTACATCAGCATCCAAACATCCCCATCACCCATCATCTAATTCCTTATCCTATTCTCCTCAATCTTTCTGCCTGAAAGTCCAAACCAAACACTAACCACCCCTTTCACTGTGCCCTCTGGAATGCCTATTACACCGATAACAAAACAAAACAAAACAAAACAAACAAAACAAAACAAAAACAAAACAGCATTCCTTAATCTTAAATACTTTTCTCTCCCACTCCTGTCTTTTAGCTGTCACTGAGACATGTCTCTCCCCTGATGACTCTGGCCAACAATACTAGCTGCATTGTCCTAGGCTCACTGGTAAAAGAGGGGTAAGTACAATACTCCTTGCTGTAAACTGCCACTTCCAGGTTCTCTCCTTACCTCTATCACTCAATAACCTCCCTTCCTTTGAAATCCATATAATCCACATCTTTCATTCAAATAAAATCCTGGTAGTTATTTTTTGCATATCTCCAGGTCCCCACCTTCTTTCTTCAATGAATTCAGTACCTGGCTCAGAAATTTATTCCCTTTCTCAACTCCTGGCCCTCAAACTTGGGGACTTCAACTATATATTGACTCTCTCTTCCATTCAGTTCCTCAACCTACTCATTTCCCATGACCTGCTTCTCCACCCTACCTCAGCCATACACAAAGATGTTCATACCCTTGAACTTGCCAACGCTAACAAATGCACCATGCCCATGTTCAAGAATTTTGAAATTCTTGAATAAGTTGTGGTATATAATTGTGTGTGCTATCAAAAATAATGAGCTCAATTAATTTTAGAAAAACATGGAAACCCTTGAAGAAAATAATGAAGAATGAAATGACCAGAAACAAGAGAACATTGTGTACAGTAACAGCAATATTATTTTAAGAACAACTTTAAGTGAATAAGTTATTTCGGCTATTATAAATACCCAAATTAACTATAAAGGACATATGAAGAAAGACACTATCTGCATCTAGAGAAAGAACTGATAAATAGAAGTATATATAGAATATTTTACATATATATGTATATATGTGTGTATAAACATTTGTTTTTTGTTTTTCCTTTTTTGGTGATGCAGTTGAGGTTAAGTGACTTACCCCAGGTCACATAGTTAGTAAGTGTCAAGTGTCTGAGGTCAGATTTGAACTCAGGTCCTCCTGACTCCAAGGCCGGTGCTCTATCCACTGAACCACCTAGCTGCCCCTCACGCATACCTATTTGTGTTTAATGGTAGCCATATCTAAGGTAGGAGGTGGGAGGGAGGGAATGAAAAAAAGAAATTTCCATGATAATGTTGTATATTTCAAAAGAATAACAAGTTGTGCATAGTAGATTTGTGATTTCATACTCAATCATATTTTTAATTGTACTATGTTATGAAAATGCTTATTTTATTCCATTAATTGAAATGAATTAAAAGAATTCTGCAATTCCTTTATCTAACCATAATTTATTGGCTTTCTACCTCTCTCTCTGCCATGCCCTCTAAACTTTTAATCCTTCTGTTCTGTACCAGGTCATCACCCTTGCACTAACTACTGTTTTCTTTTCCACATCTTGATCCCTTGGTCATAGTGACTGGGTCCACTACAAAGTTATGTCATATAACATCAACTGAGCCCTCACTGCTGCTAGGCATAATATACATCCTTCATCCACTGATTATCCCACTATCCATAGTGGGTCTTTTAAACTTTTTTTTATCCCTCATTGAGCTCCCATAGGGCCCTCTCTTTCAGACTCTTAGCTAAGAAACCTCCTTCTACTTTACGGAAAAAAAATGAGGACATTTAGCATTAGCTCCCTCTTCTCCCCTCTTTTTCGTTTTATCACTTAGATGCCTTCTTTCATTAACTTCTCTTTCACTTCAGTCTTAGGCAAAATTTTCCTTCTCTTTAACAAGGCAAACTCCTCAACCTGTATAAGGGATCCCATTCCATCTCATCTTCTCCAACAGAATACTCTCTCTGTTCTCTCCACTTTGTCATTTATCTTTAATTATCCTGCTTATTTAGATATCCTGTTTATTGGCTCCTTTCCCACTGTCTATAAACTCATCCATGTTTACCACATTTTCAAAAAAACTCACTTGATCTTTCCATTCCTGCTAACTATTGTCTTTTGTCTCTTCTACCCTTTATGGCTAAATTTCTTGAGATGGCAGTCTAGAAAAAACTTCCCCTTTTTCTCCTCTTATGCCCTTCTAGATTCCTCATAATTTAGCTTCTGATTTAATCATTCAACTGAAACAGCATCTTCATGATTTCAAATCTGACCTCAAACACTTGCTGGCTGTGTGACCCTGGGCAAGTCACTTAGCCATGTTTGCCTCAGTTCCTCATCTATAAAATGAACTAGAAAAGGAAATGGTGAACCACTCCAATATCTTGGACAAGGAAACCCCAAATGGGGTCACAAAAGGGTCATATACAACTGAAATGACTGAACAACAATTATCAGATTATCTGGCCATACCAATAGACCTAAAAGAAATCTTCTTTTATGCCTATGCTATGTTTCCCCCCCTCCTTTTTTTTGTTATCTCATTTTGCCTGCATAAAACTGTGAAATTGATTTTGCAAACATTCTCATACACATATGTATGTATGTAGTTACATATATGTGTACCTACTTTACAGATGAAGAAACTGAGTCTCAGTAAAGTGATATAAACAGATATACAAAACCTAATAAATGATAGAGTTGGTGACTGAACTCAGATTTTTTGACTTATAGGAAAATATCTGGGTAAAATTCTTTTATGTAAATGGTGAATAAACGGCTAGGTTGGAGGCCTTTGGGGGATATCTATTATTTTTATAGATATTTCCCTTCTTAGTCAATTGCTTAGGCCAGGATACAAAAAATAAGCATATATATGTGGAGGCATAAAATAGAACTTTGGTGCCTGACCAAAACAGTCAAATTCTCATCAAGCTACAACATTCATGCTAAAAAAGGAAGACTCAGGAGTCCCTGATACCACTAAGACTTGTATACCCACTGACTCCAAGATCGAGTGTCATTCTTATTAGCCTACCTCAGATAGCTTATGTTGTCTTTGAAGAATGGGTAGATATAATGAGAACAACATGTGGTCAAATGAACAAAAATACTAAAAATGAAAGAACAGATATTAAAAAGAAAACATAGACAGAAAAGAGAAGAGGAAAGGAAAGACAGAAAGAATGAGAGTCAGAGAATTAGAAAGGGAAAGGGAGAGAATAAGAAAGGAAGACAGTGAGAAAGCAACAGAGAAACAGAGAATTATAACAGGGTGTTATAAGAGTACTGAATTTAATGTCTTTGAGCCTCAGTTTGCTCATCTGTAAAATTGTATGTTTTCCCACCATACCTTAACCTTGTGAAGATAATATAATATGTAAAAAGCATTTTATAAACTTTAGAGTGCTAGCAAAAGGCTTATTCTTACTTACTATTACTATTTTTTTTAGTCTTCTAATTTTGTCAGATAGCCTTAAGATAGAAATGAGACAAGTCACTATCTCATTATTATTGCTGTACATTTAATGTTAGATTACTGCATTAAGAAATAAAAATATTGGGGGCTGAGACAAGATAGCAGAGTAAAGCAGTGACTTGCATGAGCTCACCCCCAAACCCCTCCAAATACCTGTACAATATGGCTCTAAACATATTCTAGAGCAGCAGAACCCACAAAAAGACAGAGTGAAACAAATTTCCAGCCCACCACAACCTGGATGGTTAATTGGAAAGGTATATTGTGCCAGGCTGGAAGAGGAGCTCAGTTTAGAGTGGGCACTCACCTCAGACAACCTGGAGCAGGTCTCAGGGGACTGAATCACGGGCAGCTGTGGCGGTTGCCAAACTTCTCAACACACGAACACCAAAGACAACTTAAAAGGTCAGTAGGAAAAGTCTGTGACCACAGTGAGAGAGAAACTTGGTCCCAGCCCTGGTTCAGGCACAGTTGATGGTGGCTGCTTCTGGAGCTCGGCCCAGAGACTGAGGGGGAAATTAGTGGCTGATCAGAGAGCGATTGCAGGGATCTCTTTGCCTGTGCTGAGGCAGGAATCTCTTGTTTTGTCTGTGCTTGGATCTGAGTCACAGTTCTGGGTGGTGATCTTGGGGTAAGGAGGAGTGTGTTGGAGTGGTAAAGCTTGTAGTGGTAGTGAAGAGAGAATACTCCTCACAGTTACAAGGCAGATAAGAGTGCTTGTGGTCACTCATAGACCAGAGCACAGACCAGCAAAGGAGTAAATACCTTGCCTTTGATTGTACCACCTTGGAAAAACTGAAAATTTACAGGTCCGTGAAAGTATCTCTGAAAACACCTACACAAAACCCCCGAAGTCTGGGACAGTACATTCTCCATACTCCACACTCCACACTCCACTCCCTACCTTAACAAAGACTTTAAAACTTAAGTAATTGTCTGGGACTATGAGCAAACCTAGCAAAAAAAAGTCAGACCATAGAACCTTTCTTAGGTAACAAAGAAGATTGAAACATACAACCAGAAAAAAGACAACAAAGTCAAAGCTCTTACATCCAAAGCCTCCAAGAAAGAGAGGATTCAGTCCCAAGCCATAAAAGAGCTCAAAAAGAATTTTGAGAAGCAAGAGAAGTAGAGGAAAAACTGGGAAGAGAAATGAGAGTAATGCAAAAAAATCATGAAAAACAAGTCAACAGCTTGCTAAAGGAGACCCAAAAAAATACTGAAGAAAATAACACCTTAAAATATAGACTAACCCAAATGGCAAAAGAGGTCCAAAAAGCCAATGAGGAAAACAGTGCCTTAAAAAGCAGAATTGGCCAAATGGAAGAAGAAGTCCAAAAGCTCACTGAAGAAAATACTTTCTTAAAAATTAGAATGGAGTGAATGGTAGCTAGTGAAATTATCAAGGAAAACTGCCCTGATATTCTAGAACCAGAGGGTAAAATAGAAATTGAAGAATCTACTGATCACCTCCTGAAAGAAATCCCCAAAGGAAAACTCCAAGAAATATTGTAGCCAAATTCCAGAGTTCCCAGGTCAAGGAGAAAATATTACAAACAGCCAGAAAGAAACAATTCAAGTATTGTGGAAACACAATCAGGATAACACAAGATTTAACAGCTTCTACATTAAAGGACTGTAGGGCATAGAATATATTATCCAGAGGTCAAAGGAGATAGGATTACAACCAAAAATCACCCACCCAAAACTGAGTATAATCCTTCAGGGGAAAAATTGACAGTCAGTGAAATAGAGAAATTTCAAGCATTCTTGATGAAAACACCAGAGCTGAATAGAAAATTTGACTTTCAAATACAAGACTCAAGAGAAGCATGAAGAGGTAAACAGGAAAGACAAATAATAAGGGACTTGTTAAGGTTGAACTGCTTATATTCCTGCATGGAAAGATGATATTTGTAACTCATGAGACCTTTATCAATATTGGGGTAGTTGGAGGGAAAAATATATGTCTATATACACACATGCATACATACATACATACATACAGATAGATAGATAGATAGATAGATAGATAGATAGATAGATAGATAGAGATAAATAGATACATAGATACATAGAGGTCACAGGGTGAGTTGAAAATGAAGGAGTGATATCTGGAGAATAAAATTAAAGAGAGGATTATACTGGAAGAGAGAGAAAGGAAGAGGTAGAATGGGGCAAATTATCTCACATAAAGTAGACAAGAAAAGGCTTTTACAGTGGAGGGGAAGTGGGTGAAGGTGAGAGGGAATGAGTGAATCCTATTCTCATCGGATTTGGCTTAAGGAGAGAATAACATACACACTCAATTGGGTATAGAAATCTATCTTACCCTACAGGAAAATAGGAGGGGAAGGGAATAAGAGAGTGGGGGTACTATAGAGGGGAAGGCAGATTGTGGGAGGGAGTAATCAGAAGCAAACACTTCTGAGGAGGGACAGGGTCAAAAGAGAGAATAAAGTAAATGGGGGGTGGGATAGGATGAAGGGAAATATAGTTAGTTTTTCATAACATGAGTACTATGGAAGTGTTTTGCATGACTCTACATGTATAACCTGTGTTGAATTGCTTACCTTCTCAATGACAGTTGGTGGGGACAAAAGAAGGCAGAAAATTTGGTACCCAAAGCTTTAAAAACACATGTTTAAAAAATGTTTTTACATGCAACTTGGAAATAAGAAATATAGGAAATGGGGTACAGAAATCTATCCTGGCCTATAGAAAAATAGAAGGGGAAGGGCATAAGAGAAGGGAGGAGATAGAAGGGAGGGCAGATTAGAGGAAGGGGTATTCAGAATGCATGCCATCTTGGGGTGGGGGAAGGGATGAGACAGGAAGAAAATTTGGAACTCAAAATCTTGTGGAAATGAATGTTGAAAATTAAAAATAAAAAATTGTCACTCAAAAAAGAAGTAAAAAAGAAATTAAAATATTGATTTTAATTGATTGAAATCATTAGAATTTAATCTTATCTTCTCAAGATCAGTGTTTCTTAAACTTTAGATTGTTGAGCTTATATGGGGTCATTAAAAATTTGCCAACACTAAGAGGTTTCTGAATGTGCAGCAACCAAAAATTTAAAATCAAATGTATAATGAATCTGAGGTGTTTCTGTCAGTGCTTGCCATTGTTGCATCTCACAACTTCACTGTAGCCTTTGTTCTGAGCACAAAGAATCCACACTTTGCACTGTTCATGCCCTCAGTCCATATAACACCAACACCCCTGCTGAAAGGGGGAAAAGGCTCACCAGCGGAAAAAAATTTAAGAAGCCCTGCTCTAGATCATTGATCTATAGTAGTATCTATGACAATCAATATGGTATATAGGTCTTCCTGTCCACGGGTGACTTTGATTTCTTTCACTAGGTCCCCATATTTTGAGAATGTTTCATTCTACATAACCTGGAGGTTATGAGTTTTCAGTAGAGCAATATGTATTAAAATTGTACTTAGAAGGAAGCCATGGAAAGCAGCAGAGGATATATTTGGATTTTACCAGCAATGATGTGGGCAAGAGAGGTCTGAGGTGAATGGTAAGTATTTGTTAGTAGTTTTCCCCAATATCATTACCCTCTTAACTGGACCAATCTAATGGAGTATTTGAGTGTTTTATATATTTATTGTCTTATGGGCTCCTAAGAGTTCTTTTCATCTCGTGCATTTTTCTTGATGGGTGAAATAAAGTTCAATACCACTACTATCCCCAGCCCCAGTCCCCTCCAAAAAAACCAAAAAACAAAAACCTCTTCATTTATTTTTTCTTTTGTGGGTGAATGCTAAGGTCAGCAGTTGATTGTGAGAGACAATTTTTTTTCTCTAATAATACAATTTCAGTACAATTCATTTATTGAATTCTCAAGAGCATTTTTTTTTGTTATATGTTATATGTTAGTTTATGAAGAATAATGAGCTTCTGGACTAATGAGCATTAGTCTGACTGCTTAATTGCATCTTTTCAGATATTTTATGAATGGTAATTTTTTTGCCACCTTCACTGATACCTTGCATACTTTCTACTGTTTCCTTGAAAAGTCAGTATCAATCAATAAATCTAGGTTCCATAAAATAAACTTCCTATATAGTCTTTGGTCAAAATAATCTGATATTGTGTCTGTCTTATGAATTCTTTCATGTCATTGAATATTTCTTAGATCTTTGAACTACTCTCCTTTTCCAAGGAATGCTAGACTCATGCCCATTTCTGGATAGTTATTCCCTAGGCTTCCTTATCCATATTAGGGACTTTGAATATTACTTCAGTATAGGGACACTTTATCCATATCTCTCTGGGATCAGGGTACCATTAATGGAAAAGGGAACTCATTAGTCTACATCTGTTATTGTAGGTCCTATATTAGCAGCCACCAGCATGTGAGCATTCTGTCATTTATTCATTGATCAATCACATATTCAGTGTCTTTTATGTACGGAGGTCAATACTGTATGATAGAGGAGATGAACCATTTAAATAGAACGTATACCCTGCCACACAGCACTTCATGATTCAGTAAGGAGATTACATCAACATAGGGACCTATGATATTAATCAAGGCATTGCATCCAGAAATATGTAAGTGATATTGACACTATTTTACACTCTGGTCAAGCCATACCTGGAATGTTATGTTCAGTTCTCTGTGCCACATTTTATATAAGACATTGACACATGGGGAAATGCCAGAGGAGGGCCATAAGATAATGGAAGGTTTTTGGATCATGTCATATGAGAATTTCTTGAAGTAATTGAGGACATTTAGTTGATAGTTGATAGCTGTTTTCAACTGTGTGAAGGGATGTTACATGGAAAACCATTTAGACTTGATTTTCCTGTCACCAAAGGACAGAACTAGAGCCTTGGGTGGACCTCAGAAAGACTCATAGTTAGCCTTGATGAGACTAAAAACTTGCTAGTAATTATAGCTCTCCAGAGGATGATGATGATCATGTTAAGTACATTGTAGAAGAGCTTCTTTTTCAGGTATGAGCTGCACTAGGCCACTGAAATTCCTCCTGAATCTGAAACTCTGGGAATCAGTTAATAAACAATATTCCATGACAAGTGCATTAGAGGGGATGGCAAGTCAAGTCCTATAGGAGATTTAATAAAATTTGTTACAATTCAGGGCAGAGCAGATAAGTGAGACAGGAGCTAGAGACCTGGACCTCTCTAAGACAGTAGGTTTGTGACCCTGGACAAGCCATTTAATCTCTATAAGCCTCAGTTTTCTCAGCTGTAAAATGAGGAGTTCAACTTAATGGCCTCTAGGTTAGCTTCTAGCTCTAAACTTACAATCCTGTGATCAGGGAAAATTCATATTCAAGAGTCTGTGATATTTTGAGATAAAAATTGTAAAATGTCTGGCACGTAGTAAGGGCTATATAAATGTCAGCCACTATTGTCATTATTGTTTTTGTTGTTTCATATTTATATGGCACTTCGAGTTTTAAAAGTGTTTCCTTTGCCACAACCTTGTGGGACAGGTCATACAAATACTATCTCCATTTTACAGATGAGTAAACTGAGACTCAGAAAGGCATAGTAAAGATACCTTTAGTAAATTACATAGCCAGGGCTCAGATACAGGTCCTGTGACTCAAGGTCCTACAACAACAAGAATAACAACATTTTTATAAGCCTTTAAGGTTTGCAAAGTACTTTATGTGCTATTTCATTTGACTCTGCCTCAATTCATAAAAGTCATCCCAGATTTCTTTGAAAACATTTTTGATAATACAATGCTAATACAATACATCCATTTCCTAAATGATGAATATCAAATTAGTTTCTATTTTTTGCCAACAGAAAATGAATTGCTACAAATATGTTTGTACATTTAGGCATTTTTATCTGTTTTTATAATCTCTTTGATGTATATTTGACATTGTATTACTGGTAAAATAGTAAGCACAGATTAGTAACTCAGGTGAAGTAGGTATTATTTTTATCCCAATTTTACAGATGAGAAAATTGAGCAGACAGAGATTAATTAACTTACCTGAGGTCAAGTCAATGATGAAGTCAAAGAGTATTTATCTATTGCCTCGTATATGCCAGGCACTGTGGTAAGTGCTAATAGCACAAAGAAAGGCAAAAGACATATCATATCTAGGAATTAACAATCTAATGGGGGAGCCAGCATACAAACAACTTTATATAAACAAGATACATACAAGATAAATTGAAGGCAATCCCAGAGAGAAGGTATTAGTGTAGTGCGGGCCTGAAATCACAAAACTATTGTCTAAAATAGGATTTGAACTCAGGTGTTCCTCCAAGTCACCAGCAATTCCCTGCAGGAGTACCCATGGATAGACCAAAGAAACTAGGCAGCTCTGAATTCTGCAAGTAAATTTGGGCCAAAAACATCACCACTGCACACTATTGGTGTAGCTATGGCTACATATTTAACATCAGAGCCGGGAAACCTGAGAAATCATTGCAAATTCATTTGAAAATAAGTTCTTCTCCACAGGGCCTAATTAAGGAAACAGCTGAAGAAGTGGTTTTATTACAGATGGACCACTGGGGACAATGTATATTTGGGTTTCCTTTTGTTTTCACTCCCCCCCTTCCCTACACGCACACCCAATGTAAAGCTGTACAGTTAATACTTCATTTACAGAATTCTCTGAAGTTGTTATGGCAACTTGATTTTAGGGTCAGGAAAAGAATGTCATGTACTCATTGTTTGCTGCAGGGAAAATAAAGAGCCCTAAAGACAAAAGTGAGCTGACAGCTAGATTGTGATATATACAACATTAGTCTTTGGAGTCCATATCCTTCTCCTTTTGTACCCTCTTCCCCATAGCTACCCTGCACCCCAACCCTAGTGTCATCAATGAAGTATATACCTTTCAGGATAATATAGAGCTTTACAGTTACAAGGAAATTTGCTCTCTTTTTTTTTGCCTCTTTTACTTTCTTTTCAGAGAAACCTATTGGGTTGATAGTTATTTTGCTTATAGAGGACAGAACTGACTTCTGATCCCACTCTTCTGCTTCTGAAACCAGTACAGTTCCCACTCCATTATGTAATCTCCTCTGGCACACAAAGTCTTCATATCTTTTTCCCACTTCTCCTATTAAAGCCTACTCTTTGGGAGCAGATCCCCTTAGAACTCAATTGATAGTGTGGCTGAGAGTGTCCTGGACCTAATGCCAGGAGACCTAGGTATGGCACTATAACTTACTAGCTGTGTAGTCATGGGGAATAGACTTAATCCCTAGGCCTCATTTTTCTCATCTGGAGAAATCAACAATATTTCTACTACTTTATTTTCAGGATTGTTAGTAGGAAGATGCTGTGAAAATCTCCAAACATTACATAACTGTTAATAGTTGTAAATCAGTGCTCACTACTTCAAGAGTGATTTATCTTAGGGGCAGCTAGGTGGCCGGCCCTGGATTCAGGAGGACCTGAGTTCAAATCCAGCCTCAGACATGTAATACTTACTAGCTGTGTGACCCTGGGCAAGTCACTTAACCCCATTGCCCAACTAAGAACAAAACAAAAAAAAAAAGAGTGATTTATCTTTTATGCTTCGTATCTAAGAAGGGATACAGGATTTTGTACCCTTTCAAATGATTTCAGGGATCAGTAAACAATTTTAGCAGGTTTTTTTGGGGGGAAATGTTTTTCTTTTTTTTAAGTTAAGAAGGTTTTTGTTTCAAGGTTTGAAACCAGCCAAGCTTCTTTCTGATTTCTTTTTTGACACTGATTTCCTTTTTCCCATCATGCTATGGAAAATGCTATGAATGTCCCATCAGATTTTCTTGCCTGCCCATCCCATGTGTAATTCTTTTCTATGTCCTCCCATAAATGTTTCACAAGGACAGTGGTATAAAAATGAAACATGAAGAGATAGCTTTTGGCTACATATTGACCTAGAAAAACACCAATGAACGTTATCTACATTGTATTATATTTTTATTTATCTTGTTAACCATTTCCCAAATAGAGTTTAATCTGGTTTGGGTTGCTGTTAAGAGTTTTTCAGGTCATGAAGCTGACACCTCTGCATGAGGGATTCATTAGGTAAGCTATGAATCTTCCTCATTTTGTTTTGATATTTTAAGGATGATTGTCTGAAACATGGGCTCTCCTTTGGTTTCTCCTCACTCTTGGCACATGACCATCCAGTCTTCTCTTTTGTTCATACATTACTTTGATGGTCTCTTTTATTCCAGTTCTCCTTCATAATCTCTTTTATTATCAAAAAAATACTTCAATGGGGAGCACTTTAGCTAAAACGAAACAAAAAACAACCCCAAAACCAAAAACCCAACTAGTCAATATAGCAGATGTTTCAATGTGTTTAGGATCTGTGATCTTATCAATGTGGGTACAACTTACTCCCACACCTATGGCCAACTTTCCATAACTTAGGACTTAGTCTTTGATAGTCGTTGCTGCCAAAATTATTCAACAGCTGGTGGCCAATATGCTGATGATTAGCCTGTTTGCAATTAGCTGGCTTGATCATTTGAACATAATATAAATTATATATAATATTATTATATAGTCCATTGCTCAACTCATATTCAAATATTTTCATTTTGTTAGGATTTCTGAGAGCTTGCATACTAATGAAATAGCATTTCAAAACTCAGAAACACCGTGATGATACATCAGAGCAGTGGAGGAATGTACAAAACAATAAGGCATTTTAAGTTTAAAAAATTGTAATAAACTATTCACACAAAAAAATGCCAGCAGAAGAGAGAGGAAAATATTCCTACTTTTCAGTCCACCAAAAAAATCAGAGTAGTTGAGAACATGAGTCAAAATTAATGGAAAAAGAGGAATAAATGTAAAACCTTCTGACTTTCAAAGTGAACCACCCCAGGTGGAAACCTAACTGGTTTGGAAAGCTAACCCAAGTGGAAGTGAAAAGAGGTAAATGAGCATAACCAGAGGAAATGGAAAGTCACAACCCAACCTTCCCATATATGTATCATTAATTTCATTAGCCTCTGTACAGAGATATTTCAGGTTCAAAGCCAACACTTTGTAAAAATTTATACCATTTTGAAAAGCTGGTATGTAAAAAGAAGGAGGAAGATGAGCAGTTAACATGCTTCTCTTTAAAATTTTGCCTTATTACTTCATGTACTTTCTCTTCTTCATTAATTCAATGGATCTATGATCTCATTATCACGAAAAATATTTTCTCAGGGGTAGAACACAATACACCAATTTTCTTATCTTGAGTGATTCTTGTGTATAACCTCCAGTAGATTCATTTTTTATGTTTAATTCAGTAGGATAAAGGTCTTTAAAATTTCTGTGGATCCTAATATCATTGGCTATTCACAGGGTATACGTTAACATGCTACATGACTAAGCCATTTCCTTTCCCAATTGTATGCTTCATATATGCCATATTTATGCGCTATATCTTGGGCACAAGTAATATTTCGGTCCACTTATGACATAGTCTACTTATAGCCAACATTTATTTCACCATTGCTCCTTGGGTCACTAGCAATATTGATTCTTTGGATATGATGGTCATCCATTATTTGTAGCCAGATAGCATCTCTAAAAGAAGGTTTTGGTTTTGGTTTGGTTTGGTTTCCCATATATGAGGGAGCAATCTGGGATGTTGAAAGTATTATGCAATTACCCATCTGAAAGCCAAACCATTCTCTTTCCCCAACTCAGTTCTGGGCCACCAAAATTGATCCCATTGTCCCATTTGTCCCATATATATGTAGTGAATGACTAATTCACTGTTGCCCAAAGGACAGTCCATTCAACTATAAGCACAATCATGACATTAGACATTCTTTAACCATTCCCCTCCCCCTATCCTTTGTGGAATGGTATAGTCTCCAGAATAGTTGGCCTAATTTTTTTTTGAGTGGCTGTCAGTTTCGTCGAATTGGCTCTCTAGTATTTGAGTACTTGATATAATTAGCAAAATTTCATCAGCAAACAGTAGCACCTGCAGGATCTCTTCATTTTTAGGTAATATCCGCCCTATTTGTACTCTGTGCAGTGTAGTATCTATTAGAGTTATTTTATTTTTGTATGATGAACATACACAATGTGTGTGTGTGTGTGTGTGTGTGTGTGTATATATATGTATGTATACACATGCAGTTGCACAATGTATGTATGTATGTATGTATGTATGTATGTATGTATATACATATAACGTATGTATGTACATATGTGCTGTATCCTCCAAAACAACATAAGCTTCTTGAAGGCAGGGATTGTTTCATTTTTTTGTCTCTGTTTCCTAACATCTAGCATATTTACTTGCTCCTAGTAGATATTTAGTATACGTGTGATGATTAATTTCTTCTAACCTTTGTCTTCTTTAAATATTGTCTTATTTTAATTTAAATTCATTTTCTATTATCAAGTATTCATTTTTTCTCCATCCCTTTATCCCTACCAGAAAAAGAAATAAAAAAAATAACAAACCCTTGTAACAGAGAAACATAGTCGAATAAACAAATTCCCACACTGGCTATGTTCAATTCAGCATGTTAGTCCACTTCCTCTGTGTCAGGAAGTGGATGGCATTCTTTATCCCTGGTCTTCTGAAATCCTGACTGATGTTATAGTAATCATAATTCTTAAGTCTTTCAAAATTGTTTCTTTTGTTGAAGGTACGGTATAAATACTTGATTTTTTTACCCTTTGCTATGCATCAGTTCATTATATAGCTTCCTAGGTTTCTTAGAAATCACCACTTTCTTCATTACTTTGAGAATAATAGTATTTCGTTACAGTCATGTACTGTAATTTGTTCTGCCATTGCACAATTGTTAAACACTCCCTTGGTTTCCAATTCTTTGCTAATGCAAAAAGTTACTATCAATATTTATTAACATATTAGACTTTTCAAAAAAATTTATTTGAGCTCCTTGAGATATAGGTTTAATAGTGGTATTATTGAGCCAAATATCATATACAGTATTGTAATTTTTGAGCATAGTTGCAAATTATTTTCCAGAAGGACTGTGCCAATTTACCACTATACCTGTTCTCCCAAAGAACCTCCAATACTTTTTATATCCTTATTTTGACAACTTTCTTAAAATGATGGAGGTGAAGAATAACCCTAGAGTTACTTTAATTAGCACTTCTCTAATTACTGGTTATTGGGAGGGTTTTGTTTGTTTGTTTTCTAATTTGATTGGTTATAGATAGATAAGATTCTTTCCCCTTAAAACTTCCCATTCATATCCTTTGTCTTATTATCTATTGGGAAATGACTTGTATTTTATAAGTTTGAATCAATTCCTTATATATCTTAGAAATGAAACCTTTATCAAAGAAACTTGCTTCAAAGATTTTTCCCACAGATATTTTTTTCTTCTAACCTTAGCCATGTTAGATTTCTTTGTGTAAAACTTGATAAAATTATGTAATAAAAATAAGACATTTTATCTTCTGTTCTCTTCCTTTTCCTCCTACCTCTCTTCTTCCTCTCCCTCTTGCCCCTCTTCTTCTCCCCCTCCTTCACCTTCTTCATCTCTCTCCTCCCCCTCTCTGTCTCTGTCTCTGTTTCTCTGTCTCTGTCTCTCTGTCTCTCTCTCTGTCTCTCTCTCTCTCTCTGTCTCTCTCTCTCTCTCTCTCTCTCTTTCTTTCTTTCCTCCTTTGCTTTAGCTATCAAATTGTCCCTCATTCATACACCTGAAAGATAATTTCTTCCTTGTTCTTCTAAAGGGCTTATGGTGTGATCTTTCAGGTATAGATCACGTAACTAGAGCTTGTCATGATTTGAGATGTGAGGTATCATTTTAATCCAATTTCTGTCAGATTGTCATTTAGTTTTTGTGTTTTTAAAAATCAAAATTTGAGTCTTTATCCAGGTAGCTGAGGTTGTTGGATTTGCTGAACACCAAGATAATGAGTTTATTTTATTAATCATGTTGTTACGTTATCTGTTTCACTCATCAACTTCTTTATTTTCTGACTAGTACTGAATTGTTTTGATGATTATTGATGATTATTGATATTTGTATAGTTTGAGACTAGTAAGGTTGGATCCATTTTTGGCCACATTTTTAAAGTAAAACTTTTTCTTAAGAATCTTGATCCTCCTTACCCTCCAGATGAGTTTCATAATTATTTTTTCCTCTAGGACTATAGAGTAATCTTTAGACAGTTAATTTCTGTGGCACTAAATACATTAATTTAGGTAGTATCATCATTCTTATTCTATCAGCTCAGTCTATCCATGAACAATTAATATTTCTCCTTTTATTTAATTCTACCTTTATTTCCTTAAACTGTATTCTGTAATTGCATTCCTATAGTTTTTGCATGTATCTTTGTAGCTAAATTCTGAAAGATTTCATACATTCTGTGATCATTTTAAGTGAAATTTATTTGTTGATCTCTCCCTGCTGGGTTGGATGAATAATATACCAAAAAAAAGTCATGATTTGTGTAGATATATTGTATTCCTTTCTATTTTGCTGCATTTACTACTTGTTTTTGATTAATTTTAGTTAACTTTGTCATTATACTTTGTAAAACTGATTATTAATTGCTTTTTGCTTATGCTTAGTCTATCATTTTTGGTATTTTCAATATAGTTAGCATTTCTAGCACTATATCAAACAGTAGATATGACAATGAATATTCTTTCTTTATCCTTGATTTTATTGGAAAGAACTCTAATTTATCTACATTACATATAATGCAAGATGTTGGCTTTTGATACATACTATTTACTGTGTTAGGGAATGGCTCATTTTCTTCTTGTACTTTAATGAGATTTGATGCTTTAGGGTCTACTTTCAGTTTACTTATTTTTGTTTTTAAATTATTATTAATCTTAGTAATCTTGATCATTTGACAATCGTTTTCAACAGACATGGATGCTATATTTTGTTAAGTGCTTTTTAATATTTTCTATTGATAGAATCATACAATTTTTAATTGTTTTTACTAATATGGTTAATTATACTTATTGTTTTCCTAATTTTAAATGGACCCTGCATTCCTGTTAAAAAACAAAAGCAAAAAAAAAAAATTAAAACAACATGGTCATAGAGCATAGCCTTAATGATACATTGCTGTACCCTCTTTTGGTTTAGGTATCAAGGACAAATTTGTACTAGAGAAGAAATTTAGTGTAACTCCTTATTTTTCCTATATTTTTGTGTAGTTTATACACTGGAATTAATTATTCTTTGATAAAACTTGCTTTTAAAATAATCAATTTCTATTCCTCATATCTGTTAGTTTGGGAGCTCTTTTAGGTTTAGTTAATTTCTTTTTCTGAGACAGTACTGTTTTAATTGTTTATTTCCCATCTGTTGATCTAGGAAATGTTGTGTGTGTGGTTTGTGTGTGTGTGTAACATATATGTATATGTATATACACATATACATATTCACATATCCATTTCATTAACTTGCTGATTTTATTGGCATATAGTTGGGCAAAATAGTTTCTAATAATATCCTACGTTTTTTCATTTGTTGGTTATTTTATTTATTTAAAACAAATTTTAGCTTAATTTATTAGTTCATTTTAAAATTTTATTAATCATTTTGATTTTTAGGAAATCTACTTCGGAGTGAAATTGGAGTTTCTTAAGTTGTTAATATTCTAGGTGTTTGTTACTGCTGCTCCTGGTGGTGGATACACAGTTCATTGATTTATTTCATTCTTTTGGTAATAAAAGTTTAGTGATATTAATTTTTCCTTAAGGATTACTTTTATTGTAACTCCCCAGAATGCTGTGCTGTCTTATTATTCTCATTAGCTTTAGTGAAATTATTTGCTTTCCTGTATTATTTTTATTATTATCTAATGATTTTCTGTTTTTTAACCCATTTTTAGGATTATCTCCAGCTAATTACTTTTTCAATAGTCATTTATTAATCATAATTTTATTACATCGTGGTCAGTAAATGATGTGTTCAATATTTCTACTTTCATGCATTAGTTCAGGATGTTTTGACTGTCCTAAATCATGGTCATTTTTTGTAAAAAGTACCATGCTTAGTTGTTCCTCTCTATTAATATTGAACAATTCCTAGTACTCTTTCACATCTAACATTGTAAATTTATTACAAAGGCTTACTTTTATTAATTCTTGCTTATTTTATGTTAGATATTTCTAGTTTAAATAGTGATACAAATAGTTCTCCTCATCTATTTTAGTTTTGCTATCTCCTTCCTATAACTTCCTATAACTGAATTTTTCCTTTACTGCCAATTATTGAAATTAATTGTCTATGGCACCCTTCAGTAAAATATACATTCTTTGTTTATTCCTTAATTAAGTCTATTTTTGTTGTTGCCTTACCTGAGGTATTGAATGTTTTACTTTTTTTTAAAGTCAGTTGAAGCATAACAGACTTTTCTTCAGCACCTTATTTAACCTTGTTTGCATCTTTATTTTTCAGGCTTATTTGTTGTAAACCACATATTTTTGTTATCTCTTCCCAAATCGAGGCTGCTTTCATTTTGATTTTATGGCTAAATTTATTTCATTCACATTGGATTCATAGTTCACAGTTTTGATAATAATAATTTTCCTCTATCCTATTCTCTTACAATTTTTTTTTTCCTGTCTTTGATCCCTGTTTCTCTTTATATAGAAGTGGCACATGGACAAGAAATGTACCCAGCCTCAAGGTGCCATGCTTAAGGAAAATAACTTCCACACTCTTGCCCCTTTTCTCTTCCCCTGACAGATCATGCTCATACATTTTTAATCTTTCCTTATTTTAAATCACTCTACCAATCCCCACTCCGAAATTAAGGTTTGTTTTTCTTATGGCTATTCCCTCCCCAGAGCTACCCTCTCTTATTCCTCCCTTTTCAGCCTTCCTCCTTCTTGTATCTTTGCTGAATCAAAGAGGGGTGTGTGTGTGTGTGTGTGTGTGTGTGTGTGTGTGTGAGAGAGAGAGAGACAGACAGAGAGAGAGACAGATAGAGAGAATAATTTTTTCTACCTACTTTTGAGCAGTTCAGATGAAAGTGAGGTAAAAGTGACACACTCCTCCATCCCTTATTCATTTGTATGGACATCTATTTTCATGGATCATATATGATTAGCTGCCCCTTCCCCCTTCCCATTTCTCCCTTTTTCCTTTCTAGTATATATTCCCACTTTCTTTACTTTATTAAGATCATGAAAACATGACAAAAATTCCTAAGGCCTTCCATCTTATTCAACTACAAATAGAGATTAACTGGCAGATAGAGATGAAATGATTTGCCCAAGGTCGTACAACTTGTTTGTGTCTGAGACCGTATTTGAACTTGTCTTCCTAAGTTAAGTCCAAAATCGTACCATGTAGCTGCTAACATAAATGTCTATTTTTATCTTTTGTTTGTTTGTTTGTTTCTAGCATTGTAGTTAGTTTTTCTGGGTGAATTATTCTTGGTTGTAAGCTTTATCTTTTCATTTTAGAATCTTGCATTCCATATTCTCTGCCACTTTTAATGGTAGCTGCTAAATCTTCCATGATCCTGCCATTCCTCAGTACTTAAAGTCTTTTTTTTTTTTTGCTGAATGTTTTTAGCTTTTTTTTTTCTTTGACAGTAGATTTGAATTTGAGCTATAGTGTTTGTAGAAATTTTCATTTCTGGGTTTTTTTCAGTAGGTAATTTTTCAATTTTTTTCAGTTTTACTTTTCTCTCTTCATTAAATATATCTGGTCTCTTTTCCTTCATTATCTATTTTTCAATTTTTTTCAGTGTTACTTTTCTCTGTTCATTAAACATGTCTAGTCACTTTTCTTTTATTATTTATTCAAATATTATAACCAGGATCTTTTTTAAGTCTTCGCTTTTAGATAGTCTAATGATTTTTTTTTTAAAGACTAGGTCTTTCCTTTTCATCTAGGTTGAAAATGTAGGGACTATGGAGGGTGTAGCCAAGATGGCGGAGTAAAAGCAGTAAATTACTTGAGCTCTTCCCCAAACCCCTCCAAATACCAGTAAAAAATGGCTCTAAACAAATTCTAAAGCAGCAGAACCCACTCAAAGACAAAGTGAAACAAATTTCCAGCCCAAGACAACCTGGATGGTTGATTGGAAATGTATACAGTGCTGGGCTGGGAGAGGAACACAGTTCAGTGTGGGTGCACTGGCCTCAGCGAACCTGGAGCAGGCCTCAGAGGACTGAATCACAGGCAGCTGTGGTGGTTTCCTGACTTTTCAACCCATGAATGCCAGAGACAACTTAGAAGGTCAGTAGGAAAAGTCTGTGTCTGCAGTGAGAGAGAAGAGAAGTCCCAGCCCCAGTCCCTAATCTTGGCTCTAGGGTATAGGGCTGCATCCTGAGCTTCTGGCCCACAGACTAAGGGGGAATCTAGTGGCTGATCAGAGGGGAATTGCAGGGATCTCTCTGCTAGTGCAGGATTCTCTTGTTTTGCCCATTCTTGGATCTGGGTCACAGTTCTGAGTAGCAGTCCTGGGGATAGGAGGAGGACTGGTGTGATGGAGCTTGTAGTGGTGGTAGAGATGGAATCCTCCTCACAATTCCAAGGCACAAAAGAGTGCTTGTGGTCACTCACAGACCAGAGTACAGGCAAGGAAAGGAGTAAATACCTTGCTCTTGATTGTACCACCTTGGAAAAACTGAAAATTTACAGGTCCCTAGAAGTTTTTCTGAAAACAGCTGCACAGAACCCCCGAAGCTTGGGACAGAACATTCTCCAAACTGGAAGCAGACCCCTGCCTTAACAAAGAGTTTATAATTCAAGTAATTGGCTGGGGTCATGAGCAAGCAGCACAAAAAGAGTCAGGCTATAGAATCTTACTTTGGTGACAAAGAAAATCAAAATATGCAACCAGAAGAAGACAACAAAGTCAAAGCTCCTACATCCAAAACCTCCAAGAAAAATATGAATTAGTCTGAGGCCATGGAAGAGCTCAGAAAGAATTTTGAGAAGCAAGAGAAGTAGAGGAAAAATTGAGAATGATGCAAAAAAATTATGAAAAACAAGTCAACAGCGTGACAACAGCCAAAAAGCCAATGAAGAGAATGGCTTAAAAAGCAAAATTGGCCAAATGGAAAAGGAAGTCCAACAGCTTACTGAAGGAAATACTTCCTTAAAAATTAGAATAGAGCAATTGAAAGCTAGTGACGTTATGAGAAATCAAGACACTGTAAAACAAATACAAAAGAATGAAAAAATAGAAGACAATGTGAAATATCTCATTGGAACTGACCTGGAAATTAGATCCAGGAGAGATAATTTAAAATTTATTGGACTATCTGAAAGCCATGATCAAAAAAAGAGCCTACATATCATCTTTCAACAAATTATCAAGGAAAACTGCCCTGATATTTTACAATCAGAAGGCAAAATAGAAATTGAAAGAATCCACTGATCACCTCCTGAAAGAGAACCCCACAGGAAAACTCCTAGGAATATTTTAGCCAAATTCTAGAGTTCCCAGGTCAAGGAGAAAATATTGCAAGCAGCCAGAAAGAAATAATTCAAGTATCATGGAAACACAATCAGGATAATGCAGGATTTAGCAGCTTCTTCATTAAAGGGCCATAGGGCTTGGAATATAATATTTTGGACGGTCAAGGAGGTAGGATTACAACCAAGAATCACCTACCCAGCAAAACTGAGCATAATCCTTCAGGGAAAAAAATGGATATTCAGTGAAATAGAGGACTTTCAAGTGTTCTTGATGAAAAGACCAGAGCTGAAGAGAAAATTTGACTTTCAAATACAGGACTCAAGTGGAACATGAAGAGGTAAACAGGAAAGAGAAATCATAAGAGACTTATTAAGATTGAACTGTTGACATTCTGCATGGAAAGATGATATTTATAACTCATGAGTCCTTTGTCAGGGTTAGAGTAGTTGGAGGGGAAAAATTACATGTATGTGTAGATAGATAGATGAAGAGAGAGAGAGAGAGAAAGAGAGAGAGAGAGAGAGACAGACAGACAGACAGATAGAGGGTGCGGGGCTAGTTGAAGATGAAGGGGTGATATTTGGAGAATAAAATAAAGGTGTGAGAGAGGATTATATGGAAAGAAGGAGAAAGGGAGAGGTAGAATGGGGTAAATTATCTCACATAAAACAGGCAAGAAAAGGCTTTTTAGTGGAGGGGAAACTGGGGAAGGTGAGAGGGAATGAGTGAATCTTATTCTCATCAGATTTGGCTTAAGGAGAGAATAACATACACACGCAATTGGGTATGGAAATCTATCTTATCCTACAGGAAAATGGGGGGGTAGGGGACAAGAAAGCAGGAGGATGATAGAGAGGAGGGCAGATTGGGGGAGAGAGTAATCAGAAGCAAACACTTCTGAGGAGGGACAGGGTCAAAAGAAACAATAGAACAAATGGGGTGTAGGATAGGATGAAGGGAAATGTGGTTAGTTTTTCACAACATGACTACTATGGAAGTGTTTTGCATGACTATACATATATAACCTATATTGAGTTGCTTGCCTTTTCAATGAGGGTGGGTGGGGAGGGAGAAAGGGAAAAAAATTGGAACCCAAAGTTTTAAAAACAAAAGTTAAAAAAAATTGTTTTCACATGCAACTGGGAAATAAGATATACAGGAAATGGAATATAGAAATCTATCCTGCCCTACAGGAAAATTGAAGGGAAAGGGGATAAGAGAAAGGGGGGAGAGATAGAAGGGAGGGAAGATTAGGAGAAGGGGTATTCAGAATGCATGCCATCTTGGGGTGAGGGCAGGGACTAGATGGGGAGAAAATTTGGAACTCAAGATCTTATGGAAGTGAACGTTGAAAACTAAAAATAAACAAATTAATTTAAAAAAAGATGAGATAGCAAAGAGTATTACTGCAATTTCCCTTTGTAGACCCCCATAATAGCTTCAGATACTGTGCATATCATACAAGAAAATCAATAGTATTTGAACCTCAACCCACAAATGGTATGAAATTATGGGATAAGAATATAAATGAAGTAGTTCAATATTAAAGATGAAACAGGTTTAGTAATCTGATCATTTTGTACCAACTTTTCTTGGCAGCTATGAAAAGGGACACATAATTTTAATGTAAAAAAGTACAAAATTATAATTCATGTTTCAATAATCCTACCTATTTCCTGTATAAATAAAAAGAAAATGTAAAGACTATACCTGGGCCCAACCCTACCATTGATCAGCCTGAGACCTTTGATGTGCTTTATTTCGCACCTGGGTCATTTTAAACCTCTTTAGCAACTAGGTGCTCCACCCCCACACACACTCCCAAATGCTCACCATATAGATGCCAAATTTAGTGCTGACACAAAGTAGGCATAGCACATAGCCACTCAGAGCTCCTGAGCTCAAATTCACCAGCCTTAGCCTCTGTAACAGTTGGGATTGCAAATACAAGATTTTACACATAGCTCCATTTGCTCATAAATGAATTCTCCTTCATCAGCTTTTCAGGTAATTTCTTTCTTATATGAGATATCTTACATATTCTTCTACATTAAAAAATCATTTGACATTCTTTTGATATTTCTTGTTGTCTCACGGAATCCTTAAATTCTGTTTTGTTCATTCTGATTTTTAAAGGGTCTATTATATTGTTACTGTTTTGCTCCCTTTTGCTAAGCTGTTAATTATTTTTTTAAGTCTTCCCTCTAATATTCTCATGTCTTTCCTCTTTCTTTCCTCTACCACTCAACTCTTTAAAACCCTCTTTATTTTTTTTCTATACATTTTTATTTATCATGTGGCCAGCTGTGCAATTTCCTTTGAGGCTTTGAATGTAAGTAATTTGGAATTATTCTCCTCTCCTGAGTTTGTGTCCTAAGCATCCCTGGCATCACAATAGTTGTTTTTGTTAGTTTGTTTATCTTTACTTCTATCCTTCTTACTAAATTGGGACTTTCATTAGGTTCTGTGTACTTCTGGTGGTCCTATTGTGGCCCTGCTTCAGGAAGCTGTAAATTTTCCACAAGTCCTAAGCAGTCAGATAAAGCACAATGTCTCATTCTTTTGTCTTTGATTCTTCTAATTCATTTTTTTTTTCACTTTGCAGCCTTAAGTTTGTGCAGCTAGGTGGCACCATAAATAGAGCACAAGGCCTGGAGTCAGGAAGACCTGAAATCAAATCTGGCTTCAGACATTTACTAGCAATATGACCCTGGGTAAATTTGCCTCATTTTCCTTATCTGTAGAATGAGCTGAAAAAGGTAATGGCAAATCACTCTACTATCTTTGCCAAGAAAACTCCAAATGGAGTCATAGAGAGTTGGACACTACTGAGATGACTGAACAGCAACAACAATGACTAGATTCTACTCAATGTCTGATACATAACTGATACTTAATAAATGTGTTATTTGTTAATTGATTCTTAACTTTGTCTTCATAAAATTATGTTATTTTAAGTATATTTTTACAGAGTTGTTATTGTTATGATTTGTGTATTATTTCCATTTCCTATTATGTCATATTATTTAGTGAGATAAAATACACAAATACAGTAGCTCTAACTGTAATTCATGATGAAATATACCATATTTGCTACACTGGTATATCTATTCCATTTTTCATCTATTTTCTGTTTACTCTCATGTTTCATTGATATGTGTTTTCAGTTATACATTTTAGATGGGATTTTTGCCAAGCTTTCTGCACATTCATTTTCAGTGCCTCTGATATTTACTTATATATTTATTTTTATTTATTAAACAAATCTGCTCTTTGTCGTCTTCCATCCCCCTTTCTAGTGTCCTGTAAATTAATACATATTATAAAGTTGTATTGCTTCTAGATGCCATATCCTTCTGCTTTGTAAATAAGTCAAATGTTTAATGGCTAAGGAAGTTTCTGGGTTATTTGGGCCTCCCTGTCGTGGAGGTTTTTAAATGAGTTAAACTTAGGCACTAAATGATTCTAATCAGGATTACTGTTGGACTCAATCTCATGTGTTTTATCATCCACAGCTTTTTTTTTAATAGGTCAGGTTGTATGTACTGTAATTGAATGCTGTGTCTTCTGATATTTAGCCTTTCTTCTAATGTTGGCTTGGTGTTGATTTTTCATATAAAAAGTAAATGGTCTAACAGAAAATTTATTGAGGTATTAGCATATTGCCTACTTCCTTTATCTATTGTCAGATAACCAGCTAAAACCAGCTCTGTCACCATGTTTTCATTGGAGGAGGGTTGCTCTCAAAGGAAGAATTCAATGTTAATTATACAAAGCTTCCCCACTTTAATAGACAACTTCTATTCCAATCCAGTCACAGGATTCTGAGCACCCTTTCCTACTTTGCTGCTACGAATTTACTGTGCAATGGTGAACCAAATATTTTGCTCATTATTATTATTATTCATATTTACATAGCCCTTCATGGTTCACAAAACACTTTCCTCATAATAAACCTCGGAGATGGTTATTACATATATTATATTCTTCATTTTAAAAGCACAGAATGTGAAGCTATAACAATAAGTAAGGTGCCCATGGTTACACAGCTAGTAATTGTCACAACCTAGTCTCTCATATCATTACTCTTTCTATCATAACTCGTTGTCACTAATTGTATATTAAGTAAATGTAATGTTTCAGAAGACTAACAAACAAAAATTGCTGTTTAAGGAAAGGCCTCTGTGGTAACTGTTTCAGCCACTTAAAAGAAAGTGGTTACTTTTCTGGTTACTGACTTCCCAAGTTGTCAAGTATCTGAGTTCTGAATGAATGGGGCATTTCTCTACATTTTAATGTGCATAGAATCCATTGTTCTTACAAACTTGCCATCCATCCATTTAACAAACAAACATTCACTATTTAAAATGTTTTTTGCTACTCCTGGGGGTAAGGGTATAGGATGGGTATAATTAGACATGGTATTTGCTAATGGAGATTACATTTTAGTGAAGAAGATAAGATGTGCACATATTATTTATCTCAAATATTTTAGTAGCCATGACGATATATGACAAATGCCAAAAATTATGAATGTCATATTATTTAAGAGGAAAAAAGTTCATTTCCAACCAGGAGATCAAGAAGAAGTTCCTGAAGAAAATGACACTTTAGCTGGGGTTTGAATCATGGAGTGGATTTTAATATGTGGAAACAGGAGCAAAGTGTTGTATGAAGCGGATAAGGTATTGAAGGCAGCAAATGATAAAAAAATGAGGATGGAAAAGTAAGGATGAATTTGGGCTCTAGTGTATACTCTAGATTGGAAGATAAATGAAGTCTGTAATTGGATGAAGTGTGTGCTAAGACTCTACTAGGTTGTGGAGGATCTTAGATTTATTGGGTAGGTAGAATGGGAATACATTGAAGTATTTTGAGTTGGGGTGGAGTGGGGTGGTATCATCAAAGCTATGTGTTAATGGGATAATTATAAGAGAGAGATGGGGAGAAAGGAGATATAGTAAGAGGCCATTACAATAATCTAGCAGAGGTGGTAAGGGCTTCAATTACTATGGCAGCTCATGGAAAGGAGGACTGATATTAAAGATAGATTATAAAAAGAAAATTAAAAGGACTTGGTCATCAATTGGGTATAATTTTGCTCACATATTTACTTTCTCATATTTTATCTCATTTTGATTTTCTCCACATGTTTTTATCTCTAGTATGTTGTGTTTTAGGAAGAAATAGTTATACTTTGGCCTAAATTTAAAAAGAGAAAAAAATATGAAAATCATAATGTTTTGTAAGCATCAGTCAGTTAGCATACTCAGTTCAGGCATGTCTGAAGTTTTAGGACCTTGGGCTTTTGCTGCAAATGCTCCCATGAGGAAAGGAAATGCTTCAGTCCCTTTGTGGCCACATAAGGAGCAGGCAGCTGAATCTGTGACCATTCTTCATCATTGCTATCACTTTAGTAGCAATATCAGAATCTTAGATTCTAACATCAACTGATTCTACAATATGATTCCCAACATATCTGATCCTGGTAACTACTTGGTGAAGAGGAACACAGATTCAGAGTCATTTACATTGATAAAATTTTTCTCCAGTATGGATTCATTTAGGTTCAGTAAGAATCAAATCCAACCGAAGTCTTTCCTACATTCATCACATTTGTAGGAATTCTCTTAAAGATATTTTATCTAATGTTGCTTAAGGATTACACTCGTATTGATGGTTTTCCCTTATTCACTACGTTCATAGGATTTATCATCATTATAAATGCTCTTATTTTGATCAAGACTTCTATGAAGACATCTTTCCAGGGTGATTAAACTGACTGAGCCACTAAAAGAGGCACAAAGAACACTCACAAGGGCATGGGAAACCAGCTGTAAGAAAGACATCACTTCCCCTTCCATTCATCAGAAGAAACCGTAGTCTGATGTCTCTGCCACAGTATACGCGCTCAGTTCTTTCACCTCTTGTGGAATGACAGGGGGCTCATTTCTCATTACCGTCAGGCTCCATTAGAAGAGAAAGAGTTGCTAGAGAAAAGAGTTGTTTGTAGGCCTATCTTTTGATTCTCAAACTCAAGGAACATTTGAATAACCTCCTAAACCATACTAGCCTGCTAAGCTGTGTGCCTATCTGCTAGCCTGTTACCCATATCCTTCCTCTTATTCTGTTGAATCCCTCCCTACTCTTTAAAATCCAACTTAAATGCCACCTCCTTCAGTATGTATTCCCTAATTCCCATTACAACCAATGTCCTTCTGACCTCAGACTTCTACACAGCACTTAATTTTTCACTATACACTATATAGCTTATGTAATAAATTATATATTATGGCTATCTACATATATGTCTTATCTATTCACTGCTACTAATCATAATAGCTAACATTTATATAATGACTACTGTGTTCCAGGCAGTATGCTAAGTTACTTTACAACTATTATTTCAGTTGCTCCTTATAATAATCCTGGGAGGTAGGAGCTATCATTATCCCCATTTTTACAAATGAGGCAACTGAAGCAAACAGAGTTTAGGTAACTTATACAAGGACACATAGCTGTGTGATTCAATATAGCATTAGAGTCTGGATTTGAACTCAGGTCTTCCTGAGACCAGGCTTATCCACCTTGCTGTCGTAAATTCCATGATTACAAGTTCAGTTTTATCTCACTTTGAACTTAGTATCTCTCTAAGCACCTAGGTCAGTGAACTGGATATATGGGGTAATTAATTAAATTTCTGGAGTTGAGTTACTTGAATTTTAAAGAAAATGTAACTCTACCTTCTGAAAGTTTTCTTTCATTTATGACTATTTTTTATAACTAAGAAAAAAAAGTGAAGTTTAATCTGATGTTTCAAAATCACAAGTTATTAAGAAGCTGCCTCCACAACAAGACAAAGGAACATATAATGCTGGAAAGCTTACTAATTTGCCATCAGTTTAAGAGAATAAACTTAATTAGCAGTGCAAATTAGCTGCCAAACCTTAATCTGTTGGCCCTGTAGATTTCTGGAGCTTTACTGTTGAGCAGTAGCTTCTGAGCATCAGTGTTATGCATTGAATTACAGAAGTCACTCTTTCATTAAGCACCTCTTACTTTAAGATGTTTTTAAAAAGCTGCTATTTTAACACAGAAGCAAATTAATAAATTTATTCATGAAAGTTAAATTTGTTCAAAATAAGTGTGCCACATTACATAAACAGATTCTAAAAATGCCAGGATGCTGAACAACCTTTTTTTTTTCCCTTTTTTTGTGCTAGATGTAATTTTTTTTTTTTATTTTGGTACAGGGAACAGAAATGCAGGTTAGAACCTTCCCTATAATTTATAGTCTTAAGAGAGTTGAGCAGAACACTCAGAGGTAAAGTGACTTACCCAAAGTAACATGCCAGGTCAGACTTAAACCTAGGTCTTCCTGTCTTCAAGGGTATCTTCTATCCACTAGATCATGCTAATTCTTATCAATGAAATTAATGATCATGACAATACTGGATTGTGATAATGATGATAGCTCATGTGTATGTAGCACTTCAAGCTTTTCAAAATACTTTTTCCTGGGAGTAACCTTGTGAGATTGGTAGTGTAAGTACCATTATTCTTGTTTTACAGGTGAAGAAACTTGGGCCCCAAAAGATAAAAGACAATCTCAAAATCACACAGGCTAAACAAGAGTTGAATCCTTGTCCTGTTACAACAAATCAAATCCTCTTTCCATTAAGGCATCCTGCTTCTCTTTGCAGTTACTGAATGTAAGTATAACTCTTTTCCTGGGGATAGGGAAGGGAAATAGACTTCCTTTTTAAATAAGTTTTTATGGATATCTTTTATTTTCACATGACCTAGATTTCCCCTTGTATTCTCCTTTACTCCTGACCCCTTAGAGCCAACTCTTAATTTTTTTTTTAAATCTTAATTTAATTTTTTGGTTACATTTTGAGTTCTAAACTGTTTCCCTTCCTCCTTACCCTTTACTAGAGAAGGCCACCATTTGTCACAGATTTACAAATACATGTAAAATCATACTATGCATACTTCTGTTTATCAGGTCTTTTCTGGAGGTGGATGGCATCTTAGGTCTTTATAACAGATCTCATTATTTATAGTGGTCAGAATAGCTTTGCTATTCACAATTATTCTTCAAAAAATATTGCTTTTACTGAGAACAACATTTTCTTGGTTCTGCTCATTTCACTTTTCATTATTTCATGCATGTTTTTCTAAAATCAACCAGCTCACCATTTCTTACAGCACAGTAGTATTCTATCTCAACCCTATACCACAATTTGTTTAGCCTCCTCCAATTGATGGGCATCCCTTCATTTTCCAGTTCTTTGCCACCACAAAGAGAGCTGTTAAAAATATTTTAGAACATGTGGGTACTTTTCCTTTTTCTATTATCACCTTGGGAAACAGACTTAATAATAGTATTGTTGGGTCAAAGGGTTTACGCAGTTTTATAATTCTGGGCATAATTCTAGATTGCTCTCCAAAAGGCTTAGATCAGTTCACAGTTCTACAAACAGTATATTAGCATCCCAATTTTTCCACATCCCTTCCAATGATTATAATTCTCCTCTTCTATGATTTTAGCCAATCTGGTAGGTGTGAAATGATATCTCAAAGTTGTTTTGATTTGCATTTCTATAATCAATGATTATTTATAGAATTTGTTTCATGTGGCTATATGTAGTTTTGATTTCTTTATCAAAAAACTTCCTGTTTTATATCCTTTCATGACATATTTTATAAATTTTATAAATTTATCTATATATTTGAGATATGAGACATATGTCTATAAAATTCATGGTTTTCTGCTTTCCTTATAATTGTGGCTATATTGGTTTTATTTGCATAAACCCTTTTTAATTTAATGCAATCAAAATTGTCAATTTTATATCTCACAATACTATCTCCTTTTTATTCATAAATTCTTCTCCTATCTATTAGTCTTATAGGTAATGTGTTCTATTTTCTTCTGATTTTCTATGATATCTCCCTTTATATCTAGGTCATGTATTTATTTGGACCTCTAGGTCATGTGTGTGATATTGGTCCATACCCAATTTCTGCCAGACTACTTTCCAGTTTTGTCAAAATTTTCTACCAAATAGTGCATTCTTATCCCAAAGGATTAAATTTTTACATTCAAATACAAGGTTACTATAGTCATTTAATACTGTGTATTGTATGTCTACTCTGTTCCACTGATTCACCTTTCTATTTCTTGACTAGTACTAGATATTTTTATAATTACTGCCTTATAATATAGTTTAATAATTGGTACTGCTAACCCTCCTTCCTTTACATTTTTTAAAAAAATAATTACTTTGATATTCTTGACTTTTTATTCTTCCAAATGAATTCACTATTATTTTAATAGCTCAATTAAATATTTTTGGTAATTTAATTGGGATTGCATTGAATTAATAGATTAGTTTAGGTAGAGTTCTTATTTTTATTGTATTGGCTGTATCCATCCATGAACAATTAGTATTTCTACAATTGTTTAAATCTGACTTGGTATAAAAATGTGTTTTATAATTATGTTCTTGTAGTCCCCGGGTTTGTCTTGGCAGGTATATTCCCAGATATTTTATAATGTCTAGAGTTATTTTTAAATGGGGTATCTCTTATCATCTCTTCTTATAGGATTTTGTTGGTGATATATAGAAATGCTGATGATTTGAGTGGGTTCATTTTATATCCAGCTACTCTGCTAAAATTATTATTTTCAACTATTTTTTTAGTTGAATCTCTAGGCTTTTCCAAGTATATTTCATATTGTCTACAAAAAGAGGTGGTTTTATTACCTCACTGAACATTCCGTTTCCTTCAATTTCTTTTTCTTCTCTTATTGCTATTGCTATCATTTCTAATACAATATTAAATAATATTGTCAATAATGGGCATCCTTGTTTCGCTCCTGATCTTATTGGGAAGGCATTAGTCTTGTGACCATTACAAATAATGCTTGTTGATGGTTTTAAGTAGATGGTGCTTATCATTTTAAGGAAAACAAATATTTATACCTATGTTTTCAAATGGTTTTAATAGGAAGGGAGTTGTATTTTATCAAAAGCTTTTTCTGCATCTAATCATATGATTTTGTTATTTTTGTCATAGACTTAATCAGTTAAGTTAATAGTTTTCCTTATGTTAGGCCATCTCTGTATTCCTGGTATAAATCCCACTTGGTCACAACCTATAATCTGTGTGATATATTTTTGTAGTATACTACCTAGTATTTAATTTAGGATTTTTGCATCCATATTCTTTAATGAGATTGGTCTATAATTTCCTTTCTCTATTTTTGCTTTTTCTGGTTTAGGTATCAGCACCATATTTGTTTTATAAAAGGAGTTTCTTCCTATCTTTATTTTTTCCTCGTATCCACTTAGTATTTATGACCAGATCTCCCACACCCCAGAAGGGTTTTCATTGGTCCTCATAATCAGATGTCCTACACTCTGCTTATCCAACATTTCATCACATTTCTTCCTTCCATACATTCTATGTATATGAAGTCAGGCTGAGGAATTAACCCCTTTAAACACCATCACCAACTCTACTACCAGCTCTATCATCTTCAACACAACCATCACCAAAATCAATGCAAACATGCATGCCTTATGCTTTCCACACTGCACCCCTTCTTAATCTGTCTCCCTAGAATGTCTTCTTTTCCTCAATTTGCCTATAAAATGGCTACCCATTATTCACAGATCAGCTCCAATACTACCAATATAATTCCAATACAATAGGGGAGGCTTCTCCTTGTTGCTTTATCATCAATCTAATGCACTTGTTTTAGATAGAAAGTTCTCTGTCTGTCTCTGTCTCTCTGTCTCTGTCCCTGTGTCTCTCTCTCTCTCTTTCTCTCTTCGAAATGGCTGTAGATATATGCCCATTATTTATGTGTCTATATAGCTGGTTGTTGTCTTTCGTTCTAGAAGAGGACCAAAATGGCATCACCATGCCAGAGTCCAAATGTGACGGATCAGATCAACACAAGCTCAGAATGTTCTACCACAGGTTATGCACAAATAGTCCATGTGAACATTTGGGGTAGATGTCTGTATATACGTGTACATGTATATATGCATGTGTGTATGTATGTGTATATGCATATCAGTTACTTGTGTAGACGTTACATTCCCCAATTGTGCTGTATGGCCCCTGAAGTTAGGGATCTTAGTTAAACTTGGACCTCACCCCAGTGCCTGTCACAGTCCTCCACATACTTAACCTCCACATACCTCCACATACTCCACAACTAAATATTTGGTTGTGTGGAATTGCATTATGGATCTCAACTGAATACCAGAAACATCATTCTCAAAAAGCTAGCTCTTCAGGCCTCTTCAAACCATTCCCCCCAAACAATACCTTAAGGGAAAATGTTCCCTTAAAATGATAAGTTGAATTGGGTATTATAGGGGTTGATGACAACAGTTTGACTGATCCCTGAAACCAGGAAGAGATTTCATAATTCTCCTATTGTCATAGTGTTGGTGACAGAGAAGATTCTATCATAATTATAGCGCAGTTGTTTTTTTTTTTATATATATAATGGGACCTCTCTGCCCATTATGGCATCTGAGACAGTCTCAGATTTGTGCTGAAAGGAACCGGGATGTACATCACTCCTGTCTGCACCATAGTTTTGTCCTTTTTGAAAAGAGGGTCTCACTGAAAGCCTGTCTTCCATTGCTGTCACTCTGGCTGCTGACGAGTGTTTGTAAGAAATGGCTCCCTAATGTATGTATGTGTACCTGTGTTATTCTTAGAATTTGTGAAAGTGAAAAGCGGAAAGCAGCTTTAGTGAGCATCTAGCCTAATTCCTTCGTTTGACAGATAAAAAGAATTTTTACTCAGAGGGGGTAAATAACTTTACTAAGATCACTCAGCTAATTAGTGTCATACTCATGGTAGAATTTGAGGGAACTTTACAACCCATCCAGTCCAACCTACAACCTATTGAAGGAATCTATTCTATAATACTTTTTGATAATTAGAAATTCAGTATGCCCTTGAACTTTCAATGACCTCAGTACTTCAGGAATCCAAGTCCATTATTGAATATCTCTAATTATAAGAAACTTCTCCTTAGATTGAGCTGAAATTCTCCTCCCTGTAACATCTACCTGTTTAATTCAGTTCAGTTTAATTTACTCCAATCTAATTCAATCCAATAAAAAGAACCACATTTGTTAGGCACTTACTACGTATACCTTTTATGTGTCCATTTGCCGTAGTTACAGTTGTTCTCTGAAGACAAGTATTTCTGATGCAATATTCCTTCTTCAAATGTTAAGACTGTTACATGCTAACAAAACTGCGTATTCCTTTTTTTTTTTTTTGCTTTTTAATGAGGCAATTGGGGTTAAGTGAGTTGCCCAGGGTCACACAACTGGTAAGTCTCAAGTGTCTGAGGCTAGATTTGAACTCAGGTCCTCCTGACTCCAAGGCCAGAGCTCTATACACTGGGTCACCTAGCTGCCCCAAAACCGCAGATTTTTTTTTTAGGCAATTGGGGTTAAGTGACTTGCCCAGGGATCTCAAGCAACAGCTAGTAAGTGTCAAGTGTTTGGTACGAGGCCAGATTTGAACTCAGGTCATACTGACTTCAGGGCCAGTGTTCTATCCACTGCTCCACCTAACTGCCCCCAAATTGCAGATTCTTAAAGATAGCTATCATGTGTTCCCTAAATCTCCTGTTTTCCAAGCAAAACATCCCTGCTTCCACCAACACCACCTCATATGACATTTATTTGACTTTCCCTTTCAGTTTCCATTGAACTTAGTCCTACTTATTAATGTGCTTTTTAAAAAAAAATGGCCATACTCCAAATGTAGCCTGACCAAAGCAGAGGACAGCAAGTCTATTAGCTCCTGCCTCTGGAAAGCACCTATATTAAGGTATCCTAATATTTTCCTGATATATATAATCCTAATAACAAAATCTTAATTTTCTTGTTGCTGTGACCCCCTTATATTGAGCTTGAAATCCTTTGCAAATGCTACTTATAATTAAACTCAATCCAGACAGGCAACATTGCAGCACACAAGTATAGAAACTCAAAAGGAACAAAATCCTGATGTAATTTTAAAACATCACCTGAAACCCACATGAACATGTTGTCATATGGCATGCCCTTTACCTGAAATTCTCTCCAACTCACTTTATCTGACTTCAGAGAAGGATCTCAGCTCGAAGATGAGTAATTTTTGATGCCTCATTCTGCTTTAATCCAAAGTCAATCAGATGCAAATCTTGTCAATTCTATGTGCACAATATCTTACCCTTCTATCCTATTCTCTCCATTCATATAGCTATGTCTTCTTACCTGGAATATTGCAATAACCTCAAAATTGGACCCCTTTTCCCATTCTCTCCCTCCTCAGTCCATCCTCTACAGAGATACCATCATAATCATCCCACAGTTCAAGTCCGATTATGTTATATACTTCCTCAAAAGTCATTAGTTTATTTCTCTTGCCTCTAGGATCAAATACAAGCTGTTCTGATTGGCATTTAAAGTCCTTAGCCTCTTTCCATCCTATTGTCCCAGACCCATTTCACATGGTTTCACTTCAGACATTTTTTTTTGTTCCAGTAAAACAGATTTCTTTGTTATGCTTTGAATTAAATATTTCACATTCTATCTCCAAGCCTCATGCCTTGAATGCATTTCCTCCTCCTCTCTGCTGCTTACACCTATAAGCTTCCTTCAAGGCTTCACTATGTCATCACCTCCTATGTGAAGTATTTGCCCCAATCAATCAATAAACAATCAGTTATTAAATAACCCTTTTATGTTAGGCTTTGTGCTAGGTGTCAGGGATATGAATTTTTAAAAAAAGTCACTCCAAAACAAAACTAAACAAAATAAAATCCCTCCTCTCCAGGTGCTTATATTCTATTGAGGAAGATTAATATAAGTCATATGTATATGCATATGTGTATATATATATATATATATGTATATGCATATACATATATAATACAATATATACACATATGTGTATAAACCTACAATAAACTCTTACATATAGAATAAAAACAAGAAAGTTGGGGAGAGTCTTTGTAGTTGGTAAGATGAGAGAAAGGTTCATATAGATGGTAGTGTTTCAGCCTGTCTTAAAGGAAGTGCAGATCTCTGAAACAGGTGCAGAGGGAATATATTCCAATTATGGGACCAAGTCAGTACAAAACCAGGGAGATCCGAAGTAAATATTATGACAAGCTAAGGTTTGTCCAGTTTAGCTGAATTATAGAGATTCTGGCTTTAATATATATGTATACACACACACACACACACACACACACACACACATATACATATATATATACACACACACATATATAAAACACACACATATGTATATATGTGTGTGTATATGTGTGTGTGTGTGTGTGTATATATATACATATATATATGTATATATATGTATATATATATATACATATATATGTATATTATATATACATATATATATATATATATATTTATATATATATATATATATATGTATAGGTATGTGTATATGGCCCTGTAATACATATGTATATAATTTTTGGATTTATATCACACTTAGTATCTACTATAGGATCTTACATGTAGAATGTCTTCAATATGGGATAAAAAAAATGTTTAACTGAACTAGAGAAAACAATCATAAAAACAATAACATCATGTCACAATGGGTATATATGCATGTTTCTATACACAAGCATACTTATATGGATATACAAGTATATGTACATATAATACATATGTACATATGCACATATATATATATAATTATATATATATATATATAGTATATTAATATAATTATATATTTATATTACGTTGTATATTATTATTATATATTACGTATATATAATATATATATATATTATATATATTATATATATATATATATATATATATATATATATATATATATGTATATATATATATATATATATATATATATATATATATATATATTATATATATATATATATATATATATACATATGTATACACAAACACATATGTATCAAAAGGAAAGCCTAAAATGGTGGTGTCAAACTCAAATAAAAATTGAACCATTTAAAGTGTCTACAAGGAAAGGTGCAGCTAGGGGGCACAGCAGGTAGGGCTCCATCCTTGTAGTCAGAAGGACATGAGTTCAAATCTGGTCTCAGACACTTGACACTTACTTTCTTTCTTAAGTGACCCTGGGCAAGTCACTTAACCTCAATTGCCTCACAAAAAAAAAAAAAAGAATAATTGAGGGCCACATAGAAACTTAGAAAACCACTTATTAAGATCATGTCTATTCTATCATTGTAAAATTTATTTTGTTAAATACTTCCACTTATCTTTTATTCAGATTTATCCACACTGAGGAGATTTGTGGACCAAAGTGCAGTTCATATATTTGATATCTCTGGCCTAAAGCAGAATTTTAAAATTGGTGATAGGTCTGCTTTCATTGAATAAATTAATTGAAGTAGATTATATGTGTATGTATTGAAGGAGACATGATAGTATGTGTGTTAATTTAATTGCAAAAGGTAATAAAAATAAGAGTCCAGAGATACTATGGTTGTAGGGAGGAATTGAAGCTTATAATCATAAAAGCTAGGCAAATCAGGAAATCTCTCTGCACATCAGTTGCCTCATGTATAAAATGAGAATAATGAAATCTTTCCATTCTACCTTGCAGCGTTGTTTTGAAAATTAAATTTTACATTTTATGAAAACACTTTGTTAAGTATATAATTCCATATAAATATAGGCCAAACAGTGACCTTGGGATATCAGAGTAGATAAAATATATTCATTTTCATGTAAGAAAATTTGGAGAAAAGTTTCTTCAGATTTTAAAGAATATCTTTTGAAAAATTAAAACAAACAACCCCCCCCAAATTTGGAAATCCTTGTTCATGTTGAACAGATAAATCAAGCATTATTGCAGGCATATTTTTTCAACGTCCTTCCTTCACAGGTGCAATAAGTGATAAATATTAATTACATATTAGAGCAGGAATTTTTAGCTCTACAAATGGAAACACTTCTTTATGCTGTAATTTTCCTCCATAAAATAGTTTCTACCACCTGATAATTACAATTTAGTTTACTTGAAACAAGCCAAATCTTGTGCTTTATCTCTCTATCCTTTTCAAATAAGAAAAAAATACTTCTTGCTTTATAAACAATTGGCTTTCAAATATAACAAGTAGCCAGTTCCATACTGTATCCCTCCATATCAGAAGGTTATGCATTCTCCATCAGCTGTTCTAGTTAGCAATCCTTATTTATTTATTTATTTATTTATTTTTACATACAGCTTGTACTCCTGGGTAGGTTTTCATGGAACTATCTATCCCTATATCTCTTCCCACCACTTCTTTTTTTTCCCCTCTCTTCTTTATTAGTTCACATCTGATTTTCTTATCTTTTCCCACTACGTCCCTACTTCCCCTCCCCCTTTTTCCATCTCATAATATAAAGGTGACTGCCAGTCTTTGAAGACTGTGCCAAGGGAGCACAATCTCTGGCAGGCAACATAAATTCAAAAGGTCTAAAGTATGGAAACAATGGAAGATTTAGGGGATCATGACCTCAGTCTTCAAGTACTTGAAGAATTTTCAAGACTAAAAAAGGAATAAATTTATTTTGCTGGTCTCTGAGACTAATGGGATGAACTTGCAAAGAAGTAGATTTTGATATATAGAAGGAAATCCAACAATTAGGATTTGGAAAATAAAATGGGTTGCCTTCTTAGGTAGTGAGATGAATTCATCATTGCTGGAAATTTTCACACAGCAGATACATTGCTAGTCATGGAGTCAAGAAGACTTGAATTCAAATCCAACCTCAGATACATACTAGTTGTCTGACCCTGGGCAAATCACTTAACCCATGGTTTTCTCATTTTTAAATGGAGAAAATAGGACAGAACCAAGAAGCAGAGAGAAGCCAGAAAGTTGCCTGAGCTCTCCCCACTTTCTCTAGGAAACAATGTTAAATCGAAACTCTAAACAGATTCCCAAGCAACAGTACATGCAAAAAGATGGAATGAAACAATTTTCTAGATTAAAATAACTTAGAAGGACACCAGGAAAGGACTTTCTCACTTGGATAAAAGGGGAAAGCAGCCCAGCATAGACGATGTCCAGACAAGTCAGCCAAAGGCTCTTAGCCACAGCTCAGATCAGCAACCAAGGCCTTTAGGTCCTGGCTCAGTAGGCCACTGGCATAGCAGGCCAGCTGTGAGGCCTCCAGGCCCAGCACCTAGGCAACAATAGGTGTGACTAAGCTGGCCCAGGCACCCCAGCACAGCTGCCAGCACCTAAAGCTTCAACACGTAAAACCAGTGACCAGACCCCAGGCCCCCAGCACAAGAAGCCCCAGGAGCACAGCTCAACTTTAAAAGTCATGAAATAAACCAACAACAACAAAAAAAAGAGCCTTAACTATAGAATGCTACTGTGGTGACAAAGGAAGATCAAAACACAAACTCAGAAGAGGAAAACATTATCAAAATGCCTACATGCAAAACCTCAAAGGGAAATATGAATTGATCTCAAGCCAAAAAAAAAAATCTTCTTGGAAGAGCTCAAAACAGGACTTTAAAAGTTAAATAAGAGAGTAGAAGAAAAATTGGGAAAAGAAATGAGAGGTATGTAAGAGAGTCAACAACTTAGAAAAAGGACAAAAATTGACTGAAGAAAACAATTAATTAAAAAAAATACAAATGGCTAAATAGAAAAAAAATCCACTGAGGAAAATCAACTCATTAAAAAGTAGAATTGACCAAATGGAAAGGTGATACAAAAGCTTACTCAAGAAAATAATTCCTTAAAAATAAGAATTGGGCAAGTGGAAGCTAATGACTCTACAAGACATCAAGAATAAGTCAAACAAAATCAAAAGAATGAAAAAATAGAAGAAAATGTAAAATACCTCATTGGAAAAAGAAGTGATCAGGAAAATAGATACAAAAAGATAATTTAAGAATTATTGGACTACATGAAAGCCACAATAAAAACAAAAGAGCCCTCACAGCATTTTTCAAGAAATTATCAAGGAAAAATACCTTGTTATCCTAGAACCAGCGGTAAAATAGCCATTGCAAGAATCCACCAATCACTTCCTGAAAGTGATCTCAAAATGAAAACTCCAAGGAAAGTTGTAGCCAAATTCCAGAATTATCAGGTCAAGGAGAAAATGCTGCAAGCAGCTAGAAAGAAACAATTCAAATACCAAGAAGTCACAGTCAGGATTACACAGGACTTAGCAGCTTCTACCTTAAAAGATTAGAGGGCTTGGAATATGGTATTCCAGAAGGCAAAAGAGCTTGGATTACAACAATCAACTACACAGCAAAACTGAGCATAATATTTCAGGGGAAAAGATGGAAATTCAATGAAATAGGAAAATTTCAAGCATTCCTGATGGAAAGATGAGAGCTGAATATAAAATTCAGTCATCAAATACAAGGCTCAAGAAAAGCATAAAAAGGTAAACAAGAAACAAACAAACAAAAAAAACATTTTATTCAATAAGGTTAAACAGTTTACATCCCTACACAGGAAGATACCTGTAACTCTTGAGAATTATATCTCTATTAGGACAGTTAGAAGGGGTATACATAGACAGAGGGTGTGAGTATAAGGTGTCTTTGATGTGATGATATAAAAAAGGGTTAAAAAAAAGGATTATACTGGGAGAAGAGAAAAAGGGGATGCAGAATGGAGTAAATTACAGCACATGAAGTGTCATAAAACACCTATTACAGTAGAGGGAAAGGGGGGAAGCATTATTTCAACCTTACTCTCATCAGATTTGGCTCAAAGAGGGAATAACATACACATTCAATTGGATATAGAAATTATCTTATCTTATAGGGAAATAGAGGAAAAGGGAAAGAAAAGGGAGAGGGGCTGATAAAAGAGAGGAAAATAGAAGGAGGCAGTGATCAGAAGCAAAACACTAATGAGGAAAGACAGGCTGAAAGAGAGAAAATTATAAAAAGGGAGGGAAAATAGGATGGAGGGAAATAAACAAGTTAATAACATTAACTATGAGTATGAACGGGACAAACTCTCCCATAAAACAGAAGTGGATAGCAAAGTGGATTAAAAATTAGAATCCTAGAATATGTTGTTTACAAGAAAGATATTTGAAGCAGAGAGATACACAAAGAGTAAAGGTAAAAGGCTGGAGTAGAATATATTATGCTTTAGCTGAAGTAAAAAAAAAACAGGGGTAGCAATCCTGATCTCAGACAAAGTAAATGCAAAAATAGATCTAAATGAAAAGAGATAAGGAAAGAAACTACATTTTGTTAAAAGGTACCATAGAAAATGAATTAATATTAATAGCAAACATATATGCATTGGTTGATACAGCATCCAAATCCTTAGAAGAGAAGCTAAGTGAGTTACAGGAATAAATGGACAGCAAAACTCTACTAGTGAGGAACCTCAGCTTCCCCCTTTCAGAACTAGATAAATCTAACCATGAAATAAACAAGAAAGAAGTTCAAGGAGGTGAACAGAATTTTAGAAAAGTTAGATATGATACACCCTGGAAAAAACTGAATGAAGGTAGGAAGTGGTACATTTTCTCAGTGGTTCACAGCAACTTCACAAAAAGTGACCATGTATTAGGGCATAAAAGCCTCACAATATAATGCAGAAAGGCAGAAATATTAAATGCATCCTTTTCAGATCATAATGCAATAAAAATTACATGTAATAAAGATCCATGGAAAGATAGACTAAAACTTAACTGGAAACTAAATAATCTAATTCTAAAGAGTGAGTCTCTCAACAACAAGTCATAGAAACAAAATATTTCTTCAAAGAGAATGACAATAATGAGGCAATGTACTAAAGTTATGGGATGCAGGCAAAGCAGTTCTTAGGGGAAATTTTATGTCTCTAGAGGCTTAACATGAATAAAATAGAGGAGATCAATGAATTGGGCATGCAACTAAAAAAGCTAGAAAAAGAACAAATTAAAAATCTCCAATTAAATAGCAAATTAGAAACACTGAAAACCAAAGGAGAGAGTAATAAAATAGAAAATAAGAAGACTATTGAACCAATAAATAAAACTAAGATCTGTTTTTATGGAAAAAAAACAATAGATAATCCTTTGGTTAATTTGATTTAAAAAAAAGAAAACCAAAATACCAGTACCAAAAATGAAAGAGTGAATTTACCACCAATGAAAAAGAAATTAAAACAATAATTAGGAGCTATTTTGCCAAACTATATGCCAATAAATCTCATAATCTAATTGAAATGGAGGAATGTTTATAAAAATATAAATTGCCCAGATTAACATAAGGGGAAATGAAATATTTAAATAACCCTATTTTAGAAAAAAAATATTTAACAAGCCAACAATGAACTCCCTAAAAAATAAACCCCGTGGCCAGTTAGATTTAAAAGTGAATTCTACCAAATATTTAAAGAACACGATTAATTCCAATACTATATAAACTATTTTGAAAAATAGGCATATAAGAGGTGCTACCAAATTATTTTTATGACACAAATATGCCACTGATACCTAAGCCAGGAAAAGCCAAAAGAAAGAAAATTTTATACCATTTTCCCTAATGAATATTGAGGTAAAAATTTTAAATAAATACTGGCTGAGACTGCAGCAATTTATCAGCATGATAATACATTATGACTAGCTAGGCTTTATACCAGGAATGCAGGACTGTTCAATATTAGGAAAACTACCAGCATAATTGACCATATCAGTGACAAATCTAACAGAAATCATACGATTATCTCAACAAATACAGATAAATGTTTTGACAAAATACAGCTCACATACCTATTAAAATACTAGAAAGCACAGGAATAAATGGAGTTTTCCTTGAAATGATAAGGAGTATCAATCTAAAACGATCAACAAACATTATATGTAATTGGAATAAGCTAGACATGTTCCCAATAAGATCAGGGATAAAATAAAGAATGCCCATTATCACCACTACTATTCAATATTCTACTAGAAATGTTAGCTTTAGCAACAAGAGAAGAAAAATAAATTGAAGGAATTAGACACCAAGGAAACAAAACTATCACTCTTTGCAAATGATATGATGGTCTAATTATTGAATCTTATATAATCAACTAAAATCTACTTGAAATAATTAATGACTTTAGAAAAGTTGCAAGATGTAAAATAAACCTCCATAAACCGTTGGCATTTCTATGTAATACTAACAATCTGAGTAGCAAGAGATAGAAAGAGAAATTCCATTCAAAATAACTATAGAGAATATAAAATATTTGGGAGTCTACTTGCCAAGAAAAACCCAGGAGTTATATGCACAGTTACAAAACACCTTTCATACAAAGTCAGATCTAAATAATTGGAAAAATATAAATTGCTCATGGGTAGGCTGAGTTAATATAATAAAAACTGAATCAAATTTATAAGAATTACAAGGCATTCCACAATTGATAAATTTTAAAAGGATAAGAACAGGCAGTTTTCAGATGAAGAAATTAAAGCTATCTATAGTCATATAAAAAAATGTTCTAAATCACTATTGATTAGAGAAATGCAAATTAAAAGAACTCTGAAGTACCAACTGATGCCTATCAGATTGACTAATATGACAAAAAGGAAAACGATAAATGTTGGAGAAGATGTGGGAAAGTTGGAACACTAATGCATTGTCGGTGAAGTTGTAAATGGATCCAATCATTCTGGAGAGCAACTTGGAACTACATCCAAAGGGCTATAAAATTATGTATACACTACTTTGATCCAGCAATACCAGAACTTGGTCTGTATCCTAAAGAGATCATAAAAAAGAGAAAAGGACCCACATGTTCAAAATATTTATAGTAACTCTTTTTGTGGTAGCAAAGAATTAGAAATTGAGGAGATGCTCATCAATTGGGGAATAGCTGAACGAGTTGTGACATATGAATGGAATGGAATACTATTGTACTATAAGAAATAATGAGCAGACAGATTTCTGAAAATCCTGGAAAGTCTTACATGAACTGATGCTGAGTGAAGTAAGCAGACCTAGGTACAAAGTAACAGCAACATTGTGTGATGATCAACTTTGATACACTTAGTTTTTCTCAACAAAACAATGATCTATGTTAATTCCAAAAGACTCATGATGGAAAATGCTAACTACATGCATAGAAAGAAGTATGGAGTCTGAATACAGATCAAAGCATACTATTTTCACTTTTTTTTCCTTTCTTGTGTTTTTTTCCCTTTTTGTTCTGATTCTTCTTTCACAACATGACTAATGTGGAAATATTTTAAATATGATTGTATATATATAACCCATATCAGATTGCTTGCTGTCTTGGGGAGAGGGGAAGGAAGGTAAGGAGGGAAAAAAAATTTGTATCTCAATCTTATGGTTGTCAAAGATAGTTTAAAACTACCTTTACATGTAATTGAAAATAAAATAAAATAAATAAAAAATTGTGAGGCTCAAATGCAATAATATTTGTAAAGCTCTTTGCACAATTAAAAGTTCCTTATAAATTATCATGATAATTATTTTTATTATTATTTAACAGTTGCAAGACTGTTCAACAAAAATATTGTCAAAGGGACTCCTGCTTCAGGTGGGTCTGGACTAGATAATTTCTAAGATAAATTTTCCTCTTAGGATTATATGATTTCTTTGAAGAGCCTTCTTCCTGCCTTCTTTTTTCCCTCTTTTTTTTTTGTCATTCCATTTGTGATCCAGAAACCATAAGCAACTGCAAATCCTTGCTCAGCAAAATTTTCTTTGAGAAATGAGTCCCAAAGGCACTTACTTCTAAAGACATTAAAAGTACCCGCAGACCCCAATGGAATCCTGTAAAGTCTTTGTCAACCTCCCCTTCTCTCCTCATTAAGCATTCTTTTCCTTGAGCTTTAACATTCAACCCAATTAAAGGTCATTTATGATTCACTTGGTTTTTTTCTGTTTTTTTTTCTCTTCATAATGGGTAACCTATTTACACCATTGTTCTTATGGGGAGACTGACTTCCGGTAATATCAACACTGAAAATTTATACATACACACATATACACATGTGTGAATATGCATATACATACACATACATGAATACATATATACAGACATAGACATATGCATGCATGCATTCACATACACACACACACACACACACACATATAACAGTCATCCATTCCACATCACAGGGGTTAGGGGCTTGCCACTCCCATCATCTGAAAAATCATAAAATTTTTTGGCCCTACCTTTGTACCAGAGAAGTCTAAATTATTATGGTATTAAAAGATGGAATATGTTGATATTACACAATACTATACATATCATTTATGTATTTGTGAGTTTCTAAACATTTTTTGTGTTGTCTGCTGGCCTTCACATGTTGTCTCTTGCTTCCACAAAACTCCCCCAAAATTCCCATTTAATTACTTATGCCGACATTTGATATATTAAAACTACAATGGCAAAAGTCACAATGTGGCAGGGATAGCTGTAGCTACAAATCTCATTTTGTGCATTTTCCCATTTGATCAATACAACAACCAATTCTGTGAGGTTAGAAATCACAAGGATTAGCATCCTTTTTTTATGGGAAAAAATTGCTAAACTTTGGAGATATTTATCAACTTCCAGGACACAATGACAAAGCTGGGATTTTAACTCAGATACAAATACTCCTTACACAATGCTCTTTCCATTAAACCTCAACAAATCATTGGCAGCTAGCTCACATATGAATCATAGGTTAGACAAGATAATACGTTTTGTTCATTTTGTCCAATCTATATTTGCAAATATGGAAAACCTGAGAGTTATAGGAACTAAATTATTTGTACATTAATGTTACACCCTGAGGTGATGATAAAGTCATTGGGCTATAGTCTTAAATCTAAAAGACACTGTAGAAGCCCATTTTAAAGATGAGAGAAGTTAGCCCCTCAGATGATAAGTAACTTTCTCACACAGGTGATGAATGTTAGATGCAAGACTAGAACCTCGTCTTCCTGGCTCCAAGGTAGGCTCTCTTTTTAATGTGTCATCGTGTCCCAATAAAGTCTAGTCAAAAATATTTGAAGAATGAAAGATACAGATATATAGCTCTAGTGATAATAACCAGCATTTATGTAATAGTGCTTTAGGGCTTACAAAGTGCTTTGCAAATATTATCTCATTTAATCTTCACTATATATATCTGGGAATGGTATATGTCATACATATTTAGTTTAAATACATTTATGCAAATATATTTAAATCTTGTCTTGAGCCATAACCATAATCCTACACATATTTCTGTTTGGACTGTGCAAGTCTTTGAGATGTTTGTAAAGTTGTCTCCTTATTTTATTTAACAGTTACTTTAAGGGCCTGAAAGAGTTAAGGAAGCTTCCAGAGATTCCACACCTACATCTGGGGAGTAGTACAATTGCTGAGGAGGAAAATCTAGTTTCATACATCTTCATCAAAACAAATACACATATATGGAGGCAATGAATCATGAATTACTCAGAGGGGGGAAAAATAACCTGAAAAAAAAATTCCCTATGGCATTTATTTCCTTTGAGTTCCTACTTTCTTTTTCTTCTGCTATGCAATCTAATTCATCTTTTGTATTTTATTATGGACTTCTGATAAGGCAAAATCCATTTTCCTTGTTTCTGCTGTCAGAAAGAGTTCCTGCCCTTTCCTTCTGACTCCTTTTTTTTTTAACTGAAAAGTTTCCTAATGCTTTTGAATTAATCCCAAGGCATGAGAGAAAGGGAAATGAAATTGGAAAAAGACAAAAAAAAAATGCTCATCAGCTTGGATGTAATGAAAACATCACTGGTCAAGGAGTCTGGAGACAAGGGTTTTCAGTCCTGTTTCTGTTAAGGTATGTGTCAGCATGACTAAATTACTTACTCTGTGCCACTTTAGGTTATTGTTGTTACTGTTATTTTTCAGTTAACAAAAATGTATTTTTTCTCCTCCTCCTCCTCCCCTTTAGTGGGGAGGAGGAGAAAAAAATGCCTTATAACAAAGGTATGTAGTCAAACACAACAAATTTCCACATTGACCATGTCCAAAAATGTGTGTAATTCTCCATCTTAATTCCATCATTTTGCTTGGCTCTCTTGACTCTCAAGAGGTAAGGTGTTCATCCTGGAGTCAGGAAGACCTGAATTCAAATCAGTCCTCAGACACTTACTAGCTGTGAGATCCTGGACAAGTAACTTAAGTTATGCCTCAGTTTCCTCAAGAGTAAAATAGCAATAATAACAGCACACAACTTGTAGGGGTCATTGTGAGGAGTACACAGTATCTTTAAATGCTGGACACATCATAGGCATTATATAATAAAAAGCTTATTCCATTCATTTTCTTTCTCTTCCCCTCCACTATGATATATGACTTTATAACATATCAAATTCTGTATTCCTTGTATTTTCCCCCTCCCCTCATTAGAATAAAAGCTCTTTGTGGTCAGGGAATGCGTAATTTTTCATCTGTGAATCACCGGCACCTGACATTTATTTACATCAAGTAGGTATTTATTGAATATTGGTTGATTTTGATCTTTATGTTCATTGGTCCTTTAAAGCATTAAAATTCAAATTTCAGTGGTTTGTTAGTAATATTATGTGTTCTAACATGTTATGTTCTAATATTCCTTATAACCCTGATAGTCTCTGATTCCATGTATCTACTTTTCCATTCCTCTTTGAAAATGAATACAGTTTTTGATTTTATAATGGAAAAATACCTAAGACTTTGAGTACATTTAAGCAACAGGCTTTGAGAATTGTATAACATGATATTATTCACATTTATAAATTAGAAGTACTAATAGAATGCACCTTTGAAAAAATCTTATTTCCCTACTGCATTGTACAAATTATATTCATCTTTTTTTTTGTTTGCTCGTTTGTTTTTTTTTCTGGAGACAATAATAAGACCATCTGCATCTAGAAACACATTAAGCTGGTAGAAACAAACAAAAAATGTATCACTGCTTGATTTATAACTTTTCATCCAATAATTAACCTGACTACAAGAAAAAGACAGATTTGCAAGCAAGGTCATTTGTTTGCCAGTGCAGAATAGCTGCCTCAAAGCTTGTACACACACACACACATACACACAATATGTATTACATATATACCTACATGTGTGAATATGTATGCATGTATATATACACATTCATGCATGTATATGTGTGTGTGTATGTCTTGACCCCAATTAACTCTGCTGTAGTGGAAAAAAGCAGTAGATTGAAAACTAGTCTGTAGATTTAGGCTTCAGCCTTAACTTTGTCCTGGCTCATTGTATGACATTGAATGATGACCAAAAAATGAAATAATAGTAATTTTGCCATTTTTCAAGAGCACTCTCATGATTTCTACACAGTCTTCCCTCTTTAGATCTCAGTTTCTTTATCCACATCAAGAAGGATGTGAAGCAAATAACCACAAAACATATCTTCTGAATTGGGATGTGTGGTTAATAAATTACTTACTAAACAAGTATATTTAGAGTCATCTAGGTGGTACAGCAAATAGAATGCTGGGCCGGGAGTCAGGAAGACCTGAGTTCAAATCTGACCTCAGGTACTTACCAGCTGTGCAACCCCACACAAGCTGCTTAATCTCTGTCACAGTTTCCTCACCTGTAAGATGGGGTTAATAACAGCACCAAATTCCCAGGGTTGTTGTTAGAATTTAATGAGACAGTATTTGTCATGCACCATGCACTTACTACCTCAATGCCTGGCACATAATAGGAACTTAAATTTCCTTTCTTTATTTCAATAATGTGCCTGAGAAAACAATGTGTGTGTGTGTGTGTGTGTGTGCGTGTGTGTGCACGTGTGTGCATGCGTACACTCTTTTGGGGACTGGGAGTGGAGGGCTTTCCTAATCCTTCTTAATCTTCATGCCTTCTCTCTAAGATCATCTCCGACTTACTCTCTATATGTCCTGATATACATATCTGTTTGTATGCTGTCTCTCTCATTAGATTATGAGCTCATTTAGAGAAAGGATTCTTTTATCTTTCTTTGTATTTTCAGTTCTTATCATGATGCCTGACACATTTGTAAGAGCTTTATAAATGCTACTTGACTGATTAGATGAAGATGCTATTTTTTCCAATTTTTGATTTTGAAATTGTTCATTCAATGTATCAATCTATTTTTTGTGCCTTGATAATTCAGCTTCTGCTGATGAGATAATCTTCTGTCTATGAACAGGGTATTTGATCTCTCCCTCTCTTTTCCGTTCTCTACAAAACAGCAATAATTCAAGTACAGCTCAGTTACTTCACCAAGATCTTGTTACCATATTTAAAGTTGAGAAACCAAAGACATTGAAAAACGAAGGCTAATCTTCCTTAGTCCAGAGGAAAGCAAAGAGGTTAATGTGAGTAAATAATCCATGGGGAAATCTGGCTTCCTCTCTTTAGAGAAAAAGAGGAGTTGGGGAAATTATGTATCTCATCCACTCTGTCCTGACAGCAGCCCTGTCACAATCACTTGCGCTGATTTTAGGTAAACTTCTTGGTCTGTCCTTCATAGCTCATAGCCTGCATCTCCTTCTTCAGATATTTTCTTAAATTTTCAACTAACTTGCTCAACCTCCTTTCAAATCTTCAGCTCTTTTCTCAAAGCTATGCGTGAAAATGCTGGACAGTCTACTTCACCATTGGTAACAGTTACTGCCTTCCTCAAGTCTTTATGATTTCCACTTGCTGGTATGGCTTGGGAACCACACTATGTAAAGAACAGTGGTTCTCCTTATTTCTGGCAGGATGGCCTTTAGAAACACCATAATACAATGGAAATCATAGTTCATTTGGAGACCTGGGTTTGAATAATAATTCTGTTCTTTGTTCTCTTTGTAATCACGGGCAAATCACTTAACTTTTGTGGACCTCAGTTTCTCTTCACAAAACAATGTTGGGGTTAGACTAGATGGCTTCTAAGGTCCCTTCCATTTCTGAATATGTGATCTTATGATTTTTTAACCTCCTTCTGTACTGTCTTGATTGGCTAGGTATGACAGCAAATGTCAACTAGATTGATCTACATTGAGTCTTTTGTTTATTTTTAGATAAATTAGAAAGCTGTTGACTAGTAGAGCCAGAAGTCCATCACTCTCTGTTGTTATCCAAATCACAGCTGCTTCCCATTCAGGAAAATGTGAAGATAAGCTAGAGTGAAGGGAGGAGACGCATTAAAGATATCAGATGGCTGTGTACCAGCATTCAAAAATGTGAAATTGTCTTCAGCTGACAGAATAAGGTAAATGCTCTTTGGTCAGGTTCAGAACTTTGCTTTGTTCCTGCATTATTGTTTCTGTCAATGCTCTTGAACATCAATATTCATTTACCACCCACAACTTTGCTGTATATATGGACATGGTCCTGAACTTCTGATACTTCATGGTTCTGGTTTAGTGTTTCCCTGTTGTTGACCTCATGTGGTACTTGAATCACAACCTGTGAGCCATCAATTAACAGCATTGAAAATTTCCAAAGTGCTTTGAGAAAATTTGAGCAATGGAAGATCATTTTTAATTAGGGAAAAAGGAATGATTCCCAGGGAAAATGACACTTGATCAAGGCTTTGAAGGAAGAAAAATATTTCAGTGGACAGGAATGAGGTTTCAGGTTTGAGATGATGAGGGTATAACCTGCACAGATGCTGTGGTAGAAGGGATTACGAGGGGAAAGCTCATATCCCTGTTTGGCTGGAACAAGCAGTATGTGAAGTAAAACACTGTGAAACAATGTTTGAGGAATACATTGTGGCATTTTAAAATCCAGGATAAGGAGCTTGTATTTTTCCCTATAGATAAGATGGACTCACCAAAGGTTTTTGAACAAGACAGTGTATGCTTTATAACTTTTGAAGATCTTCTGAAATCATCTTGACACTGATAAATCAGGTTTCTTGTAGTAAGGCAAATGTCCTCTCAGGTTACTAGAGATGTACTTGAATGGTTGGGTATGTCTAGTAAGGGTAGTAAGTATCTGAGGAAGAGTTTGAATTCAGGTTCTCCTAATTTGAAGTCTACTACTTAACCAGTGTGCCACCTAGTTGCCTAATCACAAATTATGATTCTCCAACCCTGGGAACTAGTTCATCTGAGCTTGGGTACGTGAACTCAACGACAGCATCCAGACCAGCTAGAAGTCTAGCTGGATACTTGGACGTGGATCTATGAGGGAGACTAAAGCTAGATTAGCTAGTCTTGAGACTAATTCCCTCTACTATACTACTGAAGTATATTGATCTTTTCTTAAGTCATTCTGCCTGATCTATTGCACTAATCAATTTATAAAACTTATTTGAGAGATAATGGATTTCTCTTCACTGGAAGTTTTCATGCAGCAATTGGGTAAACATGTCAGGAATGTGGTAGAGGGCATTCCTGATTCACATGCAAATTTGGCTGGCTGGCCTCTGAGGTACCTTCTGACTCTGAGGTTCTGTGATAGTATGTTTCTGCTAAGCTGGCCTGCTTGCTGTCACAAGGATGCATCTCATACTTGGGAGTTATTTTATTCATTGTTTTTGTGAACCCAATGTCTTGTACAGTGCCTGACACATAGAAAACAGTTAATATAAGCTTTTGGATAGATTGACGTTGTTCCTTTCTCCTGGAATCCCCTTCATCCTCAGACCTTACAGTTTTTCCATTGCCTTCCTTTAAGAATAGCTCAAATAACATTTCCTTCATAAAGGCTTCCCTAAGGGTACCTATCTTGACCTTCCTCCCATGACCTACTATAGGGCCTTGAATTTATAGAATTGTTGCATGTCCTTCATTTTCAAAGAGGACCAAAGACATCATGGGTGATATCTTGACTTGTGCATGAATTGGATTAAAGTGAGGCAGAGTTGCACAAAGTCATCAGCCCCACTCTCTCTTTAAAAGTCACTGAAGTCCAGTGGCAGGACAAAAGTCTAGAGGATAGGTGATGGCCTAGAATGCAGTGAATGACCTTGGCATCTTTGATGTCTGACCAAGATCTAAGTGCTCCACAGTGCCTGCTTCAGCTACCTTCATGGCTGTTGGAACAAATTGCTCTTATCCACCCATTCCACCAAGAGGATTTATGTGCTTGGGGTAGACACTTCATTAACTCACCATCAGGTTTGGGGCCCTGTCAGTTATGCTCACCTGGTTTAGCCTGTTTGTAACAAGGTTTACCAGGGTGTGGTTGCTGAGCATGCTATAGTTTCTTAGAGCCCTAGGTGAGAGTTGGATGACTGAAGGTACATCAGCAGGCCTGAAAGGGGCTTGGCAAGTCCTCATACCAGAGGTACAAATCCTCTATGAACACCCCGTACACCTTATACACTCCTGAGTATCCCTTAGGAGAATATAAGCTCCTCCAAGGCAGGTGCTCCTACACCCCATTACTTAGCTTAATACTTCAAATGTAGGAAGCACACTATTAATATTTATTGATTGTTGCCTGCTAAATAATCGTTGATGAGAACCAGAGTCTTGAATGAATCAGCAATATAAACTATAATGGAAATATTCATGATGGCAATGCGCAGGCTGCAGAACATTGAAAATAATGACTTCATGGGGAGTGATATAAAATATATTCTTGAAGGGATATATAGCTCCAAAATAGGTGGATTGCTCATACATTAAGAGAAATGGGCAACAGTTGGGCAGACCAAATGATGCTGACATATCAGAGTTACTAAAAGAAGAAGAAGAAATCCTCTAGTACATTAGATGGAGGTTCTATACAGAATTTATGTAAGATATGGATGACAATCACCTAGTTTGGGAAGTCATGGAAGGACTATAATATGTATCATTACAAAGAGAAGCTATACCGTGTAGATCTATCTAAATAACAATTCTTTCATCAATACTGAGTGGTTTCTAATTACCAGGAAAATCCGTAGTCTCCATTTTCCCATGCTACTCATATATCTGCTGGTTATTTTTATCTAATGGCAATAATTTGAAGGCTCTTTTATCTTAATTTAATACATGTAATCTCTGTTTATAACAGAGCCAGATGTATATTTTCAAGGGATATTTTAAAGAAAAGGCTCTTCCTTTTGTTAAACAAACAAGTTCCATATCCTTATTTTTAGAAATAGCAGCAACCCAGCAGTTGAACATCAGTAGTTAATGGGATGGGGAAGGCATGGACCACACTTTCTCTGGAATAACATAAAGTATCAACTTCTACATCATGTGTGGTCTTTCTTGTTATTCCATACCCCATTTGCTACTTTCCCCAAAAAAACTGGGGGTGGACAGTGTGGAAGGAGTACCTGACCTGGAGAGCTATCTTTTGCCACTGCTTATTTTTCTTACCTGATACAGCTTCAGTTACCCAGACATGAATCTGATCTCATGTGTCTGGCTAAATCACATATACTACTATTTAACTGACAGCTCCCCCTGCTTTATGGAATCTTCCTTGATCTCTCAGTTCTATGTTAATGTTTCATCTTAATACCTTGATATCTCAGTTCTAAGTTCTGTAAAATGAATAGGGTCGACTAAATGGCCTCTGAAATCCCTTCTAGCTCTAGAACTATAATCCTATGATATCTGGGAGTAGGATATGAGTATGTATGTATCTATCATCTGTCTGTCTATCTATCTATCTATCTATCTATCTATCTATCTATCTATCTATCTATCTATCTATCCCCAGCATCTATGACAGCTCTCTATAACACAGTAAATACTTAGTAAATGTTAATTAAGGTCAATTAAATTATTGGAGAAGTCAGTCCTATTGCAGAGAGGTAATAAATAAGATATTTAAACTGAAATCTCTCCATAAATAGAGGTTTGGAATTCATAGCTCTACCCTTCAATCAGGCTTTGGATGTAGAACTGGCAGCCAGGGGATAGGGCTTTAGATGCTCACATAATATGAGTGTCCTGTTCTCAAGTTAGCTTGAATATGCCGTATAGTTTTATCAATATCACTTGGTGCTGCTATTATCCCATTGCTAATTTCCACACTCCTCCATCAGATCTGTAGTCCTCTTCCTTTTGCTGGGTCACTAATATTATTTTGGTCATTTGTTACTATTCTTTCAGATAAGCTCCTACTGACAAACAAAAACAACAAACAAATTTTTATAGTACTTTCTGATTTGCAAAACAGTTTTTTTTCATTTGATCCTCAAAACAGCTCCATGAGGCAGCTTCTAATATTAACATACTTTACAAATAAAGAACTGCAACAGAGAAAAGTTATGCGACTTGCCCAGGGCCACGTGCTAATAAGCATATGAGGCTTGATTTAAACTCAAGACTTCCTGATTCTGAGTCCTGGATTTGCCATTTCTACTTGCCTTGGTCTATCTGCAAGATAGAGGTAATAACACTTTCATTTCTTCTCTCATAGAGTTGTTGTAAGGAAGCTAAAAAGTGCTATATAAGTGGGAAAGCGCTATAAATGTGAATTTACAATATAGTGAACTATAAATTAGTTGATTTATTCTCCTTCTGCTCTCACTGTGGGAGAAATTTTCCCAAATGATGAGTATATTTTGTTTTTAATCAGAGACAGAGCCAGGGGACCATCAAGATGGAAGCCTCCTTAATTATAGTTTTAGAGCCTGATTTTTTTTAAAACAATGTAATTATCTTAATAAATAACCATTATTTCCATGATGAATCATTTCATGAATAATTATACCACTAGAGAAACAAACAGATTAATGACCTGTTCCACAAAGGCAGAGCCCTCATACATCTAGATTTCTCTGTCAATTCCTGAAGTATGTAAGGGGTTTGATTGATGACCTGTTACCTTGCATTATGTCTTTGTGATTTGCATAGCACATCTCTTTATGCACAAAAGAAATAAAACAATAGGGTTACAGAATATTGGAATTGAGAGAGGCCTTAGAAGGCAGAATGTAAGAGCAGGATGAACCATAGAATCTTAGAGCTGGAAGGGATCTTGGAGACTATCTAGTCCAGAGGTAGAAAACCTGCAGCCTCAAGGCCACATATGGCCCTCTAGGTCCTGGAGTGCAGCCCTTTGACTGAATCCAAACTTCACAGGACGTATCCTTTAATTAAGAGGATTTGTTCTGTGAAGTTTGGATTCAGTCAAAGGGCCTAGAAGGCTACATGTGGCTTAAAGGCCACAATTTCCCCACCCATGATCTAGTCTAAGGTCTTTATTTTGAAGATAAGAAAAGAGAGATTAAGTGACTTGTCAATATTCATTCAATATTTATTGAACATCTATTAAATGACTTCTCTGTGCCAAGAACTGTGCTAGGAAAAGACAAAAAATAAAACAATTCTTGCCCTTGAAGACCTTAGATACTATTCTAGGAAAAGAATATGTTAAAAAAAAAGGGAATAGAAAATACATAAAATGTGTGTATGAGTGTGTTGAAAAGCAGAATTGGGTAATAGAGAAATGTGCTCAAAATTAAGAAGATCTAGCTTTTAGTCCTGAGTCTCAGCCTGAAGTATGTGGATGATTTCAGACAAGTTCCATAATCTTATAGTGACTTAGACCAGGTTATAAATTTCGAAGTTAAGTACTGGCTTGTGTTATTAGAGAGGTTTGCCTCATCTTGAGTTACTTGCAACAATGTAATAATAGGTCATCCACTCATCTTCCCCTTCCCCCTAAAAGGTGGAGGACGAAGAAAGAGAATTAGGAGGTAGCATTTGAGGTGAGCTCTTGAAGGAAGTTAGGGGTACAAAAAGAACACAGTGAAAGAGAGTATTCTAGAGACAGAGGATAGCCCATGCCAAAGCTTAAAGATGGGAGATATAATATAGTATATGGAAGATAGCACACAGGCCATTTTGGCTAGATTTTATAGTTGATTCAGTAGATTAGTAGCAGAGCTCCAGCTGGAATCCAGGCTTTCACTTCAAGCTCAGAGGTTACTTTACTTCAACAACTTAAAATAGTGTTCAGATGCCAAAGGCCTTTTAAAAACTGACCCCTTTATGTAAGGGTGAGATTTCTATGATATCCTCAGTGAATGTCAACATAGAAGGCCAGACTTCTCAACTGAATCAAGTGATGAAAGTTTGAAACTTACTTATTAGACATGAATACATCCTTAATTGACTGGGAGGAGTGAAGTGCTTTGATCATAAAATAAAGATAGATAATGTCACACACAGGAAATATCTTGTGATAAGCTGAAAATATCAAACATCTGGACCTATGTGCAATGCCAGTTCAGATTCAGGTAATCCAGTAGCAGACCAGAGTAGTGGTGAAATAATTTCAGCCAAATCCCTGAGAGGGACTAACTTGGAAGGAGAGGGACTAACTTGGAAGGAGAAAAGGTGAGGAAGAGCATCTCTGAGGACTCTATAAGTATGCCGACATTCAGATCCTCACCTAGAGCTATACCTAAATGGGGGTGGGGAGAGAGAGATACATGAGAAGTCCACAAAGGAGAAAATTGTTTTCAATAACTAGCAGCTGTGAGTTTATCTTTTGGACATGTGAATCCTCTTTAGATCACTCTACCCAAAGACCTTCCTGTTCAAGGGAACATATGTCCTCAGTATGAGGGGATGTTTCTCTCACAATTATCCAAAATAAACTTCCTTAATAAAAACTTTCTTTAAAAGTGTATTTGCCTCATCTGCCTGATGATCAGTGGAGTGAACTCTGCATAGGGGCTCATGGATGATAATATCAGAAAACCCCCTGGCCCTTAGAGGTCCCCCAAGAACACTGAAGGAAGAAGTAGTCAGTCACTACGTGATGCCCTTGTCTACCTATGTTAGAGGATGCAGGGAAGGTAGCCTCAGACAGTGTGTTACATTTATAGGAATTGAACAGTGAGGAATTTCTCAGTGGAAATCTCAGGGCTGTGTTGGGGAAACTGTTTTATATTTTATTTGTGATGGAAAGAGGGATAATTCTGTATTTATCATTATCATTGCTTTAATTTTATAATCAAGAGTTCTCGAGGAAAAGACTTCTCTCACATTATTATTTGTCATATAGTTTTCAGATTTTACAGCTAATAGTGAATCAGGCCCTTTTCCAAAATGAATTATGAGTCATAAACCTTTAGGGTAGCTATGGTGTTGCATTTTTGTGAAATCCATATTCGGAGTGGACATTTATTGGGTACATAACTATTATGAAGTGTTATCAGCATAGTGGTCTGTGGTTAGTTCACTTGCCAGCAATAAGGTTTAATTATCTCTTTTTCTGAAGAGATTTATTTTAGTTTTAGTCTTTTTAATCTCAGGTAAGCAAGGAATAATTTTTCAGTTAAAGTTACCAGGGTCATAAGGCTCAGTACAGAGATGTTAAGGGAAGTATAGATCTTGGTGAACTATACATATTAATATATAAATATTTAATAAATTTTTTATTGTTTTTTCAAAATGATTGTAAAGCAATTAGATGGCCTATAGGTTAAAACGGGCCCAATTCATCAAACCTTGTGATTATAGCATTGTGCATGATGACAGAGGTATTATTATTATTAGTTAATATTAATTGTACTATTATTTGTCCACTAAAGTTCCATTCTAATTCCTTATTGTGGCGTAGAAAGGCACAAATTGAAGAGGCATGCATTGACATTGATTATAGATTGCACAATTGTTGACTTGGAACAAGCCTACCTAAATTTAGCTATGCCTATCACCAAAGCCTAGCCCCTACATTTTTTGTAGCAACTCAAAAAGACCACCTATTAAGTTACACAGAGGACTTGTGATCTAAGTTGTGAGAAATATCAATGCCATTTAAATCATAGATCTTTTGAATCAATCATCAAATCACTAGTATTATTAGCAAGAGAGGTGATAAGTGATCATAGAGGCTTCAGAGTAGATCTTTAATAGAATAAAAATAATTTCCGGTATATTAGTAAATTTCTGGTCTTATCAATAGAGCTACACATTCTACCAATTCAGATTTCAACTTCTTAATTTGTGTAATTGTTATTCATGTTCTTTTTTAATTTTTTTTAATATTTTCTTTCCTTCAAAGTAGATCTATGAAGCACACTAGGACTTCCTATGATTCTTTAATGGTTTCAGAGGGATGCTAATATACTAGTCAGATTGCTTATCTGTTGTCTCTTACCTGACTGGCTCCACTCCTTTTCTGGCCATATGAGTCTTTAATGATATTGTTATGCTATTTCATTTGTGCATGTTATTAGGGATGACTTGGATATGAAATAAGAATAGTAAGAGGAGGAGGAAGAGCAGAAGGAGGAGTAGTGGTGGTAGTAGTAACAGTAGTATAGTAGTAGTAGTAGTAGTAGTAGTAGTAGTAGTAGTAGTAGTAAACTGGTGCCAGTGGATTTGTGAATAAAACAAAAACAAGAGAAATAAGGAAAAGACTGTACAGAACTTGAAATCTTTTGAGGTGTATAACAAGGTCCCAATTAGTATGAATAATAAATCCCCAAAAGTGTTTGAATATATTAAAACTCACTCTATTTTAAGTTAAAATATATAAGATATCATAATTGGTTCGAACCTAATGGAAATATGCAATATGAATTCTAATAATGCATCCAGTTCAGGAGATTCATGATTTAGTCTAATGGGAACCTAGGTGTGCAGCAGTAAATTTCCTAGCTTTAAGTGCTTTCTCCCCTTTCTCCCTAGTTTTTTCCCCCAAGTTTTATATATTACTTCAGCTCTTTTCCCTCTCTCTACTTCCCTAAACTCCAGACCCTACGTGTGGTTCTACCTACCTAGCAGCTAGTAAAGTCTTCAATTGTTAAGTGTCTGAAACTTTCTAAAGAAAACTTCTACTTCAAGGAATATCATCAGATATTTCAGACACGACTATGTTAGAATCCATAACATGTGCAATTAATTTTTTTACATCTTAAATACATTGAGTGGAAATACCAGGATAATTGTGATTGTTGGGAGATGTTCATCTCTGAAGGTGGGGTAGTTGGTTACCACATCTGCCCTAAGTACAACTCTGAAGACTGTTCACTGATTGCAGCTCTTTGACACCTATACTTGAAGAGATTCATGTAGAGTTTGTACAAAAATAATGCTAGCTAAAGTAATTAAGGGCATTATTGATCTGCCTACACTAGAAAACTTTTTACGTTTCAAAGACTAATTTCTTATAGAAATGCTACATTGAAGTAATATTCAATGGTATTCTCTTAGCTTTAATAGAGAGTTGGGGATAGAAACTGGACTTATGATTTCATTGGTATAGATCAAGCAGCTCCCTCTAATAATGAAATCACCATCTTCTCTACAACTTTTCTAATTTTAGAGAGTGTCTAGGTCATTAAAAATTTAAATGGCTTCCTTAGTGTAGTTAACCGAAAACAATATCAAAAGTTCATGAGATGTGTGTTTCAGCTGGATTTCTTACAAGAGAAAGGCATATGCATGTGAGAATTTGTGTGAAGACCAAGGAGCCCAGCAATGCAGGGAAAGCCAGGTATATAAGTTGCAAGGAGACAGGGTATTCAAAGGGAAGGGGAAATGGACTAATCCCTTCCTGAAGGGGAGGAGAAATTATGAATAAGTAAGAAGGCAAAAGCAGCATTCATTTACCTTGGGAACTGCTAAACTATGAAGATACACAGGTGTACTTATCTACAAGGGTCTCAGCTTCAGAAATAGTTTCTCAGCCTGGTGCAGACTGACTGGCACCTGTCTTGACTCCCAAGGACGCATGGGGACTCAAAAGGACACACACCAGCTTGTGGCGCAAACAAATTATGTTAGCTCAGAAGAGGCCTCATCCTTGACATATTTGGGGCCTCTTCCATATTCCAGATCCAGTATTTATGAAAAATGTGGCAACACAAAAAGATAAGTTCAGGGAATCCTGGGAGCTCCTCAATAGCGTCACATAGCAAGTAGACAGAAGAAGAACTTGAAAAGGGTCTTCCTGTTGCTAAGACAATTTCTCTATTCAGTATGTCACACTGTCTCTCAAATAATTAATATAAAGAAATATCTACTTGAAGAATACTTGTATATCTGTTATAGTAGAACTATATGTAGGCAATTCAATACTACATTGAATGGAGCACAGAACTTAGAGTACTGAAAACCTGGATTCAAAGTCATATCTCAGACATTTATTAGTAGTATGTGACCTGGGATGAAGCTGTTTACAAATGTTAACTACATTGGTAAAATGTAGATAATAGTACCACCAGCCTCCTAGAGTTGTTATGAGCAACAAACAAATTAACATATGCAATGTACTTTGCAAACTTAAAAGGCATATATAAATGCCAGATATCATTATAGAGAAAGTACATACAGATAAATTCCTCTCATTCAGATTTTTTGGAGGACTTGAAGATGACTCCAAGTTGTCAGGGCTAGGTAATTATAATATGGGCGTGGGCCTTAAACAGAATTAGGAAAGTTTAGAAGAAGGATTGATTTTGGAGGACAGATAATGAGTTCTGTTTTGGATATGTTGAATAGGAGATACCTATAGGAATATGGTTTTAAATGTCTGCTGGGCCATTCGTGATGTGTAATTGGAGCTTAGGTAAGAGACTGAGACTGGATATACGGATCTGGGAGTCCTCTATATAGAGGTAATAATTGAATCCATGAAAGGTAATGAAATCATCACAAAAGGGAGTTTAGAGAAATAAGTTCTTTTTAGAGAACTCCTTGGAAGCAATAAAGAAGAAGGAATTTGATGCAGATGAAAATATAAACATGCATATTGAAAAAATAAAGATCATGAGGTGTACAAGGACCTGGAAGGAAGCTTATGAAGAAATGTAGCCTCTCTAAGCAAACATTGGTACTCAGGAGGTAGAGGCAGGCAGAGATGCTGAAATGGAAATTGTGATGACAAAAAAAAGATCAACCTGTGGACTTTAGCCCAGCTACTACTACTGACAGCTATAGAAGAAGCAATGCAGTAGTAACCAAACAACATAGATATAATTCCAAAGTACTGAGTCATATGGACTGTTTAAGTTTGGTGAAGAAAACTGGCACCCGACAAAGAAAAGGTACAACCTCCTGAAAGGCAGCATGTGTCAACTCTGTTTTTCTACGGAGTAAAATAAAATCCTGTCCTATATATGATATATTGCTAACTTGAATGCTTTTAGAAGACCTTTTGAATTCTTTTGAGCAAAGTAAGACAAGACAGACACTGATGTTCCCGAGGCTTCTCTTGCTGGGAACATAAGCTAGAACTTGTCTTCCGTGGAACACAAGATGCTTTCATTAAGAATGTAAGGATTTCCATTTCAAGGTGGAAAGCATGAATAAGAGAGACACTCCCCCCAAAAATAAACCCAATTCCATCTTGTCAGAATCAGGCATGACAGATACATGAGCTACTCATAGACCAAATAATGTAATAAATTATTACTTCAAAAGATCCATGCTTTTCTTGTTTTGGTTTTACAGCTGAGGATCATCCCCCCCTCCATCTTTAGTAGAGTGGCTCCTTAATTTAGGGCCATGGTCTCCTCAAGAGCAATGAATGATTGCAAAGGATCTGTGGTTACTTCTGTGAACCAAATATTGTTATGTTTATTTGCATTTAGCTATAATAAAACATGTACTGCAACAATATAATAAATAAGCAAACACCTTCTCTAGATGGATTTAATATGCTTCATTCATATTTGCATTACTATTTTTCAAAGACATGTAGATGCTGCTATGATTCACACAATACAGATTTATTCATGAGTTGTTGAATCCAGAGAAACTTGTCAACTTTTTCCCCCACAAAAGATAATACCCATACAGCTGTTACCATGGCAGAGAGGGGAGATCTTAATTTGTTTAAGGAAAGAAAAAGAGTTTTACAAAGAGATACTCATACTTGAAAGTTGAGCAGAACCACTATTTTAGTAGATAATTTCCATAGATTTCTTTGGCCAGAAAAAAAAATACGTGTTGACCACTCAGGTAAAATATATAGTGGATTTCTCTGGGCTTAGGAAGAATGGTCCTCAGATAAAAGGCTATGGTTTGGATGAAACCTCCAGCATTTGGCTTCCCCAAGATTACCTCCATGCCAAGATGATGACCTCCTTATAATCCTTATAAATTCTAACTATCTTTTAAAGCCTAGCTAAAATGCCACCATGATCATGAAATATTTCCTCTTCTTCCCAGCCAGAAGTAATGATCCTCATCTAATTTCATAGCGCTCTATATTCTTGCATTTCTGTTTTCTGTTATATATTGTATGCTTTGAATTATATTTCTTGTAATGCATATCTTTTCAACATGGACTCTTTGTATCCATCAGCATATAGTACACTGGCTTACATATAACATGTCTAATAAACATTTGTTGAAGAAATGAATGAATAGTACATTTCTGTTTTTTTTTTCAGAAGTACGGTCTTTTGCCCTTACACTAGATATGTTAAGAGGCTTGACTATTGGGAGTTGCTCTTTCAATATTACTTAACTCAGGTGAGAGACAGCTTTAATAGCCGGTGGCACATTTTCTCCATCTCTTCTTCAGCCAGACACTTTTACAAGGGTTGAATGTAATCACCTGAGGCAAAGAAAGGAGCTTTCCTGGAGTTAATTACCACTTTAACATCAGAGAATAACCCTTGATACACTGCCAAATACAATTGTTGGGCCCAATTGAACTATGATGATATCTGGTTCCCAGACCCTCCTACCTGTAAGCATGGATTTAGAATCTCAATTGGTGTGGATAAAATTTAATGCAGCACAAAATATCTCTGAAGAAAAATGGTGCTATAAAACGTCCTTTTTGGTAGTGAGTCATTTTAGTGCAGGGCAGTATTTCCTAGGAGACAGGTCATTAAGGTTGTGCTTCACCCAGACTGTTGTTAAGCCCATTGTATCCCCTCTGGGGGATATGGGCTTGTGATTCCAAAGGATATTTCTGAGAAGCAGCCAAAGGACTGTGGGCGCCGGCTTTCTTTGGCTGTGGAAAGAATGTGGGGAGGGCTATAAGTAGGCTGTCTCTAGAATTAATAGACCATTGTGCATGGGGTGTGATTTTAGGAATACTCATCCACGGCCTGATGCAATCTTTGAAGATCCTTTGAGCTGTTCTGAATTTTTTTAAGGCATTATTTGAATGGAGCAAAAATCACACAGAATGATATGCATTAGTGAAAAGAATCACCAGAACAATAAGCTCATAGATATGATTTTTTGTATTTTTTTAAGATTAAATAAATCCTATGGTCTATATACAAAAAAAATTATAATTTAGTTTTTTGTAGTAGCAAATAAAATAGCAACAAAGTAGATTCTCATAAATTAGGGAATGAGTAAACAAATGTAGTACATGAATCCAATATAATGTTATTTTGTTCTTTAAGGAATAATGCAAAAAAATGCATTCAGAGAAGTATTGGAAGACATATATGAACATATATGAACATACATGAAGGAAAGTATGGAGAAACTATGGAGAAAGTCATTAGACTAAAGCTCTACTTACTACGTATGAATCTGGCACGTACTTATTTATATGCATGTTGTCACCCCTATTGTATTATTTGAGGGCAGTGACTTTCTTTTTCTTGGGGCAGGTTATTTTCTTGATTTCCCTAGCACTTAGCATAGTAATTAATAAATGCATAAATGCTTATTTATTGAAAATTATGAGAAATGGAATGCTATGAAATTATAATGACCGAAGTTGAACACAACAAATAGATATGAAAAGGCATTCACCCCCATCTCCGTAGTCTTTGAAGAGGTAAGGGACTATGTGTATAGGACCTCTCATGTAGCAATGGATTTTGTTGGCTAGTTTTCTTTATTTTTTTCTTCCTTTTCTTCCTTATTTATTTTAAGGGGTGACTTTCTGAAAGGTATTGGTTGCTGTTGGGTGGGTGGAGGGACAAAGTGGAAAATAAAACAAGATAACCATTTTTGAAAGAGAGAGAGAGAGGTCCAGTGATGCGGGCAAGATCCCATGGTCAGCGCATGAAAGAATATGGACTAGAACATGGTTACCCTCATCTCATGTTCTTTCTCAGTTATTTGAATAATCATCAAAATTATTTGAGTAATCAACATAAATATTTGCACTCTTGGTGATTTGTTTTGAAAGGTGTAGGGGGTGGAGTTAAAGAAACCATGAATACAAAAAAAAGTGTAGTCCTATTTCTTAGTTATTTTATTTCTGTAAACACCATATTCCCAGGTCAATTGTATGATTCCACATTGTCCTTTCTGTGTGAATCCCACATAACATATAGGACTGTACCTTGCATGTAGGAGGATTTTGATAGGTTTTTTGTTATATTTAGAACTGGAAGGGGTGTTAGAAATAATCTACTCCTTCGTCATTTAGCATACAGAAAAATGCTAACAATTGAATTTGCCCAATAGAATTACTGTAAGTAGCAAATTAGTTTATGAGGTAGTGTTTGGTAATGAGTACCCTGTCACTGGAGGTATTTTATGTGACTGAAGAGGACTACATATCAGTGCTTCTTGGCAATGTAGAAGCCATTGCTTTGGGATAATGGATTGGGATAATGGTGGCTAGATGGCCTCTAATGTTTATTTTCTCAGAGCATATGATAATATACATGTGACAGCATTCAGGAGAGATGATTGGCATGGAAAGCAAATGTTATAAAGTGTAATGTGTGCTTTAGTTTCATGATGGGTGGAGGGAATTATGAAACTATTACTAGTATGTAATTTATCATTATATGTTATGTAAATTTGATGCAGTTATTAAATGTAATTAACATTTGAAAACTAATTAATTATAATTATTTATACTTGCATAATTTAAATAATAATAAAACATATTAATAATGTCTTATTTTTGTTCCACTTTTCAATGGAGTGTTGTAACTGATTTATTATCCATCCTGGGTATCTAAACATATGATCCATCACCTTGGACTTCAAATTCCATTCTGTCCCTGTACTCATTCTGACCCTGCGGTCTTTTGACATACTGTCTCTGCTATTTGAAATGAATTCTCTCCCCAGCTCTACCTGTCACTTTGCCAGGATTCCTCCCCTTAACATATATCACATTCCCCTAATTATAATGTCTTTCCCTCTCTATTAGATTTTAAGCTCCTTGAGAGTAGTATCTCTTTTCCTATCTTTATATCTGTCTATAACATTATTTTATGCACTTATCATTATGTCCTTACCTTCACATTTATTGTTTATAAATATATTCTCTACCCATGCATTTATATTTACATCTTTGTATCCATATATTATAATATCTTGTATTGAGTATTCACTTAATACAAGTTTGTTTCCAAATACATAATTATAGTACATATATTTTAAAATGAAATTAATCTCAGATGTCATGTAATTCAGTATGTTCATTTTTACAGATAAACAGAATGAAGACTAGAGATATGGAAAGACCTGCCCAAGGTTATGCACCTATATGAGGATAAAGACTCACTCTAGCATTTCTGCAGTGCAGAGTAGTTGAAAGAACACCAAACTTTTGGTGAGAGACCTAAATACTTGTCCTTCCTCTGATATTTAATAGCTGGGAAACCCCAGGTAAAGTCAATGAACTTCCCTGAGATGGTCTCCTCATCTCTAATATGAAGATCATAATGCTGAGGAGGGAATATTTACCTATCAGGGTTTTTTGTGAAGCTTAAATGAATAAATACAGATAAAGTTCTTTGTAAAACAAAGTGCTATGTACTGGAAATACCGTCTGTTTTTGTTTTATTTGTAAGGGACTGAAATGTAAGTGTACATGTTCTGCATAATTTGCACACAAATGTGTTGGGGAAAAGGAAATCATATAATCCCAAGGACTCAAAGTAAATTAAAAAACAAATTTTTGTACCAGTTCATATTTTTTAAAACATGTTTTCATCAAACTGGTTTAAGTTTATTGTAACAATAGGATTCAGTTCATCTTGATCAATTTGAGATCCAGATAATTAGGACAACATATTGTGCTTTCGGGTTCGTGCTTTGGTTTAGTCTAAGTCACTGACTGCCATCTTCAAAGCACAAATTATTACTCCTCTTGATGAGAATCCAATGAGAAGAGCTACTATTGCTTTCTTCCAAGTGCAGAGGCATATTATAATAGAAAGCCATTGGGCTGGGAAATGGCAGAGGCTGATGTTCTAGGCCTATCTCTTTCTCCAACTGGATAGTTTACATTGTGAAATCAATTTGTTTATCCAGACCTCAGTTTTCTTACTTAATGAATAAAGATATTCTGTTAAGTCATGATGGATTGGATTGTTAGGTAGTGTAGCTATATTGGTCAAAGCTTTTATATTTGACCCTCAGATTCCATGTCTTAGTCCAAGGCTGTTAGAGTGAAAAACTAGGAAGTTGTATTAATGGATGGAGATTGCAGTAAGATGTCTTTCAATTGTGTAAGAAAGAATTTTCTAACAACTAAAGCTATTTAAAAAAATGGAATGGACTACCTTGAGAGATAGAGAATTTCTGTTATTTTACATCTTCAAACAAAAACAGAATGTTCATTTGGGTATACCACAGTGACAATCCCCACTCATATATTATTTCAGGAGGATGATCCCTGAAGTTGCTTCTAGCTCTGGGCATCTGTGATTCAAGAATGAACATTGCCTGTAGGACTCACCACTTTTATGAAGAAGCCTAGGGCTGTCATTTTCTTCTAAGGGATGGCTCCTCCTGTCAGGGAAGTCCTGAATAACCAGAGATCCTGGAAGAGGAAGTGTAAAAGTGTGGTAAGAAATCAGTTAGAGGATCTTGCAAAAGTCTCTAGTTTGCTCTGTCTCCACTTCTAGTAGCATCATCCAACTGTCTCTTTCTTCTAGAAACTTGGGGTCAAGAAGGAATGCCTGGTATGTTTCATGAAGCTTATTATGTATAAACTATAAGCTTTTCCTTTGCCATGCTATTGTATACTTAGTGTCTGGCAAACAACAAAAAAAATTAAGAAAAGAAGAGTATGGGAAATACAAAAAACAAATTCAGATAGGATATTTTCTGTATCTTTAAGTTTACTTTTTGTGTGCTTTTTGAGAATATGTACAACTGTACATATGTGTATGTATATATGTGTATATATATATGTAAGTATACATACATATATGCATGTGTGTATGTATATATATGTATATATATACACACATTTCTTTGTGTGTATATACACACACATAGGTATTTATATCATTTTATGCCACCTTTATTTACAAATGTTTCCTCCACCCTTTCTCTATGCAGGAAAACATCTTTGGTAAAGGAGAAAGAACACACACACACACAGATAGACAGACAGAGACAGAGACAAAGAGAAAGGATGGTGTAGCAAAATTATAAACATTAACTGAATCTAAAGCTATATGCAATAATTCTCACCCATAATTCTCCAATGCAGCAAAGAAGGTCATCTACTTGAGGGGCTACTTCATCATCATTATTATTAAGCGTTTAGATTCAATTGTTTTTCTTTTCCTTTCTATTCATGTTGTAGTCATTCTGTATATGTTTTTCCTGGTCCTGATTATTGTGCTTCATTATCAGTTTATATAAGTCATCCCATGCTTCTTTTAATTCTTTATTTTTCTTTCTGTTTCTTGCAATGGAGGAATAGTTCATTAAATGAATATTCCACAATTGGCTTAGCCATTCCTCAATCAATGGTCATCCACATTACTTTTAGTTCTTTCCTACAACAGAAAGTATAGCTTTGAACATTTTGGTATTGAGAGAAATGATTATTAATGACCAACGATTTGGAGAGATCCAGAATTTCCATCTTTTTCTAAAGTACTGATTTTTAAAAAGATCAGTTTCTCGAAGGACATTACTGATAATGAAATCGGACTAGTTCTTGTTCAAGAGAAGCCATTGTGTTCTGCTCAGACTTGGGTGGGGCATACATTCTTTGAATAGATTGCCCAAAGCTGTGGGTAATCTGGGTATAAAGACAGTGTCAATGTCCAAGGGTGGCATAATGTCACTCTCAGCCTCTCACTGTAGTATTCTTTCCTTCACTAATTGTTAATCAAGCAGAGTTGATTTTCACTCCTCTTCCAAAAGAACATATAAGCTCTGAGCCCACGGCCATGCTTGTCTTTGGTCTAAGAGAGGCAGCCAAATGACCATCCTTTTATTAATAAAGCCTTGTTAATCAAAGATTAAATTAAGTAGAACTATGTCTTGTGAACTTTTTTAATCACCATTATTATAAAAGAGACAATATTTTACCTCATCTTTAACTGACTTGGAATAAGTCAAAGATGGGTTATAGAAAAGTCAAAACTGATAAAAATGCAATGACAAAACATTTTTGTTTATCAAAAATGAAATATTAGATGAAAAATAAAACTATACGTATGTAAGCCAGCTCAACTGGATCTGGAAAGCTGATTGTTTAATTTTCAGTATGAATATTTACACCTCAGAAAGTATAAAACACTACAAAAAGCAGGGCATGATTATTATTTTGTTTATTGTAAATTTAATAAAGCAGTGGATAAAACATTAATAATATTCATCATAAGTTAATTAAACTTCAAAGCATTTCACGTACTTTTTTAAAAGAGTCAGTTATTAAACATTTACCATCATACCACTGGGTATGTGTGAAAATGCTTTGTGACTATAGAGTTCTCTACAGGCAAGGAATTGTCATTTTATGAAATTAATTTCTTATTGTGTTTATTATATGGGATTGTGTGCCCAAATAAAAGATAAACTATTTTTTTAAATTCCTGTAATTGAAGATAGAATTGAATAGCGTACTGAGTGTAGATCATAAACATAATTTTGAAGAAGTATGATAATGAAATCACTGGATTTTGAGAAAGGTGGTCTGGGTTTAAATAACACCTTGCCAATCATGCTACCCTGGGCAAGTTACATGTATGTGAGCTTCATTTCTCTCCAATGTAAAGGAAGGGTAACAATATAACTTCTCTTCCCCAGAGAGAAGCTTTGAAAATTGAATGAGATGATGGAGATAAAGTACTTTGTAATCACTAAGTATTCCATAAATGTGGGTTCTTACTGTATTTGTGTATAAAGAATGGAAAACTCTTATTTCATATGGCTGAGAATTCTATATCATACAATCACAGAATTTTAGTGCTGGGAATCTCAACTATAAAATGAATGATTTGGACTAAGGTCTTCTCTAAATTTTGAGCAAGAGAGAATATTAACATGTAGATTATTATAAATGGAAGGCAAGGTACTTCAGACATAGAATGTTAGGGACTTTGGGGGCAAGGTGGATGAAGAAGGGGAAATGAAAATTTCACTTACATGGAATTCTCCTGGGGTACAAGCTCCATTTATAAATGCATATTTGTGCCTGCTCTTTCACTTGTCTTTGAGGATTGCCTGGGGCAATGGCCGGGTTTAGCTACATAGTTAGAGTCAAAAAGACAAGATGTGTCCTAGGCAGGGCCTTGAACTGAGCTTTTCCAGACTATGAGACCTATTGTCAATTTACTACATTTCACTTCTTCTTATTAGAGACTTAGAATAAGCATTACTAAAATTGTAATGAAACTCAGCCTCTTTAATATAGAATGTTGAAACATTTGTATCAAAGATGCCCCCTTGTCAATCTGGTGAAGCCTACGAACCTCAGAATAATATATATGTGAGCAATTGACAATGTGTGACATACGGGTGTGTTTAATTCATAACTGAAGAAAAAGACAAATTTCAATTAGAGATTAGTTAATATAAAGATGTAATTTTAAAAAAATCTAAATTCATGGATCACCTGAAATATGTTCACGGACACTTTGTCTATGGACAAATTAGCCTGATGTAATCCAATACCCTACTTGATAAGATGAAGAAAGTGAGGCCTAGAGAGGTGAAAAGATAATGCATTAAGGTTTTGGTGCAATCAACATTTGAATGCAAGTTTCCTGCGAAACAAATTCCCATTTTGGACATATTGAACATATATGTATACACACACTTGTGCATCTATGTTGCATGTGTGTATATAAATAGCACACACCTATGTTTGCATGTAAACACATGTGTATACACATACACATGTTTACAGACACACACACAAAATACATATATTTATATATATATATATATATTTATTTATTTTCCATGTAGAATCTATCCTCCCCTTTTCAAGAGGTGGATAACATTTTTCATCATGGGCACTTCGAAATTATGATTGGTGATGGAATTTATTACATATAGCGTGATGTTTCTTAAAAAGAGAATACTTCTTGTGTCTTGGCATTTCCCTTTGCAAAACTGTAACACTACCTCTGCCTGATGATAGGTGCCCTTCTTCCTCTTTCTAGTGAGCTTCTGATGGATACGCAGTGGGCATCTAAAAGAGGGGCAAGAATAATCCTGCACACTTACTCCTCATTGTCCATCACTCTCTGATAGATGTCAACAGAAACGAAGTCCAGAGAAATCTCTCAGAAGTAAACACAGGCTTTGTCTTCTTGCAAAAGTTCTGTCTTCCTTCCTCACCCCAACAGGGAAATTTAGACTTCCCATCAAGGAACTTACAAGCCATTAGGAAAACTGTTTTTAGGGCATTAACAACCAGAGTTTCACAGATTAGTAATTAATTTTGAAAAATGAAATTATTGAAAGATTTTTTTGTATGAGGCATGTTTAGCTCCTGAAAGCTGCTGCTTTAAAAGTTAGCTAAGGTGGTGAAAGGGCATGCTTTGGCCCTTTTTCTTTGTCATAAAATGTCAGAGCAAAAGTGACCATAGAATACATAAGGTAAGAGCAGGATGGAACAATAAATATAGAATATTAACATATAGAATAATAATACCAGAAGTGAAAGGTGACATAGAACATTAGATGATAAAATGTTGCAACTAAAAAGGACTTGTAGAACTAGAATGTTAGAGCAGGAAGAACTCTTAGTGGCCTTCTAGTTTAATTAAATCTTTCATTTTACTGATCAAGAAAATGAGGTCCAAAGAGATTAAATTGATATGAACAAGATCCAGGTCTCCTGATATTCATTCAGTTCAGCATTCCTTCTATTATAGCATCTAGCTATCACTCTATTGTGTTTTGGAGGGGAAAGGGAATCAGAATGAAAATAAGATGATTTCTGTGTTGGGATTTTTTTTGAGAATGTTCATAATAGTACATCTGGATTTGAGTAAAATTTGAAGCCAGTTACTATCACAGTGAACTCCAAAGCAACTACACAATTAAAAACAAGTAAATTACTGAAATATATCAGTGCCCAATATGGCAAATAGTGATAGAGACCGTGGTTATTGGGTAAAGCTACACATGAATACCACTTATTCTGTGTCATAGACATTGGTTTGGTCATCCAACAGAAGGATCAGCTAGTGATCAAGATATATACTAAAAACTCTTGCTGATAAAATAATTCATTAATTAAACAGCAGCCCGCAGGTCTCTGCAGAAAGCAGAGGAATGAGCCAACATGTTATTTGGCATATCATCTCCTATGGATTCAATTATCATTTCTATGTTGATGATTCTAACATCTAATTATCCAACCTTTGGTTGACCTCTATTCTTGCATTTTCAAGTGCCTATTAGACATCTCAAACTGGGTGTTTCATTGTATTTTTCTTTAGGTGCAAAAATCCATAGCAAAATAGTCTGAACAATACTCTCTTCCTAAAACAATTACTTGTTAAGGAACATTAATTTCAAGGCTGTTTTCAAGCCATGGTAACTCCTTGGTCACTAGAAGTGTTTATTTATTTATTTATTTTCTGGCCTTGACTAGGTAGTGTGACTCCGAGGGCTCACTGGGTGAAAGGACAATGCAAGTGAAATATCTCACTCATGTCATGGTTTTCCTTAGCTCATCAACATCAACATCAACATCTCATCTTCCCCATGCTAGAGGAAATTTAAGCATGTGTATTTAGAATCGTTTAATCAGAATCATAAGAAACCATCAAGGTCATCTAGACCAATACCTTGCCAAATTCAGGAATCTCTTCTAAAACATTAATGAAAAGTAATCTTTAAAATGACTGGATAGTTATCTTCAAGTATCTCAAGAGCTAACATGAAGAAGAGAGATAATTACATTTATTCTTTTGGGCCTAGACCACAGAAGTATGAGCAGCGAAATGAAAGAGAGATTGCATCTGAGGAAAAATGTAAGGAAAAGCTTCTAAATCAGAAATATGTAAAATTTAATTCTGCTTAGAATATATTTATTAAATTTCACTACATACAGGATTCTGTGTGAGGGTTTAGAAATAAAATGATAATTTAAAAAAAAAACAATAAAGCCCTGCTCTTAAAGGATATCATACATTGGAATGTCTGAAAGTGGATTTGGCTACCTGCCATAGTAAGTACTGAATTCCTTGTGGGTAAACGTCTTTGGAAGAGGTGAGATGACTATCTTGTAAAGGGGATTTCTGATCACTTGTAGATTCTGTTTAAAGATCTCAGAAATCTCTTCCTCTTCTGACATTCAATGATTCTGTGTTCTATCCTCCCTTTCAACACCTCCAGATGAGAAACCCATGGCAATGTTATAGAGGTAGTTAGAATTCTCTTTCTTATCTGAATATATTAGAGATCATATTTTCCATTGGTACAGCTACAGTGTAGATGGCAAACTGTCTGTTGTTTGGACTTAGAAAAGTTAAGTAAATTGTCAAAGGCAGGATTTTGTATTGACCCATTCCCAACTCTCATTCCAGCACTCCATCTACTATGCCTTATGGATTCAAAATCTGTCTTTCTCTAAGACCCTCAGCATAGTCCATTCTTCCAAGTTCTTTCTTCCATGGAACATAAGAGAAATCCAATTATTCTATATCTAAGCCTTTCATGTATTTTAAGAGAATTTTTATGTTCCCTCTAAATTTTCCTTTCTTTCAAGTAAAGCTTCCATTGAATTATTTGAGAATTTGTCTCATTCTCATTTAAATTCTTAATTTGACATAAATTTCAATTCCATCAATAACTTCATCAGCCTTCACTGGGTAGATCACAAGATTTGATGTCAGCAACCCCTGAATTCAAAACTTGCCTCAGTTGCTTAGAAAGTGTTTGACCCAGGACAAGTTACTTAATCTCTAATAACTTATTGATCTATAAAATGATGGTAATAATAGCATGTTACTAACAAAGTTGTTCTTAGGATCAAGAGAGGTAGTATGTAAAATATTTTACAAACCCCAGATTGCTATTTAAGTATTGGTGATTGTTATTTCTGTTAGTGTTACTGTGGCCATCATTATCATCATGGACATCATCATCATCTTTGTTCTCCTGTGATGCAAAACACAAGACTAGATAAGATAAAAGAGTACAAATGTAATCTAATTAGTTCAGAGGACAGTAGACCTTACAATTTCTCAGTCTGTTTTCATTATACCAACTCACTATTTTTCTAGTAACAGGCATCCTTGAAATGATATGTTGAGGACTAATATTGAAAATATCAATTTCTCACTAATAGATTAAGCATAACTTTCCAAATAATGATAATAGCAATAATTACAGTGAGAGCCTTAATACCATATAAATGTTGAATTGGATCAGACTGCACAGGAGAATCCAATTTTCAATTTCTTCTGCCAAGAAAGAAACTGCAAACTGGTGGAGTTCAATATGTGACTGTAAGCTTAATGAGACAACTGATCATTGTCCTATAAAACAGATGCTGATGATGGTTCAAGACATCGTAATTAGCTCAGCACAGTAGGCTAACAATTGGTCTTTCCTGGACTTTTTACTCCTTTTCCTGCCTTCATAAACACTAAATCCACATCCCATAAGCACAAGTGACAAAATATAAATACTCTGTGTATGTTTAATGTTGTTCCCATAATCATACTGACTGGAAGCTTCATTTGAACAAGTCAGCACAATGCATCTGCCTGGCAATGTGATTAGCAGAGACCCTAGAGTATTATCCCGTGCATCACTCCACCTCACTAGACATCATTGACAGGTTTGTGTGTGAGTGCAAATGCTAGTCACAGCTGTTCTGGGAACTGGACAGGTATATGCTGCATTAGATAGAGGAACTTCCCAGATTAACCTGAATTTATACCACAAGGAATTGCTGGCTGCCTCACACAAGGAAAAAAAAAAGATAAAATAAAATAGTCAATGTAATTAAAGATACATGGTACTCCAGAGAGAATGAATAAAATTCAATGATAAAATGATAATATAGCTATAATTTCAGTGGTGTGAGTTCTGTCTGCACTGATGTAATTACAATTCCTCCATTAGTGAGTTTTCCCCCCTTAAATTCCTCTGCCCTCCCCAAACATATTTTCTGTTGGCCGGCCAACTTTCTGCTGAGGAAACATCCAAATATTTATCTATGCAAGTTCTCAGTCCATCACCGTGGCTCTGCTTCAAGCCATTCTATCTTAGTAAGATATACCAGAGATAAAGTTCCATTGACAAAGCCTTCAGAAACCAAGTAGTTACCCTCATGGATTGAAGATGAATTACATATTATTTTAATAGGATGCTGATAATGAGGGTGATGATAATAATAATAATTGTTATGTTATTAGCAACTCTTATTTCACTTCCTTATGATTATGATGTATTTATATGCATTATTTGCCTATCACCAACAAAACAGACTCCCCATTTTACAGATTAGTAATGGGCTTAAAGTGATTTGCCCAAGGTCCCATAGTCAGGACATGTACCCATATTCTTCTATTTCAAACTTTCACATTCTTTCACTTGACCATGACTTGTCTTGTAGAATTTTTAAGCTGCCCTCGTGTCCTACAACAATATCCTGTTTAAAAAGAAGGACCAACTAATAATGTGCTCTTGTAGATGACAGGCTAATGTTCAGTCTTTAAAGCTCCATCAATATGCTGTACACGTGAGAGGGTGGAGAGGAAATCTACTGGACTATGAAGGCAGGAGGGCAGCAGCCACTGCTAATATCCTTAGACATATTTGCCAACTTTCCCTCAACTCTTCAATTTCCTGCAGCCGGTAAATAAAATTGAGCAGAGCCAGAATGTCTGAATTGGTTCTGTTGTAAACTAGACCTTTATATTTAATTGCATGGGTGCTTGTCTTGGTAAGAGCAAAAGTGAAAAACAGGTAAGATATCTTCCTTGCAAAGAAGTATAGCTCATTGGATCCTTCTGCCTGGGTAGTATTGTCCTCTTTGTCTCTATGAATTAATAAATATGTGTAAATGTATGTGTACTCACATGCATGTGTGTGTGTGTTACAAAGGAAGCCTTTTTCTTCTAGCTGTTGTTAGAGATAGTACCCCTCCAGCTTTCAACCCTTCCCTCATATTTTCTTCTATTTTCTTAATTGTTTACAATTTGAGTTCCAGATTTTCTCCCTGTCTCCAGCCCCTCCCCAATTTTTGAGAAGGTAAGCAATATGATGTCCATTATATGTGAAGTCAATATTAATTGTTTACAATTGTATCCTGTAGTAAGTTGTAAGCTCCTTGAGGTCAGGGACTATTTTCCTTGCACAAATAGTGGGTACAGAAGATACCAGAAGGATAGGAGAATGATAGCATCGACATGATATCAGTGATAGTGACGTTCTGACCACTGCTTCTCAGTGCCACTTTGTTCTCTAGAACAATCCTGGGACATGTTAACAGTCCAGAGTTGCAAAACTGCTGTTACTGGAAATTTCAATCCAAAAATCTGTCTTAGGTCTGTTTTGCATGGTATGACTGAAGCAACTGATGCTCCAGGAATTCTGCTAATCCACTTGCCAGGAAAAGGGATCTCACTGATCTATTTAAGTGAAATTTCCAGTCAGAAGAGTTCTTCTTACTGTTGTGTTTTAATGCAAGGAGATAGAGCCTCAGGGATACAGTGAATAGAGTTGCATTACTTGATAATATTTTTGAAACATTCAGGCCTACCTAACACTTAGAAAATAATAGTGAGAAGGAATAAACAGTATTTTTATACAAAAAAATGAAAACACTGGACTCATATTTGGGGAGGGCCTGATACCAGGGCCTTATTAATTCAGGTTAGATATTGGGACAGAATCAGGCTCTCAGAAGTCATTGAACAGTAATCAAAAGGATGTTTACTAAGTCCAAATATAGTAAGAGCATGCAACAATGATAGAGAAGTACTTAATTTCAGTAGACACATTCATTGTCTCCATTTGGAAATTTGAAGGGTCTTTAGACATCCTTTGAGTTGTAAGAACACTACTCTATGTGAGTAAGACTTTTTATGACTTAGGTGACAAGGAAGTCATATCAGCATAGACAGTGACCAGTAAGAAGCTTTGTTAAGTCATATCTTGAGTGCCCTGTCACTAGGTGCCCTTGAGTGCCCCAGGCCCTACCCTTGGGCCAAAAATTTCTCAACTTTGTCACCGTTTAGTTACTAATATAGCCAATGAATAATGGGTAAGGAAGAGGAAAGAAGAGATTATTTTTCCTTTTAAAAATATTGATTTTCAACATTGATTTTATTTTGAGTTCCAAATTCTCTCCCTCTATCCTACTCTTACCCAACCCATTGAAAAGCAAGCAATATGATATTCACTATATACGTGAAGTCATGCAAAGCATAATTCCATATTAGCCGTGTTGCAAAAAAGCAAGAAAAATACAGTGAAAAAATTTATGCTTCAATCTGCACTCAGTTCATCAATTTTGTTCTTGATTGTGGGTAGCATTATTCATCATGAGTCCTTCAGAATTGTCGTGTGTCATTGTATTGATCAGAGTAGCTAAGTCTTTCATAGGTGATTATAATTACCCTATTATTGTTGCCATGTACATTGTTCTCCTGGTTCTGCTCACTTCACTTTGCATCAGTTCAAATAAATCTTCCTAGGATTTTCTAAAAACATTCCCTTTCTCACATCTGGAAAGCAAAATAGTATCCATCATAGTTATATATCACAACTTGTTCAGTTATTCTCCCATTGATAGGCACCAGGGGGAAAACTTTGAAAACAACTCTTATGTCCTTCTTATTTCTCCTACTCTCTAGGCCAAACATCCCCTGTTCTTTCAAGTAGTATGAGTTTGAGGCCCTTTAACCATTCTGAATGTCCTTTTCTTCATATTCATCCTGCTCTCCCTTCATCAATTACCTTTTGAAAATGTAATATCCCATGTTCCTAACATAGTCTGGCCGAGGAAGCACATAGTGAGACATTTGCCTTTCTGCTCTTAAACTCTTTGCCACAAATTTTACTTATTTTTAACTCTTATAATATACTACAGATTTTCTTAATTAAGTTAAACAAAACTTTATATGAGCAAAGTGTGCTCTAAATGCAGATAATACAAAAATATGAATAGAAAGTAGTTCTTGACCTCAAGCTTATAACTTACTACAGGATACAATTATAAACAATTAATATTGACTTCACATATAATGGATATCATAATGCTTACCTTCTCAATAACTTGGGATGGGCTGGAGGGAGGGAGAAAATCTGGAACTCAAATTGTAAACAACTAAAAAATAGAAGAAAATATGAGGAGAAAGAGAGTTGAAAACTGGAGGGGTGATATCTCTAACAATTTATGACAGGGACGCAATTCAGTTAAACTTGAGGATCTTTTGTCATAATAATGTTTTTAAGTGAAGAAAGTAAAATATATAGGATTACAAAGGAATACAATTATATTAGAATATAGATTATTATATATATTATTCATTATATTTTGTATTTAGAATATTAGAATACAGAATTAGAAAATAGTATTTTCAAAGTCACATTCTCCCAGATTAAGGATTCTTGGTGCTTTGATTTCCTACTGAAGTACCTACAATATTAGTGTACATTTCTTTCAATTCATTGGCAAGTTGAACAAAAAAGAAAAATGAAACAATAGTAGCAGCAGCAGAAACAATAACAAACAAAACAAAACATGTATGATTTCACCTCCCTGAACTTCAAACTCCTCATGTGTAATGTGTGCATAATAATATATGCAATCTCTAACATAGGTTTGCTATGGAGAAACCATCTTGCCCTTTTAAAGATGTTAGAGAAACTAGAACCATTAATATTATACCTAAATCATGTTAACCTACATTTAAAAGTTCACAGATTTATGGTTAATTATTATTGTCCCTACTTATACTCCATATATGCCTCTTCACCACCACCTACTAATTGTTCACTATGTACAGAAACTGTAGTGCAGTTAACCTTTTCTTCTGATGATCACAAATGAGACAGTTGCAAGTTTTGCAAGTATAAGACCTACAATGGAATCAAAATAAAGTATTTTTAGTTCAATTCAACAAATATTTACTAAGTGCCTATAAGACACCACACTAGTCTCTTAACGTATAAAGACAAAAATAGAACTGTTCTTGGCCTCAAAGATCTTACTTCCTACTGGATTGATGCAGCATACGAGGTAAGTAAATAGAAGCCACTTTTAGAGAGGACTGCAAAATGAGAGGGGGGTCAGAAATGTATCCTTATAGGAAATTAGATCTGATCTGAGCCAATCATTCTAAAAGGCAAAGGTGTGATGGGATGCCAAGTTTCTGAAAAGACCATGAAATCAGTTTGACTAGAATATAGCAAGTTTGAAAGGGAGATATTTGAAATAAGTCTGTAAAGGTCGGCGAAAATGCAAAGGGGAAAGGCTGTACAGGATGACTTGCACTTGGAAGAGCAACAATACATATGAATAAGTTGTTAAATATACTCAAGAAGAGTTAGCATGGCCTAGTGAATAAAAAGTTGTTCTTTCAGCAGGAAGACCTGAGTTTAAATCTTGTCTACCACATACTAATTGTGTGGCCATAAGAATCATATAAATTCTCTAAACTGATAGGTATTGGACTAGCTTATCTTTTAAATCCCTTCCTATTCCAAATCTGATGTTCCTATGAACTAAAATGAATGTAATAACAGTAGTGGTCACCCTATAGAGATTTTTATTGGCTAGTGCATCATGTGAGTGTTATTGCTAATTAGAGGACAAATGTTACTGTCTTATTTGTATTTGGGAAGCAGGGATTGTCCTCATATCAGTATCTTCATCCAGCTATCCTCTCCATATTTTTAAAATCTTTCTGTTTTCTTTTGTGTCCCCCATTTGGATGGAAGTTACATAAACTCCTTTTTTCCTTAAAGATTTATATTACCTTTATTTTGAATCACAGTTGTTGGAAAGAGCCATGGAAGAAGTAGACATTCTAGTACAGCACATCCAAGTAGTACCAGTCCTTGATTGGTGGTAGGGAAGAAATTTAGGAAAGTAATATTTAGTTGGGTGGTACATTTGTGCTATGGTCAGGTCCAAATGGCACTGTCACTCTTTAAAATTAATACTTTACCAACCTCAAGCATCTGTTATGTCTATGCATGTATGTGTTTTATATCAGAAAATTCTTAAGGTGTGCAGAGGAGGAAAACATTTCCCCTGCTTGGAGAAAAAAATGGAAAATGTCACACATTTTCATGTCATATGTCAAAGAATAATAGACTGTTAGAGCTAGAAGGAGTGTTAAAATTTAATGTGGTAGAACATACAATATCAAGACTGAAAATGACTTTGGCAAGTGACAGATCCAATCTCTTTATCTCACAGATAGTTCTTGCATTCTTATTGTTGAAGGTCTCACAATGACCCAGTGATAGCGCCAGGCTTCCAAAATAGATCATCTGACTCCCAGTCCAGTGTTGTATCATTAATGTGAAATAAAAGAGGTTTAAAGTGCTATGGTCCTGGTGTCCTGGGTCCTCAACATGTGCTTCACTTCCCAACTGGCTATCCCATTTAACTTCTCCATTTTCTCCAGAAACTCATCTTCCTACAAGAGCAAATCAATTCTGAAACTTCCATCTCCTTAGTATCTCTTGCACCTTGTGCTCCTCTCTCCCTTTGGTTGGAGAGGGTAGAGAGTAGATATTGGAGAACTCCACCCAGATTCTCTACTTAAGGAGGGGAACGAGGGCAGACACCTTCTCATTTCCCATCTGGCTGTGGGACTTGCTCTACTGGGTAGCCCCCCATTCCTCTCTTCCCTCATCACTTTTTAAAGTTTTATTTTTCATGCATTATCTTCCCCAATTAGATTGTGAGCTCTTTGAGACAAGGGATTGTCTTTTGCCTCTAATTTTGTCTCCAGTACTAAACATAATGCCTGGCAGATTGTAGGTGCTTGACTAACTCATTGCTTGTTCTGCTCTTTCATTTTCCCTGCTTCAGACCCATGATACTTTCTATATCCCTCCATTCATTGTTTTTGTTAAGGAAAATATAAAGGTATAGTAGATACTTCCTATTGAAGAAGCTATTATTGAGGACAGATGACAGGTTAGGGTTGCATCAAATTGTGTATATTATATGTACATATTGTATATACATATATGTGTGTATGCATGTATGTATATATGTGTATATATACATATGTGTGTGTGTGTGTGTGTGTATGTATACTTCTCACTTTATTGAAATAAATGGATCCAAGTATGATCACATCAATGTGGATGCTCCATATAATGTTACCGATAGTAACTCATTCATTCTTGAATATCCTATGAGAATTCTTTCACAAACTTAAAACAAGAGGTTCACCTAATATTCTCAGTGCCTTCATCATTTTCCCCTGATATTATAACACTACTAGTTAAGGATATAGCCTATCCACCTATCATTCCTTGACCTTACCCTGATATCACCCTATTTGTTTTCTTGGTCAAACATTTCTTTGGTGACATACTTACTCTGGTCCTTTTTCATTGTTCCTTATTTGTTGTGTTCTGCAATCTGCTCGTGCCTACCATTGGCCTCTCCCCATTGCCTTCTGAGTAACACATATGTTTCCTAATAAATATGAGAAAAAATAGTGTAGATATTTTAAAGCTACTACTCTCTGACCTATTTGAACAAATTGGTGATTATTAAAAATGTGTTGTGAATGGGATAAGTAACAGAATAGATTATAATAATTCTATACAGAAGCTTAAAAATGCAAATCAATTTTTACAGCAATGAAAACAAGATTATAAAAACCATCTTAGCATATCTTCATAGCTAAGAACAGATATATTAAAACCAAAGAAAATAATAGTTTGAAGATAAACTTATTTATAGCATAGTAGAGAGGATGATGGTGAAAGATTATGAGCAGAATTAATTCATAAAAAAGAGAAAAGCAATGGAAGAAAAAAAAATTTGAAGAAGTGCTATAAGACTCAACTAATCAAAATTATCCCAAAATCATTTAAGGATGCAGATGGAATGATTACAACAAATACAAAATAACTGAAAAGTTCTTTAATATATCTATGTCTACATCTGTGCATCTATATTTGTTTATATATATCTTTCTGTCTGTGTCTGTGTCTTTAACTATATCTAAGTAAGTTAAGATTGATCTAGATCTAGATAAATATGACCAATATCTAGAGACAGATATTTACATAAATATAGATATACATGTAGATATATATATATATATATAATAAATATCTTAAGATAGATCTACATCTACATATATACATAAATACATATAGACATATAAATATGTCCATATCTGACTATATATATCTAAATATATACATATATTACTATGAAGTTTAGTAGAGACATCAAACAAAATTTAACATCATAGTTAAATATATGCTTAAAGACTATATAGAACAAGATAAGAAACAGATGTATTTAAAAAAAATGTGTATGTAGCAGCAATTTTTTTTCTGAGACATTAAAATTTCCAGAATTCTGAGTGGCTGATTCGCAAGGTATATGAAGAAAGGGAAGATGTCAAAAGTAAGAAAAAATGTCTTAGAATGAATTAAAACTGAACAACAAAGTGATAAAATATAAAACTAACAACCTATATGTTTCCTTTCTAATCTATATACAATTTTTTTTCTCATCTAAAAACTCATCAAAGACAACCTTAATGAGAATAATAGTAAGAGATGAATAGGTTATTGTAAGTGATATTCCATAGTAGGTAACACCTTCCCTATCGCAAAATTGACAGAAAGATGAAGAAGACAACAAGATCCCACTTGGCTTATTGTTTGTTTAATAATAAAAATAAAGCTTTTAGTTTGGAAGAACAAACACTACCTTAAAAGTTCTTTTTCAATAAGACATAACCTAGATAAGTATCAACATTTTTGAAGGTTACAGAACAAAACCACTTTTTTTAATGTTTCAGTAAAGATAATATTCTTTAACAATAATCTGATCTTAATATCTAATGAGGCATTCATCAGAGAGATAGATATATGCTCACCAAAAGGGTTTTCTACCATTATGAAGGAGATTGAAGGAGAAGAACACTTTATAAAGGGAGTCTGTAGAAATTAGGTACTCCAGATTTTCCAAATCGTGCATGAAATCAGGTCTGGAGTCTTGCAGTATCTCCTTGACAAAATGGATAACCACTGCTCAGAATTTGGAAACAAATCATAAACAGAAGTACAAGTACATGAAGAATGCTTCCATTGTCCAGGTGGTAGCTTGCATTTACTTGGAAATTAAATATAACTCATTCATGGCAAATACAAAAGAGATCAGAACCAAAAATAATTTGTTTTTCTAAAAAGCAAAGAATAGGTTGGAAAGTCTTTGGTAAACTGTAAAGCCTTTTTAATAAGCCTAAACTTCTTCCCAAAACAAAGATGCTTCTATCATCATCATCATCTCATCATCATAATATGCTATGAGTGTTGAAGTATACCTATGAATCATAAATACCACAATTTACAAAAATTAAACATGAGTCAGGTTTATAAATATATGAGTATTTCTCAAACTCTGAAAAAGCATTCTTTTTAGTAATGGAATATTGACATAGAGAACCACAGATTCAGAATGCAGAGTGGAAAGACAGGTTGTCAGTCAACAATCATTTATTAAAGTTCAACTCTGTTCCAGGTATTCTGTGAAACCCTGGGGATGAAGAGAAAGTCAAAGGACAGTCGCTGACCTTTTTTTAGAATGCTCAAAATCCCGACCATATCTTTATATGTCACTAGCTTCCCTGCTTGGCTTGAATTCCACCATCATCATCATCATCATGCCCTCACTCCCCGTGTCCCACCCCAGGATAAGCTTGTTGCTAGGAGATTTACCAGAGTGGAGATTGCTCCAGTTTTTGGTGCCCATACATCATCAGTCCCCTCAGCTGCTTTTGGCCATTTAATTGTAGGACTGGAGTAAAGAGCAAAAAGCTCCTCTCATATCATCCTTTAGAGGGCTCAAAATCACAACCATCTCTTCATATGCCATCAGATGCTCTACTTGGTTTCAAGTCCACCATCATCAGGCCCTATGTAGGGTATCCTGTGGTGCCCCAAATTTCCTACCTCTCCTACTTTTCCTCTTCCTTTTGTATATTGTCTTACCCTGTTAAATTGTAAGCTCCTTGAGGGTAGGGGCTGTCTTTCTTTTTCTTAATTGTATCCCCAGCACCTAGCAGAGAGCCTGACACATAGTAGACAATTGATATTTATCATATCACATTGTATTTCATTGAGAAACAATATGTAAAGTTATAAATATACAAGATATATATATATATATATAGATATAGATATATATAGATATATATATAGTGTAAATTGGCTGTAATCTTAACAGAAAGGGACTAGCATTATGCATCATCAGAAAAAAAATACTTCTTGCAGAAGGTGGAATTTTTACTGACACTTGAAGCAAGCCAGGGAGGCCAGGAAGTAGGAGGGAGGGCATTTTAGGCAAGAGAGACAGCTAGTGAAAATTTACAGTCAGGAAACAGAGCATCTTGGGGAAGGAACAAGGGGGCCAATGTCATTCGATCGTGGAATATGTGAAGGGAAATAAATTCCAAGAGGACTGGAAAGGGAGGAAAAGGTCTTAAAAGTACAATTAGGCTAACCTCCTGTCCAGTGCAGAAACTGTCAGCACAACTTTCCTGTGGTTATCCTGTCTTTCCAGGAACAATATCAATAACACAGAACTCACTATCTAACAAAGAAGCCAATCTCAGTTTTTCATCAATATATTTTTTTACAATTTTTTTCCTTATATGAAACAGAAATGTGTGCCTTTGAGACTTCTACCCTGAGTTAAACAGCTATAAATCAAAAACAACCAAATCAACAGCTAGAGATCATCATGTTTTAATAAGATTGAGTTATGATGAAGATCTGATTATAATGTAAAAAATTATGCAAAGTAGTAAGGAACAAACATGATATGTGCTTATTGAATTAGACAGTGTAAATGATAAGTACTAGTAATAAAAAAGAATGTTCATTTCATATTCCTGGCATAATATGTTCATCATCTGGTTATTTATCATTCAAAATTATTGGAATATACTTCTCTGAATTTAATGTGCTAGATATATAAAAAAAACCACCTCATAAAGATAAGGCCAAGCCATTTACTTTCTCTAACTTCAGTTTCCCTATTTATTAAATATCCAAGTTGGCCTAGAATGATTTCTAAGGCAGTCCCTGCCTCAATAGACTACTTATTTTTGCACTATATATTTAGGGTCCATTTTTAGGTCATTATTATATGTTGTATATGAATCAATCAATCCGCAAACCATCAAGCATTTCTTAGATTGATTGATAAAAATTTATTAAGTGCCTATCATATGCCAGGCAATATGCTAAGCTCTGGAGACACAAAAAGAGGCAAGAATAATCCTTGCCTTCAAGGAGCTCACAATCTAATGGGTAAAATGATATGCAAACAAAAATATACAAAACAAACTTTTTACAGGATAAATAAGAAATAATTAACAGTGGGGAAGGCACTAGACTAAAGAGGGTATGGGAAAGGCTATTAGTAAAATGTGGGATTTTAGTTGGGATTTAAAGAAAGTCAAGGGAAGTCAGCAGTCAAAGCAGAAGAGAGAGAACATTTGAGGGATGAGGGCTGGGCTAGAGTAAATGCTTAGAGCTGAGAGATAAGAGTGATTTGTTTTGGAACAGCAAGAAAGGCCAGTGTCACTGGATGGAAGAGTATGTGGCAGGTTATAAAATAAATTTTAAAAACCTAAAAACTTAAAATTACAAAGTTAGGAGGGAGCTAGATTATGAAGGGCTTTGAATGGCAAACCAGATATTTTGCATTTAATGCTGGAGGCAATAGGAAATCACAGGAGTTTATTGAGTAGGGGAGTGATGTGACCATAACTGTTTTATAGAAAAGATATAAGCAGGGAGAGATTAAAGCCAGACAGATCCACCAGCAGGCTATTGCAATAGTCCAAGAGTGAGGTGATGAGGGCTTCATTAGAGTGGTAGCAATGTCAGAGAAGAGAATGTTATATGTTCAAGAGATGTTACTTAGGTAAAAATCAACATGCATTATTGAATACTTAGCATGTGCCAGTCTCTACAGTAAGGGCTGGGGATACAATAGCACATCTGAAACTGTCTCAGCCTCCAGGAGCTGATATTGTAAAGGCACAAACAATATACATGTGCTTGTATATGCACACATATGTGTTATGTGTATATATATGTGTATATATATATGTGTGTGTGTACATATGTGTGTACATATGCATATCTACATGTAAATACACCTATATATATGTGTATAAATATACATAAAACACACATACAAAGGAGATATAAAGTAACTTTAGAAGGGAAAGTACTTACAGCTAGAGGACCAGGAAATATCTCTTACAAATGGTAATGTCTGAAATGAGTCTTGGCAAGATCAAGGATTCCAAAAGTATGAGGTGATGAAGGAATTGTACTGCATGGGGGAAACAGAGTATGAAGATAGAGAGAGAGGAGATGGAGCCTCATGTATGAAGAGCAAGTAGGTCACTATATCTAGACCACGGTGTTCAAAGTAGAAATTAATGTGTAAGAAATAGGAGAACCATGTATGTATGTATGAATATGTATGGATATATATATGTATATATATACATATACATATATATACATGTATATATATACACAAATATATCCATGTTTAATTGTATCCTTCTGGGGGGGAGGAGTAGGAGAAAAGAACAAAGAAAAAGTGCACAGCAGAGAAGAAAAGAAAACTAACAAGGAAGCAAAGAAAAGATGGACAGCTCTCAACACAATGCATAGCATTTATTATATAGGCTTTCATGAAATGTAAATTTATTGCTATATATTTTGAATCCTCTCACATTCTGCTGTGCACATGACATATTTTTTTTCTTTCCTTCTTTTATATTTAAGTTTCAGTGTTTAAGTTCATAATGTGTTTCTTTTTCTTTTCTTATTGTATATTTAAGTTTCAGTAATATAAAAAAGGAAAAGAAAAGAAAAAAAGCAGGGAATATTTCAGGAGGAGATGAGGAATGGCAGTGTCAGAGACTTCCATGGAGGTCAAGAGGATAAGAACTGGAAAAAAGGATGTGAGATTTATTAATTAAGAGATCGTTCCTAACAATGGAGAAAGAAGGTTCAGCTGAATGATGACATCAGAAGCCAGATTGAAGAGGGTTCAGAAGAGAGGGACAAGGACGTAGAGGTACCAAATGTAATTGATGCTTCAATGGAATTTAGCTGAGCTCTAAGAGAGATAAAGGGTGATAGCTTGTGGAGAAGAAAGGCCCTACTTAAGCTTTTTTTCCCAAGAATTCTTTTTCTTCATTTGTTTAAGACAAATTTTCGAGCAATATGACACTAACCAGTAGATGGAGAGAAATTGAAGATTACAGTCATCTAGAATGATGGAGAATGGGGGTGAAGAGGAGAGTGTGGTGAAGAAGACAGAAAGGTACATGAAACTAGTAGGTTTGGCCTTTCTAAAGAAGACAGGTAATCTCTTCTTCAGAGATTGAAGTGAAGGAGGAGATAGAGGTCACAGGATATCTGAGAGGGGTCAGACAAGGAGAGATGGAAAAGAGAGAGTTTGTGGTAAATGTTCCAGGAAAATGTAAAAGAAACATAAGTAACTACTTGAAAGCTCCTGACAGTGCAATATCCAAACATTAATGATTATCTTTGAGTGTACTCATTTGAATATTTCCAAATCCATCTAACTGTAGTATCATCTCATCTGCATTGCTCCATTTTGTACAACAATAATATGAGATACCTTATGAATTACTTTGTTAAAATGTGCACACTCTATATCTACCACATCTCCCCCATATTCCAAAGTAGTAACCCTGTCAGAATAGGAAATAAGTTAATCTAACATGACACCACTTACTTTGTTTATCTATCCACCTCTTTAATAATTTCTAAACAGAAGAATCGTGGAGCGGTTGAATACGGAATTTGTAGGGGACATTGTCTTTGGTTCCAGGCCTCTGCACAGGTCAATCTTTAAAACACAAAGGGAATGACTGTCCCTAACTATCAAAAGTAGATCGTTTCATCATTGGTCAACTCTGATAGTTAGGAAGCTATTATACTGAGGGGAAATCTTTTCTACGACTTCCTTTCTTCATCTTATTCTCTCCTTGTGAGGCCACACAGAATAAGCCTTACTTTTGTGCTCGTATCAACTCTTAGATCATGATGACTTTCTTGATATGTGTTATTTGGTAATGACCTTGTCCCTTGGACCCAACATAGCCCTTTGTTTTGTATCTCTATTATACATGTATCACAAACTATTTTACCAAGGCCTATAGTTCTCTCTCTTTTTTAAAAAGTATACATTTATTTATCCTCCTAGAATATAAACTCTTTTAGGGACAGTGTCTTATGTCACTTTATCTCTCCTGGAGACTAGAACAGTGCATTGTAGACAATAGGTACATCTTTGTTGATTAATGGATTTTGTGAATGAATCATTTTTTAAAAAATAATAAACATTCATCACATATATTTGTTTGATTTAATTGCAATATGTGCCTCTTTATCCTCCAGAGTGCTGTGCAAATAATAGATGTTCAATAAATATTTGGTTCGTTGATCATACTTTTCTGCACCTCTGTATCCCTTACCACAATGCTTAGCATAGTAAATAATCACTGTTTGATTGAAACAAAGAGTACTTCATACATAATACCTGATTAATTGAAAAAATGTTTTCTTTCTAACAAACCAAGTAACTTCTTAAAATCAAATTCACCAATTCCTCCCGTGATATTGTAGGAAGAATGTTGGAACTAAAGTCAGAAGATCTGGTTTGGAAGTCTGTGTTTATACTACCTAAACATTGATAAGCAGGCCACTTAGCATCCTTCAGTTTGCATTTCCTCATCTGAAAATATGAGGGAGGTTGGTGAAGTATACTAGTTGGATTATATGTTATCCTCTCACTTGGAATAAAATGATAAAAATGTACTGCCTTAAAAATGCTAGCTTATGCCCCAAGCCTCTGTCTTTAATTTTTTTGAGGGGAGAAGGTGAATGGAAGAAGTTGCATTTTGCTTTGTTTAGATTTTTTTCTGCTAGCTCTTCCCTCGCATGTCTGGCTATAGAGAACACTTGGTAAAAGCCTAATAAATACTTATTCAGTGAATCTTGGAGAGCTTGTGAGTCAAGACACTTAGCAGATCCCAAAGGGCAATAAAGGTGCCAGGTGTTATTACAAGATTTACTTGTCTTTTTCAGATTATGATTTGTCGGCTTTTCTAGGAGAATAGGATTATTTAGGTCTGTCATTAGGGTCCTTTCTTCCTTTCTTTTTCTTTCCTTTTTTTTTCCTAACCTCCTTGATACTTCTACAACCATATGTTCTATGACATTCTTTTTAATTAGTGACAGATGGATGAAGAAATTTTAGATCCTAGACTTGATTTCATGCTGTTGTGGTATTTTTAAAGTGGCACAACATGCACAGTACTTGTCTCTTAATTTACTTTGGTTTCTCCTTAGTCTTTTCCTACCCCAGGTTTGTCACTCTATATTTCTGTGGTCAGCAGCCCTTCCAATTCAATTCATTGCACACAACAAAAGCCTTGTTCCTCCAATTTGAACCATGGACTGCACAGATGCTGAGACAGGATATGAAGATGAATGATACCCACTCCAAAGGAAACTTGAGATGCAGATAAATGTAACTACAATTTAGCACAGAACATGATGTGCCTTTCAAGACATAAAAGGGCTTTGAGTGATCACAGGAGGTGCCACTCATATCTAGTTGTAAGAGGGGGTCAGGCAGGTAGTTTCATGGAAAGGTGGCATTTAAGCTGGGTCAGGTAGGATGGGGAAGATTTGGGGAAGCTCCAATTTTGGAACAGGATATTCTGTATGGAATGAATAAAAGACCCCCCAAACATGTTCATTTTGACATAGGATTCCCATTCTTTCTCTGGGGAAATTATTTTATTCTGTCTAATCCTTGCCTCCCATTTTAGATGGCTTTGATATTTACTGTCAATTACAATATATCAACACACTGTTGTTCTATGAGTATATGAAAAACCTGTTAGTTAATGTTCATCACCAGTTTGCTGTACTTTTCTTTCTACTATGATTATAGATTGATTTCCAAGCAAGGACTTCAGTATTGCAAATATTGATGGTTATGTTCTTGGCTATGAGACAATTAGGTAGACTGAAGCAGGATTCAGGAAGTACTAAATTCAATTCTGGCCTCAGACATTTACTATCTCAGTGACCCTGGGCAAGTCAGTTAACTAGTTTGCCTCAGTTCCCTGAACTGTAAAATAGGGGTAATAATAGCATTTATCTTTCAGTGTTATTGTGAGGATAAAATGAGCTATTTGTGAGGTACTTGGCACAGTGCCTAGCACATAGGGAGTACTTAATAAATGCTACTTCCTTTCCTTCCTTCCTTCCTTCCTTCCTTCCTTCCTTTTCCTTCCTTCCTTCCTTCCTTCCTTCCTTCCTTCCTTCCTTCCTTCTTTCCTTTCTTCCTTCCTTCCTTCTTCTGCTGCTATTGTTGATGATATTATGCTAGCATTATTGCCATCAATGTTACTAACTCTGCTGCTGCCTTTAATATCACTACTACAAATACTCTATGGTCACTTCCACAGTTGTATTACAACCACTCCTGCTTTTCTACTAGCATTACTTCAAATGAAGTTTCCCATGTTGATATAATAATTATAGTTACAAATGTTGCTGAGGTTGCTATTATAACTAGAAATACTAATGCATATTCTGCAACCATCACAATTACTCTTGCTGTTGCTACTATTACTTCTACCATCACCACTGCTTTTACTATTGCTGCTACTACTACGTCATCATCATTGTCATTATTATCGCTATTATCATTATTATTACTGCTACAAAGCACCATACTGCTACCTCTACCAGCTACTGCTACTCTACTTTCTGATACTACTGTTGCTACTTTTTCTGTTGTTGCTAGTATTCTTATTTCCACTATAAATAATGCTATTTAATACTACTCCTACAACTACTATTACAAGTAGTTGTACTAATTTTTATACTAGTATTAATAATACAGCTTCTACTACTACTATAAGTCTTACTCAACTATGGATAATGCTACTGCAGAGTGCTATTTATATTACTATTACAATACCATAAATAGGGCTGCCAAGTTATACCATTCCAATACATCTGCTGCTAATTCTGCAAGTACCTCTACTATGAGTATTATTACTATATAGAGGCAACTGTACAGCATGGCAAAAAGATCACTGGACCTACAGTTATTAAGATCTGAGTTCAAATCCAGTCACAGATACTTTTTATCTATGTGACTATGGACAAATCTCTTAGTCGCTATCTGCCTGTCTCCTCTTTCGTAAAATACAATGAGAATAGCACCTATCTCCCAGTATGATTATAGGGATAAAATGAGATAATATCTGTATGGTGCTTTGTAATCTTTAAAGTATCATAGTAATGCTAGTTAATATTATTAATACCACTACTACTTTGCATAGCACTGCAAAGTCTGATAGTAATATTGTTTTTATGATAATAATACTGATAATAGGATATTAATCATAATATGATAGTAACAGTGACTAGTGTTACTAACACTTCAAACAGTGCAACCAGTTCTGATACCACTGCTATCGTCCTTACTGTTGTCATGATTACTACTATAGGTACTGCATCCAATGGTGATGGCCGTCACTGTTCCTATTAATACCACTATTATTACTCACATTACTATTTCTTTTGCTACTGCAAATTCTACAAATCTCCCCATTGCCATCAACCACTACAATAAAACTGTACCTGCTGCATATTTTGTTGCTGGTCCTCGTATTCCTAACAGGGTAAACTTCATCAGTGTCTGAGCTCTTTCTATTTATGTAGTTCATATCCCCTCTATCTTTAAGAAAACAGCTTTTATTTGTCCATTTTCCCTCCAACAATAACAACTTCTCAAAGTTATCACCTAGTTATTTATTTAGTGATCAGTGCCTATGAATTTTGCTAGATCAGTCTTCAGATGACAAATATGTCATCTGTCCATGACCCATATTCAAAGCTTTTCCCATTTATGGACCACAGTTAATAGTAGAACCTCAGAGCTGCTAGGATCACTTCCATTACTTCTATTTCAATATAAAGCCTTAGAGGAGGATTTTTATATGATATGGGAAAATGAATAAAGAAAGTAAATAGGAACCAAAAGGTCTAAACTCAATGTTTGGCTTATTGAATGACCCTGATCAAATCACTTAAACTTTTCAGGGTTTAATTTCCTCATTTTTTTTTTACCAAAATGGGTTGGCCTGGAAGTCCTTTAAAGTCCTTTCCAACTTACATTCTATGAGAAAACTATTACAGAACAGAGTATGATAGAATGATATATTTTTTTTTTTTGTAGTAAGAAGATCTTGGTTCAAATTTTTACTCTGCTACTTTCTACCCATGTGATTTTTAGGTAAGTCACTTAAGTTTGATGGGTGATAATTTCCTCACCTTAAAAATAAAAGAAATATGCCAGATTATATCTAAGGTCCCTTTCAGCTTAAATCTACGATTGTCCTGCTATTTAATATCTATGTGGTGAGTAATAATTTACAAAGCCCTTGACTTTCTTCATTTCATTTAATTCTGTTAGTTTGGTAGACAGTGCAATTTTTACCCATCAAACTTAATTGACTTACACAAAATCACATGGATAATAAGTAGCAGAGTCAAAATTTAAACCCAATTAATTTTTACAAAGACGTAATTACTGAAAAGACATATCTAGAACCAAAGTATAAAAAAATCCCTGCAAATTCAGGCACTTCTCTCAAATATTACTTTGGGCTTTAGGGAGAATGGGCTCAAATGTAAAGTAAATGATACAAAGCATTCACCATACCAATTTCATTTGCAAATGAAGCAAAATAAAATTAAAAAGAAATATGACTCATTTGTGACAAAACCCTATAAAGCATAGGCCTAAAAGTATATTTTAAAAATGTAATACACAAGTATCTATCTAAAAGTACATCTAGCATTATCTATGATGAGAAAACACCAGAAAATCTCCTAATAAAGATTAATGATGCAAAGATGTTCTCTTACCTAGCTGTAATATGACATAGTTCCAGAAAGGCTTGCAATAGCAATACTACAAATTGAAAAAAAAAAAGCATAAAAATTTACCAAAAGGATGCAAAAATTGTCTTTGCTGATGGCATGATAGTTTATTTAGAAAACCCTAGGGAATCAGCAAAGAAAATAATTGAAGCAATTAATACTTTTAGTATAATATCAGGTAATAAAGTAAAGCTGTAAACTTAATCGCATTTTATGCAGCCATTTAAAAAACACAAGAAGGAATAATAGAAAGGAAGTCCCAGTAAAAATTAAGACAAAAGATATAAAATACTTGAGGACAATCTGTCAAATCATACCCAAGAGCTTTGCAAATATAATTAGAAATTTCTCCTGAATAAAAAAAATCAATGAGTGAAAAATAAAAAATAAAAATGAAGGATGAAATGAAATAGTCGGAAAGATATTCAATACTAAAGGCTTAGGCATGCTAATATAATGAAAGTAACAATAATACTGGCATGCATTTATAAATTTAGTTCTTGCTGTAAACTAACAAGGGAATACTTTCTGAAGCTAGGCAAAATAATAGCAGAATTCACTAAATGAAGTTATATCTATCTATCTATCTATCTATCTATCTATCTATCTATCCATTCATCTATCTATCTATAATATCAAGGGAAATAAATGGGAAAACCAGGAATAAGGCAGAAAATAACACTTTCATATCTCAGTCTGTGTTAAAAAAATAAACAAACAATAATCATTGGCACTATTGATATTGGTTTAAAAAAAACAGACAAGTCAGTCAATGGAACAAACTGGACAAAAAGTAATCCAAAATTCTTAAACTCAATAACCCAAGATCTGATATAACCCCTAAAGAAATTACTTAGAAAATAACTTCCCATTTTTTAAGAGTTGCTGAGAAAATTAGAAAGCATTTGCTAGAAATTAGGTTTAGACCACACCTTATCCCATATACCAGAATAAACTCAAAATAGATAGCTGCATTTTAAATATCATACCATTAAAAATGGTGAGGGAGCTAGATACCAAACTATATACCTTGCACAGGCATATATCAGAAATGACTTCCTAATCCAAAGAAGATAGATATGATTATAAAATTAAAATAATTAATTTTTCTTGCATGATATTTAATAAAATATGAACCAATGTAGTGTGTGTGCATTAAGAAGAGAATTAAATTAGGAAAAGTGTAAATCAAAACAATTATGAAATTTAAACTACAAGCCAATTATTTTGGAAAGGTGATGAAAGATAATAGTAAATGTTGAAAGCAGTGTGGAAAGGCAGGTACTCCAATGTGCTGCTGGTAAATCTCTTGTTTCAAATGATCTGTTAAACAATTAACTATGAAAAAGAAAGTGTCCAAAATAGTTTTACCACTTGAATCCATTTTACTATTAGGCATATACTTCTAAGAGTTAATGACCCCCCCAAAAAAAAGCCCAATCTACACTAAAATATTTAATTTTCTTTTCAATAGTAGAAAAATAATTGGAAACAAATTAAATGCTCATTGATTAGGGAATGGCTAAACAATTTTTGGAATACTAATGTAATGAAATATTAGCTGTGGTAAAAATAAATTATGAATACAATTAATACAAAGGAAAATGGAAAGCATTACCCGAACTTTAAGCAAAATTGTGTAATGAGAACCAGGAAAACAATATATGCATATGAAAGGACTGGGAGGAAGGTATTAATTAAATGAATCAATAACCCAACCCCACTCAGAGCAGTTTAACTATCAAACATTCTTGATAACTTCATCAGGTGAGAAAAATCTCTATTTAATTATTCAATTAATCGTTAATCACCTCAGTCCACTTAAAGGAAGTATTTTAACCAACTGAAAATATTTCTAATAAATGAATAAACCAGTCAATGACACAGTATAAATGGAATGAAAAAGAACAACAAAACAATCTAAGGTGAAATCTATGCAAGTATAATGGTCAAGCTTGGTTACAAAGAAGAGATATGAGGAAGAAACTCTTCCTCACGCTTTTTTGGCAGTGGTGAGAAAGATTATGGGTAACACTGTATAAAATATTGGAATACTTCAATGTCATTTAGTTTTGCTGTTGCCCCCTCCCACACACACTTTTGTTGTTGTTGTTGTTACAGGTTATAGGTTCCAGGAAGATGAGGGGTAAGGTACACTCTGGGAAATGCAGTAAATGTGAAAAGAAATAAAAATATAAATGTGTAAACACACGTATACATATATACATAGCTATCCATAAGCACATACTGTGCATATAAGCAGTTGTACATCTATACACCTATGTGTGTACATGCAACATATGCATATTTGCTTATGTATACAGTGTGTACACATGTATGTGCAGACACATTGGTCTATATGTAACATGCGTGTTTATTTATGTGTGCATATATTGTACATGCATGTGTACATTGTATATCATATGCATGACATTTCCTCTCTCGTAGGTTACAATGCATACAAATGCATGCATACATGTTATATTTATATATATGAACACATGTAATGTGTTTGCATGAATATATACAACACATACATTGTACAATATATGCAATATATTTATGTATGTATAGTGTGTACATTTATGCATAATACATGTATACGTATATGAATATAAGTACACATACATATGCACATATATACATACACACAAACTTTGGAGGTCCAGTGATCTGTCTTGTATCCCACAGCAGCATAACTATTCAGTGCAAGAGCCTATACCAGAATCAAGATCTCTCTTTAGTATGTTAAGCATTTCCCCTCAATATGTTATGCTGCTTTTTACCTCTGGTAATAGGTAGAATAGTAATGATAATAATTCATATTATGTAACAAAAGCTAAAGTTTATGTAATATTTTAAGGTAGCAAAGCCCTTTAGAGTCAAATCCTCCCAACGATACTCTGAGGTAGTTGCTGTTCTGTCCTCCTTTTACAGATGACCTATTACAGGCTGCTGAGAGGTTAAATGATTTGTCCAGTTTCACAACGCTATTACATGCCTGAAGCAGGGTTTCAACCCAAGTATTCTTGGCACTTTATTATGACATTTAGAAGGGATATACATAGACAGAGGGGGTAAGTTTAAGTTGACCCATGTGTCTGCACATACATGTGTACACACTGTATACATAAACAAATATGCATTTGTTGCATGTACACAAATAGGTGTATAGATGTACAACTGCTTATATGCACAGTATGTGCTTATGGATAGCTATGTATAATATAGCACTTTATTCATTATACCACATACCATCACTCTGATGCTTTAAATTACTTGTCATATTAATGATAGCCACCATAGATGGCATCATCTGAGTATAATCCAGCAATCTATTAATCAATAAACATTTATTAAGTGTCTATTATATGTAAAAAAGAGGCAAAAGATAGTCCCTGCCTTAAAGGTGTAGAAAAATACATACATATATAGGCATATGCCTATATATGTATGTGAATATGTGTGTGTGTGTGTGTACACAGCTATATCTGTGTGTGTGTGTGTATGTGTGTGTGTGTGTGTGTGTGTGTGTGTGTGTAAACACAATAGAGTCAAAACACTAATTTTTTTGGGGGAGAGAATATGGAGATCAGGGAAACCTTCCTGTAAGAAATTTATCACTTGATCTAACTTAAAAGAAAGCAGGGCTTCTCAGATGTAGATGTGAGGAGGGAATACATTCTAGACAGGGGGTCAGCCAGGATGAAGACACAGACACAATTTAGGATGCTATGTATTCCAAAGACTGACTAAGCAAGCAAAGCTGGATGAAAGTACAAGGAGGGAAGTGAAATATAAGAAGGTAAGAAAAGCAGCAACTAGCCATGTTGTAAAGAGTCATTTGGACAATAAATATTTACTGCAGACTATGTGAACTGCGCAGTGCCAAGCACTGGAGGTACAAAGAAAGGTAAAAGCCCCTGCCCTGGAAGAGCTCAAAATTTAATGGGTTGAGGTGGGGAATAATTTGCAAATAACTATGTACAAACAACATGTATATAGGATTAATTGGAAATTGTAATAGGTCCAACTCTTTTTCTCCTGTGTCCACTCATTTATAAAAGGTTTGTGAAACTGTGCACCTTTAGAAATACTTTTGTAGCTTCCTTTTCAACAAACTGATATAGCAATAGCTGTGTGAGTCAGAGTTCCCAAGTTTTCTTATCTGCTATTTATCTATCTATATCTACATCTATATCATATATATGTATCTGTATCTATATATGTGTTACACATCTATATATGTAGACACACACAGGTATAGATAGATAGATAGATATAGATATGTCTATATCTTTTGACCACTGCCTCCCTCAGTCTACTCCCTTCTATCTGCCCCTCCCCTTTCTTTCCCTTTTCCCTTTCTACTTCTTCCCTTCCTTCTCTCCCCTCTTCCCTTTTCTTTCTTCTTTCCCCCTTCCCCTCCTACTGCTATATGGCAAGTTAGATTGCTATACCTAAGTATGTTATTCCTTCCTTGAGCCAAATCTGATGAGAGTAAAGTTCAAGCAATGCTCATCTCCCTCCCTTCTTTCCCTCTACTGTAATATGTCTTTGTGCCTCTTCGTGTGATGTAATTTACCCTTTTCTGCCTCCTCTTTTCCCATTACAAATTCTGTTTCACCACTTTATTAGTTTGGTTTTTTTATCATCACATCAATGTCAACTTAAACTTACCCTCTCTGTCTATATATATATATATCCCTTCTAAATGTCATAATGAAGATACAGTTCTCAAGAGTTACAAGTACCATCTTCCCATGTAGGGATGTGAACAGTTTACCCTTATTGAATAGTGTGTTTCTTTGTTTGTTTTTTTCCATTTCCTGTTTACCTTTTTATGCCTCTTGAGTCTTGTATTTGAAGATCAGATTTTCCATTGAGCTCTGGTCTTTCCATCAGGAAAGTCTGGAAGTCCCCTATTTCATTGAATATCCATCTCTTCCCCTGAAAGATTATGCTGGGTAGTTAATCCTTGGTTGTAATATAAGGAATGTATGGAATATCATATTCTAAGCTCTCCGATCTTTTAATGTAGAATCTGGAAGGTCCTGCATAATCCTGACTGTGATTCCATGATGTTTGAATTGTTTCTTTCTGGCCGCTTGCACAATTTTCTCCTTGAGCTGATAATTCTGGAATTTGGCTCTAATATTCCTTGGCATTTTCAATTTGGGATCTTTTTCAGGAGGTGATTGGTGGATTCTTTCAATGACTATTTTGCCCTCTGCTTCTAAAATATCAGGTTAGTCTTCCTTGATAATTTCTTGAAAGATGATGTCTAGGCTCTTTTTTTGATCATGGTTTTCAGGTAGGCCAATGATTCTTAAATTATCTCTCCTGGATCTATTTTTCCAGGTCAGTTGTTTTTCCAATGAGGTATTTTATATTTTCTTCTTTTTTTTTCATTCTTTTGATTTTGTTTGACTGATTCTTGATATCTCATAGAGTCATGAGGTTCCAATTGCCCAATTCTAATTGTTAATGAATGGTTTTCTTCTATTCGATTTTGTACCTCCTTTGCCATTTGGCCCATTTTACTTTTTAGGGAGTTCTCTTCAGTGAGTTTTAGTGCTTCCTTTTCCATTTGACCAATTCTAATTTTTAAGGAGTTGTTTTCTTCAGTGTACTCCCGCCCCCATTTTGTCTACTGTATTTTTAAAGGAATTGCTCAATTTTTCTTCTACCTCTCTTATTTGACTTGTAATATCCTTCTTGAGCTCTTCCAAGAAGGCTTTTTTGGCCTTGAGGCCAATTCATATTCCCCTCTGAGGTTTCAGATGTGGGTATATTGACAATGTTGTCCTCTCCTGAATTTGTGTTTTGATCTTCCCTGTCACCAAGATTCTTCTCTATGGTCATTGTTTTTCTATGTTGCTTTTTGCTCATGTTATTTGCCTTTTTTCTGTATTTTAAAGTTGATCTCTGCGTGTGGGGTATAGGGGGCACTGTTCCAGGCTTTTTGTGCTGGGGGTTAGGGACCTGGTTACTGGAATGATGAGGTGGGGCTTGCCACTGGCTTGCTGGGATGCATCCCTTCCTGTACTCATCCCCTTTAGCCACAGCAAGAGGGACCTTTCCTGAGCTAAAAAACTATTGTACCTCATCTTTCTACTGGCTGCACTAGTTCAAGATTTGTACTGGGGCAATAGCCTCTGGGTTTTTCAAGATCAATAAAGGAGGGTGAGAGCAATTTACTGCTTACTCTGCCATCTTGGTTCCCAGAAGTCAAAATGGTATGTCTATACCTGTGTGTGTGTGTGTGTGTGTGTGTGTGTGTGTGTGTGTGTGTGTAACATATATCAATATATAGTCTCAAAAGCAAATAAATTGGAAAAAGGAAGACAAGAAGCAAAACCCCTAGGTGGAGCTTCTTCAAAGAATCACCCTCTATCTCATGTTTTTTTAAATTTCTACCTTTATTATAAATATGTAGCCAGCAACAACCCTTTTTGGCCTTTGAGACACACCTTATCCAGATAATAATGACTGATGTATTTAATACATCTGAGAGTGATTTAACTCATTGTTGGCTCCAAATTCATTGATTTTCATCCCCTGCCTTCATTAATAAAATTGGCTACTTAAAAGGTATCAGCCACCATGGGTTTTCAATGAAATGTTGCCCTTACTGTGATATGATCAGCATCAGCAAGGTAAATTTTGGTAGGAGAGGGCATAGGAAAGAACCACTACCTGAACTGGGCACACGAATAGTTTAAGACATCATCTACCTTTTTAACTCCTAAAACACTTTCTTGAATTATGACTGAAAAAAATCACAGAGTAGGGGGACAGGAAGTAGTAAGGACCAGAATTGGATTAGAGATTTAAATAAGTTGGGTATTGGTGGCTTTGAATATACATACTTTTCCCCCTTAAATTTATTTAAACACTTATGGAATAGATATATGTAATGATGTTGGTGTTAGAATCAAAGATAATATTTGCTTTATAAAGTATAATATAAAGCTAACTGTATACACAGAGTAATATTATATAAGCAAATATAAGGTATACCACAGATAGAAAGCTCTAGAGCCATGAGAATATATGATATGACATCATTTATGATATTATGCTATGAGAAAATACTGGTTGAGAGAATTCCCATTGTTTGGCCATTGTTTGGTACCTTTTCAACCATTTAGTCTTACAGAATTGCCTAGAGTGACTTATCTAGAGTCACACAGCCAGTATATTTCAGAGGCTGAATTTGAATCCAGGTCTTCCTGGCTTCAAAATTGGCTCTCCAGCCATTATGTGTGGCTATGTCTTATGGGACCGCTTTAATTTCATAACTAGAATCATAGAATATAATAGCTGAAACAGAATGCAGAGGTGTGTTGGAGCTATTTGAACCAGGTCAGTCAGAAAATGCTGCATTTTATGACTTAATTTATTGTTTTGATGATTATCTACACTTAAGAAAGTGATATGGAAAATGTTAATAATTTAGATTAAACATAAGAGTGTCATACATACTCCCCCACCCCCAGAGATCTAGCTGTTAAACATTTGTCAAAACAACACAAGTTTATTCCCCCAAGAAAGAAACTGAGATCCAGTTAAAGTGATTTCTTTAAAGTCACACAAGCTAACACTGAAGTCCCAGGAGCTTTCCATTTTACTGTGATTCTTCTAGAGCTAAGAGTAGATCAGAGCATTAGAACTGGGTACAAAGGTCACTTCTCTCACTTGCTAATTGTGCTACCTTTAGTGAAGGCCCTTTGCTTTTTTTTGCACCCCAGTTTTCTCATTTGGAAAATGAGAATAACAGCCTATCTATTTGTTCATCTCACAGATTTGTGGCAACTAGCCATAAGAGGCTTGCGTATGTAAACTCCTTCAGAGCAACAAAGCAATATGGGGATATTAAATATTATTATATGAAAACTATGAAATTTAAAATAGAAATTAAACTTAATTTCTATACTTAAAATATACAGCACTCCAATAATGATTTAATGTATATCATAATAAGACTATATCACTATGCTAATTTATCTGTCCCATCTAAAAAAATATTTTTCTGATTTTTGAAGCAAATTTACTGAATTTACAAAGGTATCCATGGCATAGAGTAAATTAATTATTTTTTTAAGTACAATGAAATGAAATGGAATGATATTTATTATTATTTCTCATCTGTAAAATGGGGATGAGAATATTTTCAATGCATATTTCACTGAGGTGCTATGAAGCAACTGTTTTTCTTTTAAACTTAAAAACACTATAGAAATCCAAGCTTGTGCTAATATTTCTCTGAATGATTCTCTAAAGCTGTAATTTATTATATTGTTCTTAGATACATGTTCCAAATAATTCATTCTTTCATTCAATTCAGTTTTTATTTGATAAGAGCAAATATTCATCAAATGTCAGAAAAGACAATCCCTCCCATTCTCACATGTGTTTCTTCACAACTAATAGGTTTCTATAATTGGATTTAGCATTATGAAATGCTTCCTAGATATAAGGAATAGCGTATACGCTACTAGACAAAAGTAAGCAATCAATGTTCAATCTCTCTGCTGGCCTCTGGTACTAGTAAATGATCTATTCCTGCTGAGATCTTGATAGGTAACTGTTGTCTCTGGGCATCATAGAAGTTACTCCAGCAGCTGTAATGGCAGTTGTGGCAAAGGCTTCAAGAGATCATTGTGGGAGAGAGAGACAGAAGAAGAGAGAGGGGAGAGAGAGGGAGAGAGAGAGACAGACAGACAGACAGACAGACAGACAGACAGACAGAAAGAGACAGTGACAGAGAGAGACAGAGAGCAAGCCGTGGAAACAGTCACAGAGAGACAGAGATAGAATACTTACCATTCCCTAACCAGTCCATTTTCTATTACTACGTTTCAGAGCAGATATTGGACTAGAGAGATTACTAGAGAGATCCCTACCTTACAGTTACCTATTCCAATGAAATTAAAGTTTCTTCCACCTCCCCCCAAAATGTTTATGGGTTTCATTTCTCTTGCGGCATGCCAAAATCACAATAACTATTGACATTTATATAGGACTTTAAATTTTTCAAGATATTATAAATGTCATTTCATATGAGCCTCACAATAATCCGATACGGTATATAATACAGATATTTTCACCTCTCTTCATTGGGAAACTATATGGTCACATAATTAGTAAGTATCAGAGTTGGAATTTGAACTAAGTCTTCCTGACTTCAAATACAATACTCTGTACAACACACTATACTTTGTATTCTTTTTTTAAGTTAATTTATTTGTTTTTAGTTTTCAACATTCACTTACATAACATTTTGAGTTCCAAATTTTTTCCCCATCTTGTTCCTCCCCCCACCCCAAGATGGCAAGCATTCTGAATACCCCTTCCCCTAATCTGCTTTCCCTTCAATCTGTCCCCCTTCTCTTATCCCCTTTCCCTTCTATTTTCCTACAGGGCAGAATAGATTTCTTTATCCCATTGCCTGTATATCTCATTTCCCAGTAGCATGTGAAAACATTTTTTTAACATTTCTTTTTAAAATGTTGTTTTCCAAATTTTCTCTCTTCCTCTCTCCCCACCCACCCTCATTGAGAAGGCAAGCAACTCATTACCAGTTATACATTTGTAGTCATGCAAAACATTTCCATAGTAGTCATGTTATGAAAAACTAACTATATTTCCCTTCATGCTATCCTGCCCCCTGTTTATTCTGTTCTGTCTTTTGATCCTATCCCTCCTCAGAAGTATTTGCTTCTGATTACCCATCCCCCAATCTGTTCTCCCTCTATCATGCTCCTGCTCTCTTATCCCCTTCCCCCCTATTTTCTTGTAGGGTAAGATAGATTTCCATACCCAATTGAGTGTGTACATTATTCCCTCTTGCGCCAAATGCAATGAGAATAAGATTCATCCATTCCCTCTCACCTTCCCCTGTTTCCCCTCCACTGTAAAAGCCTTTTCTTGTCTGTTTTATGAGAGATAATTTACCCTATTCTATCTCTCCCTTTCTCCTTCTCCCAATATAATCCTCTCTCACCCCTTAATTTTATTCTCCAGATATTACCCCTTCATCTTCAACTCACCCTGTGCCCTCTACCTATCTATATATGTATGCATATATGTATATATGTATGTATGTATATGTATATATGTATGTGTGTGCACATATATACATACATACATATATACATACATATATATGTATATACATATATATATAATATATATAGAGAGAGAGAGAGAGAGAGAGAGAGAAGAGAGAGAGAGACATATAGACACACACACATACATATAATTGTTCCCCTCCAACTTCCCTAATACTGACAAAGGTCTTATGAGTTAAATATCATCTTTCCATGAAGGAATGTAAACATTTCAACTTTAATAAGTCTCTTATGATTTCTCTTTCCTGTTTACCTCTTCATGTTGTCTTGTATTTGAAAGTCAAATTTCTATTCAACTCTGGTCTTTTCATCAAGAATGCTTCAAAGTCTTCTATTTCACTGAATGACCATTTTTTCCCCTGAAGGATTATACTCAGTTTTTCTGGGTAGGTGATTCTTGGTTGTAATCCTATCTCCTTTGCCCTCTGGAATATTATATTCCATGCCCTCTAGTCCCTTAATGTAGAAGCTGCTAAATCGTGTGCTATCCTGATTATGTTTCCACAATACTTGAATTGTTTCTTTCTGGCTGCTTGCAATATTTTCTCCTTGACCTAGGAACTCTGGAATTTGGCTGCAATATTCCTAGGAGGTTTCCTTTAGGGATCTCTTTCAGGAGGTGATTGTGGATTCTTTCCATTTCTATTTTACCCTCTGGTTCTAGAATATCAGGGCAGTTTTCCTTGATAATTTCTTGAAAGTTGATGTCTAGGCTCTTTTCTAGATCATGGATTTCAGGTAGTCCAATAATTTTTAAGCTCTCTCTCCTGGATCTATTTTCAAGGTCAGTCATTTTTCCAAGGAGATATTTCATATTGGTTTTTTTTTTTTCATTCTTTTGGATTTGTTTTACAGTGTCTTAATTTCTCATAAAGTCCCTAACTTCCAAATATTCCATTCTAATTTTTAAGAATGTATTTTCTTCATTAAGCTTTTGGACTTCCTTTTCCATTTGCTCAATTTTGCTTTTTAGGGCATTCTTCTCCTTATTTGCTTTTCAATCCTCTTTTGCCATTTGGGTTAGTCTATTTTTTAAGATGTTATTTTCTTCAGTGTTCTTTTGGGTCTCCTTTAGCAAACTGTTGACTTGTTTTTCATGATTTTCTTGCATCACTCTCATGTTTCTTCCAAATTTTTCCTCTACTTATCTCATTTTGTTTTCAAAATCATTTTTGATCTCTTCCATGGCATAGGATTGATTCATATTTTTCTTGGAGGCTTTGGATATAGGAGCTTTGACTTTGTTGTCTTCTTCTGGTAGTATGTTTTAAACTTCTTGGTCACCAAAGAAAGATTCTATGGTCTGACTTTTTTTTTTACAGTTTGCTCATGTTCTCAGCCAGTTACCTTATTTTTAAACTCTTTGTTGAGGTAGAGGTATGCTTCCTGTGTGGAGAATATAATGTCCCAAGTTTCAGGGATTTTGTGCAGTTGTTTTCAGAGATACTTCTAGGGACCAGTAAATTTTTAGTTCCTCCAAGGTGGTATGACCAAGGGTGAGGTGTTTACTCCTTTCCTGCCCTGGACTCTGGTGTATGAGTAACCACAAGCACTCTTCTCTGACTTGGAACTATGAGGAAGATTCTCCCTGTACCACCATGCCCATTCTCCTCCTCACCTCAGTACCGCCACCTAGAACTGTGACCCCGATCCAAGCATGGCAAAGCAAAAGAATCTTGACTCAGCACCAGCAAAGAGATTCCTGCAATTCTCCTCTGAACAACCACTCAATTCTCCCTCAGTCTGTGGGCCAGGAGCTCCAGAAGCAGCCACCACTCTGGGACTAGGGCTGGGACCAAGCTTCTCTCTCACTGTGGTCACAGACCTTTCCTACTGACCTTCTAAGCTGTCTTTGGTGTTTGGGGGTTGAGAAGTCTGGAAACCACCAAAGCTGCCCATGATTCAGTCCCCTGAGGCCTGCTCCAAGTTCACTGAGGCCTGGTCTTTGCCTTCAGGGCCCAAGCTGAACTGAGCTCCTCTCCCAGCCTGGCACAATAGACAATTCCAATCAACCATCCAGGTTGTCTTAAATTGGAAATTTGTTTCACTCTGTCTTTTTGTGGGTGCTGCTGCTCTAGAATTTGATCAGAGCTATTTTTTACAGGTATTTGGAGGGGTCTGGGGGAGAGCTCAAGCAAGTCACTGCTTTTACTCTACCTTCTTGGCTCCACCCCTATACCTTGTACTCTTTTTTTTTTTGGTTAGGCAATGGGGTTAAGTGACTTGCCCAGAGTCACACAGTTAGTGCTATGTGTCTGAGGCTGGATTTGAACTCAGGTCCTCCTGAATCCAGGGCTGGTACTCTATCCACTGCACCACCTAGCTGCCCCCAATATCTTGTTCTCATAAGAGCCAAAAGATTTCAAAAGTGTGAGGTCATTTGTATACATATTTTGCTCTCTAAATAACTAGATAACTTGTTGCCTAGCTTCAACTAATTGCAAATCCCCTATTTGTAATGATCTTCTCCCTTGAATCTCTAATAGTAACTAGGACCTCTTCTCTTGTTATACTTCATATTGACATCATCAGCTCCCACTATAATCTTTATATAGATGACTCCCAGATCTATATATCTGGTCCTTGACCTCCATCCCTTCATCACTAACTACATATTAAAAATTTCAGACTAAGCAACATCCTGAATGAATATCTCAAATGTGACATGTCTAAAATGGAATTCATTTTTTTTTCCCAAAACCCACTACTTTTATTAAAGTCATTATTTCTTTTGCAGGTTATATGAGCATTTAAGCACCTTTTATGTGCCAAGCATTGTGCATCATTAACTCAATCATTAACTCAACATTATCCTTGACTTCCTGTTCTCTCTTATCCCAACCCACACAATCAGTTATAAAATCTTGCTGTGACTACTTCTAAACTCTTGCATCTGCTTAATTTTCTCACCTCATATAGTCACTGACCTAGTAGAGGTATTCCACACCCCTATCCTAGATTATTACAATTGTTCTCATTGCTTCTTCTCTCTTCAATCCATTCTATACACCAGATAGCTATCAAAATATTTTTCAATCAGCACATATTTTGACCATGTTATTCCCATTCTCAGTGAACTTTAGAGATTCCTTACTGCCTCTAGGATAAACTGTAATCTTCTCTTATTGGCTTTTAAAATCCTTTACTAGCTGGCCACATCCTATCTTCCAGGGTCTTAGTATACTACTCTCCTTCCAGAACTCTCCACTCTCATCAACTCTCTTCTCTATTGCTCATACAGGACATTCCATCTCCATGCCTTTGCACTGGATTACAATCCTTCCGCTCTTCCACCTGAAAGAGACTCTCCCTTCAATATTCAGCTTAAAGAATACCTTCTACATGAAACTTTTTCTGATCCCACCAAATGCTCATGACTCCATTCAAATACATACATACATATAGGTATATGTATATATGCATACACACATGCGTGTGTATATATATATATATATATATATACACACATATATATATTCATTCTCTTTTTATTTTTCTCAATATGCTCATAGATATTTCTGCTACCAGAGGTAGCTGGTTGCATAGTGACTAAAGCAAGGTGCAGAAGACCTAAGTTCAATATCATCCTCAGACACTTCCTAGCTGTGACCCTGAGCAAATCATATAACCTCTCTTTGCCTCAGTTTCCCTTCTTTAAAAAGGGAATAATAATAGCACCTACCTTACAAGGTTATTGTGAGGATCTAATGAGGTAATAATTGTAAAAAATGCTTGGTATAGAACCTCGCACATATCACTCACTCCATAATTGCTTCTCCACTTCCCCCCTTTCGTAAGAGAGTTAGCTGTTGAGAACAGAAACTATTTTATTCTTTTTTATTATGTTACTAGGAAATACCATATAGTAGGCTCTTAACATTTGTTTGCTTTTTATTTATTTATTTTGGCTAGGCAATGGGGTTAAGTGACTTGGCCAGGGTCACATAGCTAGTAGGTGTTATGTGTCTGAGGCCAAATTTGAACTCAGGTCCTCCTGAATCCAGGGCTGGTGCTCTATCCCCTGTGCCACCTAGCTGCTCCATTTATTTGCTTTTTAACTGTTGATTCATTATATCTTTCATATTCATTTCTTCACTTCAACACTTAGAATCACTAACTTTATCATTCAATATCCAAGTGTGACTATGGCCAAAAACTTCATTACTTTTTGCTCAACTTGTTGAAGAGGCTCTCCAAACAGGGTGGACCGTGACAAAAAAAAAAAAAACTGACAGTTTCTCCCTGAGTCATTTTTAGCCTGGTAAGACCAGGCCAAATGTGTATTCTGCTGTCAGAGTCTCCAAGTGATCTTGGGATTGCTTCCATGCCAGAATAAGGGATGGGAATAGGAATTACATGCTTAACTTGTATTATAGACATCTGGTTTTGTGTCTTATCCCCTTATGAGACACTGAGTATCATGATCCTAGCATTGAAATCGCTTCTCCCATCACAGTAGGCCTTAATAATGTTTATTGAACTGAATTGAATTGAAAGTGGGGAACAGAGGCTTGAGCAGAGAGTAAAGATTTCTTTGATTTACTGGAGCATACAATGTGATTCTGAGCTTCTGCACCTGTAATTATAGAGCAATTAGAAACAGCTAGTGGAGATTAGCAGTGAATAAAAGAACTGATAGGACACATTTCATTCTAATAAGGTATGGAAAAAGAAAAAAAAGTACTTGGAGTTTCATAGCTTGTATTTCATTTTATTTTTTGAGGGGAAACACTTTAGATCTATTAGATTCCCATAACACCTGGGCTGCTGTTGGTAGACCCCTTTCCAATTATCCCCATATGATACGGTTGCATTTGTACTTCACTCTCTCCCTTCCAACTCTATGTCATGTTCCACTTTTAGAATGTAAGTTCCTTGAAGTCAAAGACAGTCTTGCTTATGTTAATTTGTATCAAAAGCACTTATCACAATAGCTGCCACATAGTAAGATAAATAAGCATGCTTTTATTCGTTCATTCAATCAATCAACCAATCATTCATGTCCCTTTATGAGACACACTAGATGTCTCCCAATATAGAATATTTTGTAACTCAGATTCCATTTTTTGCTTTGTTTTGTTTTTTAATTTGGGTTGTGGCTGGACTGGTAGTATGACAAATCAAAATGAATCAATGAAAAAAAAATAATATGTGCTTACTATTTTCCAGACACTATGCTAATGAAAAATAAAGTAAATCTTTCACCTCAAGAAGCATACTTTCTAATAAGGGGAGACAAATATAGGAAACAGGTGGCTAGACAAGACTGTTCTAGTCTGGGAAATCACAGGAATATTGATTAGAGTCATAGGGCAGTCAATTGGCATCATAGCTAGAAGCAATGGCAGTGATGATTTGATTGTTGTTCCCAGAGCAAGAGAAAAGCTGTAAAGAAGAGTGAGGTATTTTTTTTTTAATCTTTCCATTCCATCCTTTATATCCCATTTCTGCAAATTCTTGCCCCTGCCCAGAGTGGAACCATCCCACAGTGTTTTGACAGGAGCAGAAGAGGTTGGGGCTATTTGGCCAAGGCTGGAATCCCCATGCTCTTCTGCCCAAAGCAAGGCAGGCTATGGGAGGGACAGTGTGCCACCCACTCACCCATCCCCATCAACAGAGCCATTCAAATCAGTCTCTCCCCAGAGTAAATGGCAGATAGTGCTGCTAGGTGTGATAGGGCCACAGGGAGGAGCCACGAAACCCCATCAGTATGTACAGAGAGATAGGAAAGGTAATGAATGAATGGATGAAGAGGGGAAGAGTTTAAAGATGAGTGGCTTATCTCTACGAAGGCACAGTCTCTGGAGAACAATTCAGATATTATAACAGCAGGGTAGCATGGGAAGAAGATGCCCACGATGAAGCATGATGAGGGGTGAGGGGCTGGCTAGATTTAGAGGTTATGTGACTTTGTGCTTATGTACAATAATCTGCTTGAGGCAGGGACTTTTTTCATTTTTCTCTATCTCCAGTGTTTAACATACTTCCTTCCAAAAAATAACAGTTACATCAAACTGTAAGGTTTACAAAACATTTCACAAACATCTCATTTTATCTTCACAACAACCTGAGGAGGTAGGTACAATTCTCATATCCATTTTATAGATAAAGAAATTGAAGCAAAGGTTATGCAAGTTGCCCAGAGTAATACAGTTAGTATGTATTTGAGGCTAGATTTAAAATCTAGTCTTCCTAACTCCAGGGCCAGCACTTTGTCTATATAGTCACTTTCTGATAATCAAGTCTTGATGATTGATAAATTAACACACTCACATAGCATGATGCCTGGCACATTATTGTTTTTGTTTAGTTGGTTAGTCATATCTGACTTCATGAACCTGTGGACCATATCAGGCCAATTATGTCCATTGAGTATTCTTAGAAAAGATGCTGGAGTAGTTTACCATTTCCTTCTCCAAAAGATCAAAGCAGACAAAGGTTAAGTGATTTACCCAGCGTCACATATCTGGTAAATATCTGACGCTGGGTTTGAACTCAGCTATTCCTGACTCCAGGGCCAGCATTCTATCCATTGAGCCATCTAGCTGCCCATCTGGTACAAAGCTGATGTTTAATAAATGTTTTTTGACTGACTCAGCAATCAGGACAATAGGTTTTGGAGGGAGTCCCAAAGAAAAGTGGCTTTTGATGTTCTAAGGAACAGTGTCTGTAAGGTATGTTAAAAGGTTCTAGTAGCAATAGAAACAGAAGCAACAGCAATAGTAGCATTGTGTAGAAAGAAAACAAGTCTCAAAATCAGGAAAACCTTGAGTTTGAGTTCCAGCCCCACCATTGTCTTTTTTATTTTGTCCTTCAGGATATTTGATTTTGGGTAAATCACTTCCCCTCTTTGATCTTCAATTTCCTTATGTATAAAAAGAGGCAATAATTCTTACACAAACTACCTCATGGGAAGGTTCCACCTCATATGGGAAAGACCAAATGAGAAAAGATGTTAAGGTCTCTGTGAAACATACAGTACCATACAAACAGACCCTTAATCACTGATATAGAGGTAACTTGGAATCAGAAAAATATGGGTTTCAATCACAGCTTTGGAAGTTACTAATCTTTGTGACCTTGGGCAAGTCACAACCTCCATAGAATTTCCTCGGGAAATTTCCTGTGCTATCCACTAGGTCACTAACAAGTTGTGAGTTAGGTTAGTGGAGATAGTTCCCACATCAGTAGTTCTCCACATTAATGAAATTTGCAGATATTCCAATGATCTTTGAAAGATCTTTACAGATCTTTGAACACAAAGTGTTCCACTAAACTAGAGACAAAACAAATGGGCCAATTTTCCAAAGACAGAAGTGAATGGGATCAAAACCACAGAGTAAAGATCTTGAGGCCAGACAAAATCCTAGAATGTGTGATAAAGAGATAATTAATGAATTTAACATCATATTGTCTCTATTCGGGCAGGGCCCATTAAGTAGTATACTGTTTAAAAAAATGAAGGAACTAGGACATAAAGATTGAACAACTTGCCCAGAATGACTAAGAGAAGCAGAAGCATGAAATGAATATGAAATAGAATCCAAACGTCTCAGTATTATTTACTAGATTATGGCAGCTGTGTGACCTTGGGAAAAATCACAACCCCTGCCTGCATCATCTTCCACTTGTGGAATAGTAGGGGTCTAGATTATCTGGTTTCTAGTAGTCCTTCCTGCTCTGGCGTTCTATTATTCTATCATACAATTTCTTTCCATGCAGAGGAGACACCACATGAAAAATTACACAAGTAAGAGAGTAGATTATATTATTGGTTATTTGGCTACAGCATATACTAGATGGGAGAATGTGCTGTGATACAGTACCGGGTATGTATACATATGGCAGCTAAGTGGCTCAGTGGATAGAGTGCCAGGCCTGGAGTCAGGAACACTGATCTTCCTGATTTGAAATTTGGCCTCCAGATATCTGAACCTTATGAAGTTTGAAAAGTTGTTAATCTTGAATGACCTGTTCAATTGGGAGGGAAGGACCAGGTGATAGAGAAAAGAAACTTGTTTGTGTCTCTCACATTCTCAAGAGTCTTTTACACCTATAGCTAGATTCAACCACCACTCAGATGATTTCCCTTGATCTAGCTTCATTTTATATGTTAACTTAAAATGTATTTGTTATTTCAGCCAATCAGAAAATATCTCCTGTGTGACTTTATCTGTCCTTTCCCAATGATCCAAGCACTTTATTCCTCTCAAATTGATTAGGACCTCATACCTACTTATACCTTTTATTTTTAAATTTTGTTTTACTGTTTCTTGATTTCATTGAAGTCATTAATTTAAACTTGTCCAATTCTAATTTTTAAGGAATTATTTTCTTCAGTGAACATTCGTACCTCCTTTTCCATTTAGCCAATTATACTTTTTAAGATATTTTCTTCAGTGAATTTTTGTACATTTTTTCCCCATTTTTGTGCTTCCCTTACCAAACTTTTGACTCTATTTTTAATAATTCTCTTGTGTCCCTCTCACTTTTTTTCTCAATTTTTATTCTCCTTATTTGATTTTTTAAATCCTTTTTGAGCTCTTCTAGGAATTCTGTTTGGGCCTGACACCAATCTACATTTTTCTTTGAGAATTCATATGTAATCTTTTTGACAGTTTTGTGCTTTTCTGAGTTCATGTTTTGATCTTCCCTGTCACCATAGCAACTTTATATAGTTGGTTTCTTTTTGTTTGCATGGTTTTTTTGTTTTGTTTTTATTCATTTCCAGCCTATTTCTTGACTTTTAATTTTATGTTAAAGTTGGGCTTTGCTCCTGATGTGGATGTGGCAATCTTTCCAGCTTCAAGTTTTTCCTGCTGCAGTCTTCAGAGCTAATTCTAAGCATAAGTAAATTTTCATTCTTTCAAGGCAATATGATCTAAGGAGATTTCTCCTGGACTGTAAGCACTCTTTCACACTCTGGACCTGTGACTAAGATCCCTGCTTCCCTGTGGCCACATCCTCTAGTGTTCTGGTGCCCCTCCTTAACCTGGGACTGTGACCTGGGTCTGTGAGCTGGATGTCCATATAGACAATACAACAGAGTCCTATACCCAGTGCCAGCACTTGGGCTAGGTGGGGCCTCACTGTTGCCTTGCTGTGGCAAAGCCTATTTCTGGTCACCTGCACTGGACTGTGTTACATTCTGACTTCAGTGACATACACTTTTCCTATCTAGCTACTAAGTTGTTTTGGGCTGGAAAATTGTTTCACCCCTTCCCTTTTGTCGGTTCTGCCATTTGAGAATTCATTTTAAAGCATTATTTTAAAGTTGTTTGGAGGGGACTTTGGAAGAACTGAAGAAAATTCCTGCCTCACTCCCCACTTCATCTCTGCCCCCTTATACTTTTTATTGTTTGGTTGATTTAATTGAGCTATCTAGTCCTTCAGTGATTAATTGGAAAGAATGTGGACCCTTACCCTTACAACAGTATAGTACAATAATTAGGAGGGATAGAAATTATGAAATAGGATAACATCTAGGAGGCTTTAAAATTGACCCAGATAGCTGGTAATGAGTGCCTATTCCAGTGTGTTGGAAGTCAGAAGAGAAAAGAAATATATAAAATAATATTCAAAGAAATAATGATTGTTATTTGTAACTATGAATCTGATTTTTAAAAAAGTTATGTTTATTATCTTGCTTAAGAAAATAAGGATTCACTTTAGAACCATTTCTATAAATTATTTTTACATATTTAAAAAAGCATATGGATTATCAGACTGTAGGAAGTCTATAGCTTATATGGTATTTTGTGTTGACACTTCTGATTTAAGACTGAAAATCCTGCTGTTTTGGAAATGCCCAATTGATATGTTGGACAACTAACAATAAATGCACATTTTTAACTAAAAAAAATAATTTGGAAACATGATTTTTGTAGAACACATCATTCTTTGATGAATCCAGATAAATAAGGGGTATGTGTGAGTGTGTGTGTGTGTATGCATGCACACATTCACATGTGCATATATGCACAATGCCCAAAGTAAGGTTTCAGGTTATAAATTCATACATTTTAAAGCTAGAATTCATGCTGGAGATTATTTTGTCCAATCTTCTCATGTTACAGTTAACAACTAATATTTCCATAACACTTAAAGGTTTTCAATGTGTTAATATCATTTAAATGTTACAACAACCCTGTGAGGTAGCTACTTAAGCAGTTATACATATATTTTATAATTGTGTTACATATTTTATAAATGGAGTTATATATTTCATATCTATATTTTATATAGATATTTTATAAATTGAGTTATATTTTTTATAAATGTGAAAGCTCAGGTTCAGATAAATTAAAATGACTTGCTCATTGTCACATGGCAAATTTCAGAAGTCTGATTTGAACCTATCTATTTAACTGTTTCTCAGATAAGGAAGCAGGAGCCTAGGGGAAAATGACCTTTAAAGGTCCTATAGTCACTTAGCTTATTGCATCACACTAAGGAGAAACACTCATGCCTGGTGAACTAAAGCTTTTGTCTTCCTACACCGTAAGTCTTCTGGGGGTAGATAAACTCACCCAGCAGAACAAAGAGTCATCATCCAGAGAATTGCCAAGCCATCCTGAAAATTGGAGATTTCCCTGGAGAAATTTTCTGCAGTAGAGAAATGAGGAGTTGCTAACGATTTCTAGTAGAAATTCAGTTTAGCTTTCTCATTGTTAGGTTAACTCTAAACAAAATGTACATTATTTTTTTTTTCTCTTTCAGGTCCGGCACAGACTAAGGTACTGGACTGTGTCTATGTCACCAACATCTTCAGGATGATGGAGTGGATGATTTGAATTCACTTGCCTAACAAGCATCCCACCATTCCTGCTGTTTAGAATATGGATTCTTAATTTTTATTTTTTTGGTCATGATTCCTTTTGGCAGTTTACTAAAACTTCTGAACACTTCTCAGAATAATGTATTTAAATAGAATTAAATAGCATTAAAATAAAATTGATTATACAAAAAAAATTAAAATAAGTCATATACCCTAGGTCAGAAACATTTGAGAACAGGAATCCAAAAGCCTGCAGATATTGTGCTGAATAAATAAAAAAAAAAAAAACTTCCTAAACTTGACACATCTCCTATGTCTAATCCCTCATCTCCATTAACATTCAAACTAGTGGTGTTCTATATGTATTTAGCAACTGACTAACAACACATCAACCATTTTTAAGTTAAATCTGTATTATTAACATTTTCCTATTACTCTTAAGTCTAGACAATCAAAACCTCAATAAATCAAATCCTTATTTCTGGAGGTTGCTGATTTCAAAGTTATAAATGTTCCCACAGAAAATTTAACAATTATCTTTCACCAGCTGGTTTAAGGTGACTCCAGAACACCCCTGATTCAAACTCTCTTCACCTTTCTGCTGAAATATTGTGTTAGCTTCCTAATTAGTCTGTTTCCATTCTTTCACCTCTTTAATGTAGTTTCTGCACAGCTGCCAAATTGATATTCTGAAAATTCAAATAATCCTATAGTACTTTTCTACTCACAAATTTTCAGTGGCTACTTATTCCTCCTTTGATAAAAGACACAATTTTTAAATTTGTCTTCGAAGCCCTTCATAATCTAGCTTCTACCTATCTCTCTGGCATCATTGTAGTTCACCCTTCCTTTTAGAAGAGGACCAATAGCATCCCAGGCGATGTCTTGACTTGAACGTAAATTGAATTTAAGCGAGGCAGAATTGCACAGTCATCAGCCTCACTCTCTTTTCCTGACTCATCCAATTCCAGTGGCAGGACAAAAGTCAAGACAAATGGTGATGGCCAAGGAAGCAGTACCAACATTTCTTTTTTTTATTTCCTATCACTCTCCTTCATTCAGTTTCAAGTGCAGTCAGAGGAGCCTCCTGGATGATCCTTCTACAGGACATAGTGGTCATGTATGTTTGAAAGGCACTTATTCCTTATCTCAGCCTCATAGATTTCCTATATTTCTTCAAAGTACTGGTCAAGTGATTCCTCCTATTGGAGCCATTTCCTGATGCCATCAGTTATTAGTGTTCTTACTGAAACTTCTTCACATTATTTTGTATAAACATTGTATTTTTATTTTTAACTCTGTAAATATTTTATACCCACCCCTCCTTCAACAATTAAATGTAAGCACCTTGAGGGCAGGAGTATTTTAATGCTTTCTTCGTAGGTCCAGTGGTAACACATGCCTTGCATGAAACAAATGCTTAATAAATACCTATTTGATTGATTGTTCCAATCTCTTAAAAAATCTTTTTTTTTTAAATTTTACATGAAGCACAGTGAAACTTCAGAGTTATTTTAACTTGGGTTTCACTTAGTATTATTGATTTGAAGTGGGTTTTCATACAGTCATTTGGGTTATAAATTTCCTTTTGAAAACTATTTGTTCATATCCATTGGAAAAAAAATGTCTACTGAGGAATGACTTATTCTATATTATATTTGTAAATCTTTCCTGTACATTCTTTATGTTCTTAAAAATCACTATTTTTTTTTTGGCTAGGCAATGGTGTTAAGTGACTTGCCCAGGGTCACACAGCTGCTATGTGTCTGAGGCTGGATTTCAACTCAGGTCCTCCTGAATCCAAGGCTGGTGCTCTATCCACTGCACCATCTAACTGCCCCCTTAAATCACTATTTTTACTTTTGTAATTTCATCCATCCTTTGTTGGCAAAAAATATTCTCCCCCTTGGTCTTTCTACAATTACGAAAAAAAATCTTATATATTTCTTTTTTGTTCTTTTTTTTTTTAAGTGTGACCTTTTATAGGTGTTACGTATGCATTTTGAGCTTATATACTGCACATGGTAAACAGTATTGGTCCAATCCTAGTTTCTGTCAAGTGTTTTCCAGTTACACTGAGCTTATCAAAAAGTAATTCTTTCCCCACTACTTTATGTTCTTGGTTTTGTTAAACTTGCAACTAATATTCACTCTTGTCTCTATTTCTTGATAATTTAAATTATTCTACATGAACTGTGAAGCAATGTTTGCTTTTTTTAAAAAAAACAAGAAACAAATAATTATGCTACCTCCAATTATTGAATAACTATCTTTTTCATGTTATCTATCTTTTACTTTAAATATAATATATGATACATATTCATTTAATATCGTTCTCAGTGGAGCAATGGATAGAGCACTGGGTCTGGGGTCAGGATGATTTGAGTTCAGATATAATCTCAGACACTAACTAATTGTGTGAATTTGGACAAGTCACTTAATCTCAGTTTTCTTAATTATAAAATGAAGGTCATAAGATCACTCACCTCACAGGGCAATGTAAGTTTCAAATTAGATGATATTTGTGAAGTTCTTAGCACAGTGCCTGCCACATAGCAGGTGGTAAGTAAATTCTTATTTCCTTACAATCCTCTTGGGGGAGAGGGAGGTAAGAGGAAAGAGCATTGCATACCTAAGACTCTTTTTTTGTTCGTTTTTGTTTGAAATAATCTGATCTGAGTCCCCACATAGCAATTACAGAAATTGCTGTCTTTATATAAATTATTTCCTTCCCACCCCTCCTCCTCCCCTACCCCACTTCCTCCTTCTTCTTCTTGTATTACTACTACTATTACTACTACTTCTTCTTTTTGTCTCTCACACATGCACTCTGTCTCTTGGTCTCTTTATCTCTCTGTCTCTCTGTTTCTGTCTTTCATCACACACACACACACACACACACACACACACACACACAGTCACATATCACACATACACTTCATTCCCCTTGTCTTTTGTTTGAGTGTAGTTTCTTTCCAGCACCAAATTCATCACTTCTTTTTGATGAGACATCATTTTAAAAAATACTCATTCACGTGTTTTACTTTATTCATTCTTTTTCTCTTCAATGATAGGTGTAGTTTATTTACTCTCTAGGTATTTCTCACATGTGTTATCTCTCTTTTGTTCTTTCATTTCTTTCCCACTTAATTTTGTTTCAATTCATTTAAAGAGAGAGAGAGAGAGAGAGAGAGAGAGAGAGAGAGAGAGAGAGAGAGAGAGCGAGAGCAAATAGTATGCTTTGATCTGCATTCTGATACCACAGTTCTTTTCCTGGATATGGACAGTATTTTCCAACACAAATCTTTAAGGCTTGTCTTAGATCCTTGCATCTCTAAGATCTAAGTCTATCAAAGTTAGTCATTGCACAATATTGCTGTTACTATGTACAATATCCTCCTGGTTCTGCTCACTTCAGCATCAGTTCATGTAAGTTTAGGTTTTTCTGAAGTCTGCTTGCTTGTCATTTCTTACAGCACTATGGTATTCCATTACATTCATATACCACAACTTGTTCAGCCATTCCCCAATTGATGGACACCTCTCAATTTCCAATTCTTTGCTGCTGTAAAAAGAGCTGCTATTAATGTTTTTGTACATGTGGGTCCTTTTCCCATTTTTATTATCTTTTTTGGGATGCAGGCCTAGTAGTGGTATTCCTGGATCAAAAGGTATGCACAGTTTTATAGCCCTTTGGGCATAGTTCCAAATGCTCTCCAGAACTGTTGGATCAGTTCACAACTGCATCAACAATGCATTGGTGTTCCAATTTTCCCATATCTTTCTCAACCTTTATAATTTTCATTTTCTGTCTTATTAGCCAATCTGATAAGTGTGAGATGGTACCTTAGAGTTGTTTTAATTTATATTTCTCTAATCAATAGTGATTTAGAGTATTTTTTCATATGACTATAGATAATTTTAATTTTTTCATCTGAAAACTACCTGTTCATATCCCTTGACTATTTATCAATTGGGAATATAAATTTGAGTCACTTCTCTATATATTTTAGAAATGAGGTATTTATCAGAAACACTGGCTATAATAATTGTTTCCCGGGGTTTTACTTTAATTCTAATCTTAGTTGTAATGACTTCGTGTAAAACCTTTTTAATTTAATGTAATCAAAATTATCTATTTTGCATTTCATAATGTTCTCTATCCCTAGTCTGGTCAAAATTCTTCCATTCTCCATAGATCTGACAGACAAACTCTTCCTTGTTATCCTAATTTGTTTATGGTTTCACCTTTTATGTTTAAATCATGTACCATTTTGATTTTAACTTGGTATAGGGTGTGAGATGTTGTTCTACGCCTAGTTTATGCTGTACTATTTTCCATTTCCCCCAGCAGTTTTTGTCAGACAGTAAGTTCTTAACCAAGAGGCTGTAGTTTTGGGATTTATCAAATAATATATTACAAAAGTCATTTACTACTATTTCTTGTGTACCTAATCTATTCCACTAATCCACTGCTCTTTCTTAGCCAGTACCAAATAGTTTTTGTGATTATCACTTTATAATACAGTTTTAGATTTGGTATGACTACGCTACCTTCCTTTGAATTTTTTTATTAATTCCCTTGAAATTCTTGACATTTTGTTCTTCCACATAAGTCATATTATTATTTCTTTCTAGCTCTGCAAAATAGTTCTTTGGTAGTTTGATTAGTATGGCATTGAATAAGTAAATTAATTTAGGTAGAATTGTAATTTTTATGATATCAGCTCAGCCGACCCATGAGTAAGTGATATTTGTTACTGTTGTTTAGATCTGAATTTATTTGGGTGAAAAGCATTTTGTAATTGTGTTCATATAGTCCATATAGTTCCTGGGTTTGTCTTGGCAAGCAGACTCCCAAATACTTTATATTGTCTATGGTTATTTTAAATGGAATTTCTCTATCTCTTGCTGCTGGGATTTGTTGGTAATATGTAGAAATACTGATGATTTATGTGGGTTTATTTTATATCCTGCAACTTTGCTAAAATTTTTACTTATTTCAAGTACCTTTTAGTTGATTATCTAGCATTTTCTAAGTATACCATCATATCATCTGCAAAGTGATAGTTTTGTTTCCTCACTGCCTATTCTAATTCCCTCAATTCCAATCTTGAATAATAATGGTGATAACAGACATCCTTGTTTCACCATTGATCTTATTGGAAAAGCTTCTAACTTATCTCCATCACATATAATGTTTGATGATAGTTTTAGATAAATAGCACTTAGCATTTTAAGGAAAACTCCATTTGTTCCTATGCTCTCTAGTGTGTTTATTTTCTCAAAAGCTTTTTCTGCATCTATTGAGATTATCATATAATTTCTGTTAGTTATGTTACTGATATGGTCAATTATGCTAATAGTTTTCCTAAAATCAAATCAGTCCTGCATTCCTGATATGAATCCCACCTTATCATAGTGTATTATCCTTCTGATAAATTGCTATAATCTCTTTATTAACATTTTATTTAAAAATTTTGCATCGATATTCATCAAGAAAATGGGTCTATAATTTTCTTTCTCTCTTTTAGCTCTTCTTGGTTCAAGAATCAGCACCATATTTCTGGCATAAAAGGAATTTTTTAGGACTCCATCTATTTTTCCAAATAGTTTATATAGTATTAGAATTAACTGCTCTTTAAATATTTGATAGAATTCACTTGGAAATCCAGCTGGCCTTGGAGATTTTTTCTTAGGCAGTTCATTGATGGGTTGTGCAATTTCTTTTTTCTAAAATGGGGCTATTTAAGTATGTTATTTTCTCTTCTGTTAATCTAGGCAATTTATATTTTTGAAAATATTCATCTTTTTCACTTAGATTATCAGATTTATTGATAAACAGTTGTGTAAAATAATTCCTAATGATTGTTTTATTTTCTGCTTCATTGGTGGTGAATTCACCCTTTTTTATTTTTGATATTGGTAATTTGGTTTTCCTATTTCTTTTCTTTAATCAAATCAACCAATGATTTATCTATTTTTTTCATAAAACCAAATTAGTTTTATTTATTAGTTCAATAGTTTTCTTACTTTCAATTTTATTGAACTTTTCTTTGAAATTCAGATTTTCTTATTTGGTATTTCATTGTGGATTTTTAATTTGTTCTTTTCCTAGATTTTTTTAGTTTCATGCTCAATTTGTTGATCTGCTTTTCTCTATTTTGTTCATATAAGCATTTAGAGATATAAAATTTCTCCTAAGAAGTGCTTTGGCTGCATCTCATAAATTTTGGTATATTGTCTCATTACTTCATTCTCTTTGATGAAATTATCCATTGTTTCTATGATTTCTTGTCTGACACACTTGTTCTTTAGGATTAGAATATTTAGTTTCCAATAATTTTTAATCTCTCTTTCCATGGTCTTTTATCATACATAATTTTTGTTGCACCATGATCTGAAAAGAATGCCTTTAATTGTGAGGTTTTTATGCCCTAATACACAGTAATTTTTTGTGTAGGTGCCATATACCACAGAGAAAAAGATATATTCCTTTCTATAACCATTCAATTTTCTTCAGAGCACTATCATATCTAACTTATCTAAAATTCTATTTACTTTCTTAACTTCTTTCTTGTGAATTTTGTGGTTAAATTTATCTAATTCTGAAAGGAAGAGGTTGAGGTTCCCCACTAGTATAGTTTTGCTCTCTATTTTGTCCTTTAACTCACTTAACTTCTCTAAATATTTGGGTGCTACATCACATGGTGCATGTATGTTCAATATTGATATTACTTCATTGTCTATGGTACCTTTTAGCAAAGTGTAGTTTCCTTCCTTATCTCTTTTAATTAGATCCATTTTTGCTGTTGCTTTGTCTGACATCAGGATTGCTACTCTTGCTTTTTAAATTTTTTAAAATTTATTTATTTTTAGTTTCCAACATTCACTTCCACAAGACTGAGTTCCAATTTTCCTCCCCATCTTGCCTCTCCCCCAAGATAGCATACATTCTGAATACCCTTTCCCCTAATCTGCCTCCCTCCTATCTCTCCCCACCTTCTCTTATCCCCTTCCCCTTCTATTTTCCTGTAGGGCAGGATAGATTTCTATACCCCAGTTCCTGTATTTCTTATTTCCCAGTTGCATGTGAAAACAATCTTTGACTTTTTTTTTAAAACTTTGGGTTCCAAATTTTCTTCCTTCAGCCCTCTCTACCCACCCTCATTGAAAAGGCAAGCAACAAGATACAGATTATACATGTGCAGCTTTGCAAAACACTTCCACAATAGTCATGTTGTAAAAAACTAACTATATTTCCCTTTATCCTATCCCACCCATTTATTCTATTCTCTCTTTTGACTCTGTCCCTCCTCAGAAGTGTTGGCTTCTGATTACCTCCTCTCCCAATCTGCCCTCCCCTTTATCACTCCCCTGCTCTCTTGTCCACTTCTCCCCCCATTTTCCTGTAGAGTAAGATAGATTTCCATACCCAATTGAGTATGTATGTTATTCCCACTTTAAGCCAAATCTGATGAAAATAAGATTCACTCATTCCTTCTCACCTTCCCCAGTTTCCTCTCCACTGTAAAAGCCTTTTCTTGTCTGTTTTATTTGAGATAATTTACCCCATTCTACCTCTCCCTTTCTCTTCCTAGTGTAATCCTCTCTCACCCTTAATTTTATTCTCCAGATATCATCCCTTCATCTTCAGTCCTCTGAGGCCTGCTCCAGGTTCATTGAGGCCTGTTTTGCCTGCACTCCCATGTCAAACTGCACTCTACTCCCTGCCGAGTGACATATACCTTTCATATCAACCATCCAGGCTGTCTTGGGCTGGAAATTTGTTTCATTCTGCCTTTTTGTGGGTTCTGCTGCTTTAGAATTTGTTTAGAGCCATTTTTACAGGTATTTGGAGGGATTTGGGGGAGAGTTTAAGCAAGTCACTGCTTTTACTCCACCATCTTCCAGTCATTTTTTTTCTTTAACTTCAGCTGAAGTATAATATATTCTGTTCCAGCCTTTTGCCTTTACTCTGTGTGTGTTTCTCTGCTTCACATGTCTTTCTTGTAAACAATATTTTGTAGGATTCTGATTTTTAATCTTGCCCCATGCTTCCTCACCAGTGTTTTGCTTCTGACAACTGATTCCCTCAATCTGTCCTTCCTGCTATCAGCCCTCACTCCCTTTTCTTTCCAATTTCCCCTCCTACTTCCCTATAGGGTAAGATAAATTTCTATACCCAACTGAGTGTGTAGGTTATTCCCTCTTTGAACTATATCTGATGAGAGTAAGGTTTAAACAATGCTCACCCTATTCCTTCTTTCCCTCTATTATATTAGGTTTTTTTGTATCTCTTCATGTGATGTAACTTGCCCTATTCTGCCTCCCCTTTTTCTCTTCTCCTAATACGATCCTTTTTTCACTCCTTAATTTTTTTTTATACATCATCACATCAGTTACCTTATAACCATACTATCTGTCTATGTATAACCTTTCTAATTGCCCTAATACAGATCCAGTTCTAAAAGATTACAAGTATCATCTTTCCATGGAGGGATGTAAAAAGTTTAACCTTACTGAATAACTTTTTTTCCCTCTCCTGTTTACCTTTTTCTGCTTCTCTTGAGTCTTGTATTTGAGGATCAAATTTTCTGTTCACATCTTTTTTTTTTTCTTCCAATCAGGAACATTTGAAAGTCCTCTATTTTACTGAGTGTCCAACTTTTCCCCTGAAAGATTATGCTCATTTTTCCTGGGTAAATTGACTCTTGGTTGTAATCAAGCTCTTTTGCCTTCCAGAATATAACAATCCAAGTCCCCTGATCCTTTAATGTAGAGGCTTCCAAATTCTGTGTAATCATGACTACAGCTCCTTTATGTTTGAATTTTTTTTTTCTTTCTGGCTTCTTGCAATATTTTCTCCTTTATCTAATAATGCTGGAATTTAGCTACAATATTTCTTGGAGTTCTCATTTTGGGATTTCTTTCAGGAAGTGATAGGTATATTCTTTCAATTACTGTTTTACCTTCTGGTTCTAGAATATAAGGGCAGGTTTTCTTGATAATTTCTTGAAAAATGCTGTCCAGGCGCGCTCTCTCTCTCTCTCTCTCTCTCTCTCTCTCTCTCGCTCTCTTGATCATGGCTTTCAGGTAGTCCAATAATTCTTAAATTATTTCTCCTGGATCTATGTTCTTTTTGCAGTGAGGTATTTCACAATTTATTCTATTGTTTTCATTCTTTTGTCTTTGTTTGACTGATTCTTGACGTCTCATAGAGTCATTAGCTTCCACTTACCCTATTCTAATTTTTAAGGAATTATTTTCTTGAGTTAGCTTTTGTCCCTCCTTTTCTGTTTTGACAATTATACTTTTTACGGAGTTCTTCTCTTCAGTGACTTTTTGTGCCTCCTTTTCCACTTGGTCAATTTTACTTTTTAAGGAGTTGTTTTCTCCAGTGGATTTTTTCCCCAAATTTGGCTTATTGTACTTTTTAAGAAATTATTTTCTTCAGTCAATTTTTGTACTTCCTTTTTCAAGCAGTTGACTCTCTTGCATACTTCTCATTTCTTTTCCCAAATTTTCTTCTACTTCTCTAATTTTATTTCTAAAATCCTTTTTGAGCTCTTCTAAGAAGGCTTTTTGTCTTGAGACTAATTCATATTCCTTTTTGAGGCTTCACATATATTTTGACATTGATGTTCTTTTCTGAGTTTGTTTGTATCTTCCCTGTCACCATAGCAGCTTTCTATGATCAAGTCTGTTTTCTTTACTTTTCTTTTCTTTTCTTTTCTTTTCTTTTCTTTTCTTTTCTTTTCTTTTCTTTTCTTTTCTTTTCTTTTCTTTTCTTTTCTTTCTTTTTTCTTTTCTTCTCTTTTCTTTTCTTTTCTTTTCTATCATTTTTAGTCTATTTCATGACTTCTAAAGTTGAGTCCTTCTCCTGGGACACAGGAGGCATTGTCCCAGGCTTTGTGTTTTGGGCCAAGGGTCTGGTCCCTGGATTTCTGTGCATGGGCCTCAGGTGCTAAAGGCTTGATCACTGCACTGGGGTGACCTGGCCTAGTCATGCCTGTTTTGCCCTCTGTCTCTGCCTACACTGGGCCTGGCGGCCTCACGGGTGGCCTGCTGTGTCACTGGCCTGCTGATCCAGGGCCAAAGGGCCTCAGGTATTGCTCTGTGCTGTTGCTAAGAGCCTGCTGTTAGCTTTTCCAGACACCATCCATACTAGGCTGCACTTTCCTTTTACCCAAGTGAGAGAGACCTTTCCTGAAGTCCTTCTAAGTTATCTTAAGCTAGAAAATTGTTTCACTCTTTTTTTGTAGGTTCTGTTGCTTGAAAATCTGTTTAGAGGCTTGATTAAATGTTCTTATCAGAGAGAAACTGGGGAGATTTCAGACGTCTTCCTAGCTATTCTCTATATCTTTGTTCTGCCTCTTTTGTTCTTTCAATGGCAAATAGAAAGTGAAACTTCTAAAAAATAAAGTCTTATTTCCTTAATTAATCAGTTCATTTTCATCCTATCAGTATCTGTTTAACTTTTCTAAACTTCTTTGATTTGATAAATTTCTATGTAAGATATCATGTTCATCTCTCCTTTCACTAGTTAAAATGAGTCTTTTTTTTATCATTTTCTGAAAATCCTTCCCCCCCTCATAACCACAAATGCATTTAGTGCTAGAAATTTTTGCTTAGTTTGTCAAGATACATAATTTGTATAAAATCTAATTTCTTTTTCTTTTGTATTTTTTCAATTTATTTTGTTCATTAGTAAAGCCTTCATGATTACGATTGTCAATAGGTGAAGAGCTTCTTCCTGACTATTGGTAACATTCTTTCTTTAATGTTGAAGTTTGCTGCATGATGGCACTATTTCTAAGTGAGTAAATTTAAGGTATCCTGATGATGGTGCAATTTAGTGTTTATTAGAGTGTCTTGTGCGTCCTTCATAATTTTCTTAACGATTTCTAAAAATGTGGTATCCAAGGATTTTTTTTTCCTTTTTATTCCCATCCCCCACTCCCACCCCCAACCAATAACATTCTGAGTTACAGAATCTTATAAGCTAAGTGGAAAATACTCCAAAGAACAACTAGTCAATTCCATTCCTAATAGCAAACAGCAAGGCATTAAATAACCATAAATCACCATGAAGAGATAACTTTAGAAGCTGTATATTTATCCCTTGAATCAATAAGAGACAAAGCAAGAAACTGGGTGAGGAATGATAAACCGTGACTCAATATAAATTTTAAAATTAAGCTCACTGAATCCTAGAGACAGACTCAAAGAGGAACGTAGCTTTTGATGGAATGAGAAGAACATGAACGGAGCTGGAGAAGGGGAAGCTAAAAGAAATGATATTGAGTAAGAAAAATGAATTGCAAGAAGCAATTAACAAAAAGAAAGGTGCTAGCACTTTGGAAGCAAGGATGTTTGAGCAAATTAGGAGCAAGACATTCTGGAAAGATGGAGTATTTCTGTAACCTTTGGAATACAGACCCCCAAGGAGGTAATCCTGTTTCTCCTTTATCCCATTGGACTCTCTCATAGAAGCCTAAAACCTTTCCCTCTATGTATATGGGAAATCTATTTGCTTTTCGTGTATATGTGTGTGTGTGTGTGTGTGTGTGTGTGTGTGTGTACGTGCATGCCCGTGTGTGTGCATCTGTGTATGTGTGTGTTGATGGAGGTAAACACAGTCACAGTAGAAGCAAATACATACACACACACACACACACACACACACACACACATATATATACATATATATATATATATATATATATATATATATATATATATATATATATTATATATATATTTTTTTTTTTTTTTTTTTTTTGCCAGAGACATTTTGTTTTTCGCCAGAAGCTCTGCCTCTGGCCAGAAGTTGAGACCTAACAAACAGGTGAAAAGAATTACACATTTCTACATCCTATGAAATTGCTTTTCAGAATACTGAAGGAATGTTTATGTAAGGACACCTATTTGACCAACAAGTCAATAGCAAGGAGAAAGAAAATTATGCATGGCTACAGGACCCTAACTCTGGCTCCCTACTCCCCAACTTTGATACTAGACATATAAACTATATATTTGATGAGATTGATAGTTCTATTACATGTATAGTTCTTTTCTCTTATGATTGACATAGGACATTACTGGACTCCATAGGCAAAGTAATGGTTTCCATCATATCTTCCATATCCAATAAATCCAATTATCATTTATTAAGCACCTATTATGTCCTAGGCACTGTGCTAAGCATTAAAAAATGCAGTTAGTTAAAAGAAAGACAGTCTTATATACTTGATAGCATGGAGCCTTAAAAGATTTTGGTACATTTTCACCTTTTCATAAAATATCATGCTGTACTTCAAAAGATAAAAGGACCTCCATAATGGCATGTCTTTAGCAAAAGATTTCAAGGAAAGGAAGAAGAAGAAGAAGAAGAAGAAGAAGAAGAAGAAGAAGAAGAAGAAGAAGAAGAAGAAGAAGAAGAAGAGGAAGAAGAAGAGGAAGAAGAAGAGGAAGAAGAAGAGGAATAAATAATGAATTTCTTTCAAGACTCTGTCTTAGGATATCCTAAACACTGAAACTTGTAAGTTCAATTTCCAGAAACTCTCTACCTAAGCTTTATATTTGCAATTATCACATAATTTGTTGATTTTTCTCCAGTGAATGTTTGCCAAATACTCCCCATCAAAGATTTCTTATGTATTAAATATTTATGACCAAGCTGTTACACCGAAAACTTGAGTATATACTTTACTTTTAGAATTAATTTATTTCTAATTTTTTAATGCAATGTAATTAGCTGAATTGCTCTTAGAATATAATCAGTTGTTATATATTTGAATAAGTTAATCATGTCTTTGTGGAAGTGTGACTGGTTTATAATTATCTCAGAGCCTGAAATTCACTGTTTATCTGAAAAGTAAGACTAAATCCAATTCCTAGTTAAGTAGACTGTGGGAAGGAATCATAAAATATGTCCTTATTTAGAAAGTTAATCCTGGTACTTTGAGTTCATAAGACTTCACATTATTTTTCTGCTTACTTTACAACAGAATTTTTATGGGCACCACATTTTAGGAATAACATCAGTGATGACTTAGTCCAGAGCAGGGTATGATGATGGGACCAGAGAACAGGCTGGACAAAGACTCACTGAAGGAACTGCTAGCTTAGCCTGGAGTAGAAAACCCTGACTTAGTGGTGTGCTCTCAAACATGTTGAAAGGTGTTTATGTGAATGAGAAATCAGAATTATTTTGCTTAGCTTCAGAAGAGAGGTATATTAACAATGGCTGCAAGTTCCAGAGAAACAAATTTCTGTTCAACTTAAGGAAAAAAGAAAGTGAAACTTCCTCGTAAATGTTGTTATTATTGTTGTTTAGTCATTTCAGTTGTTTCTGACTCTCTGACCCCAAGTGGGACTTTCTTGGCAAAGATGCCGGAGTGATTTGCCATTTCCTTCTACAGCTTATCTTCCAAATGAGGAAACTAAGGAAAACAGGGTTAAGTGACTTACCCAGGGTGACATGACTGGTAATTTTCTAAGGCCTGATATAAACTAAGGTCCTCCTGATTCTAGGCCCAGCTGTCTATCTACTGTACCACCTACCTGCACTCTTCCTATTAATTAAAGTTATCTAAAATCTTGAGTTGCTTCTAATTTCACAACCTATCTCCTATGTATCCCCTTCTTTCCACTCATACAATCAACACTCTAGTTTAGCCATTAATCACCTTTCCACTGTACTCTTGCCAAGCCTATTAATTGTTGCCTTTGCTTCAAGTCTCTTCCCACTTTAATAAATTTCTCACTCGTGTGCAAAGTGATTTTTCTAAAGCTTGATGTATCACACCAATCCCCCCCAAAGTAAACTCACATTATGTCTCCCTATTACATCCAGGAATAAATAAGACAATCTCTGGTGTTGAAATCCCATCAGGACACGACCCCTTCGTATTTTGCCAGACTTCCTTCACTTTATTCAATTCTACTTACCCTATAAACAAGCTATATTACTCTACTTCTTATCTCTGGCACATGACATGCCATCGCCCAACTCTGTGGCTTTGTTTTGGCTGATCTCCTTGCCTGGAATCCTCTCCCTCTACCTCCATGCTTTTTAAATCCCAAGGCTTCCTTCAAGACAGTTCCAATCCTTCATGGTGCAGATTTTTCTCAGATATTTAAGCCTTCATCCTTTTCTCTATTCTTGCCCAAAACAAAGAAGCAAACAAAATTCTTTGCAATCTACCCTTGAGTCATTGGTTGCCTGCATCTGACTCTTCATGACTCTGTGGATCCTGTCCATGGAGATTTCTTAGCAAAGATGCTCAAGTGATTTGCACATTTCCTTCTCAAGTAGATTAAGGCAGACAGAGGTTAAGTGATGTGCCCAGGGTTAAATAGCTACCAAGTGTCTGAAGCCAGGTTCGAACTCAGGTTTTTCTATCTCTGGGCCAAGGGCTCTATCCTTTGCACTACCTAGCTGCTTCTTGGACATCCAGACTGCTTCCTAGCTATTTCATGTAACTTCTCCAGTACCCACATTTTACTCCTCCTTCTTAGCTCCCCATTATGTTCTGTCTTCTCCCATTAGAATATAAAGTCCTTGAGGTCACTGTGTATCTTGCTTGCTTATACCTGAATCCCCAGAACTTACTACAATACCTGGCACATGTGCTCACTAAATGTGCTACCTACCTATCTACCTATGTAGGTGGAACAGTGGATAGAGAGCAGGGCCTGAAGTCAGAAAGACTTGAGTTCAAATCTAGCTTCAGATACATGCTAGTTGTATCACTTTGGGCAAGACACTCATCCTATGTTTACCTCAGTTTCTTCACCTGTAAAATGGAAATAATAACAGTACCTACCAGTGAGGCTCAAATTAGGTTAGAGTTATAAAGCTTGCACAAGTCACTTAAACTTAATTTGCCTCAGTTTCTTCAACTGTAAAATGGCAATAATAATAGTATCTACCTATGAGGCTCATAATATTTGTAATAATATTTGCAAAGTGCTTAGCATAATGCCTAGCATATGATAGGTTCTATATAAATGCTTGTTACCTTTGCCTATCTATTAATTTACACATCATCTTCTCCATTAAAATATATTTGACTTTTCTCAGTATCCAAAGTGCCTAGTATAGTAACTGGCCCATACTAAGTATTTGATAAGACAGCCAGGTAGCACAGTAGATTGAATGCCAGGCTAAAAGTCAAGAAGTTTGAATCTAGCCTGGCTGTATGAATCTAAGTATGTCACTTAACCTCTGTCAGTCTCAGGTTTTTTTTTGTTTGTTTTTGTTTTGTTTTTACTGATAAAATGGGAATAATAATAGCATGTACCTGCAGGGTTGTTGAGAGGATAAAATGGGATAATATTTGTAAAATGCTTTGCAATCTTTAAAGTGCAATATAAATGCTAGCTATTATTATTATAAATGTTTATGCACTATGCTTCAGTACATTATGTGTTCCCCATCAATGGAGGTTTTGTGACCACAAAATACTGAGGGAATATGTATGGTATAAATAGAAGAAGGGAATAATGCTGATGTATAGGTTTGATTATGTGACTTCTGCCATCACTTGAAACTCCAAGAAGGGGCCAGGATTCCCAAGATTCCCTTGGAAAGCAAATGAAAAAGATTTATTAGGTTAATAAGCTTGGGTCTATAATAATGTGGCTATTTTCTATATTACAGCTATATGGACAGATCTACACAGGAAACATAAAGTGGGCAATTAAGTCAATGCTGATTTGTCAATCACTCTAGCAGTGGGAACACTCTACCAGTGTTTTGAACTTTCTACAGTAAAACAATAACCAATGTTCATAAAGATGGGGTGGCATCCCTCCAAAATCATGTAGTACCTCCTTAATCAAAAAATATGTCATGGGGTTATTATTATTGTGATGGTATTATTCTTAATAGTGACATTATATTTATTTTCTCTCTTGAAACTCACAACAATCCTGTGAGGAAATTGTTATAATTATCATCATTTTACAAATGAGAGAACTGAAACTTAGGTAAAGTCACTTTCTCAGTCAAACCATGATTAAGTGCCTAAGACAGAATAAAAACCCAATCAATTGGATAATGGCTGAACAAGTTGTGGTATACAGTTGTGATGGAATACTACTATGTTATAAGAAATGATAAGCTCAATAATTTTTTAAAAACATGGAAAGACTTGCACAAAATAATGAAGAGTGAAATGAACAGAACCAAGAGAACATCATATACAGTAACAGCAATACTGTTAAGAACACCTTTGAGCGAATAAATTATTTTGGGTATTACAAATACCCAAATTAACTATAAAGGACACATGGAGAAAGATGCTATCTGCATCCAGAGAAAGAACTGATAAATAGAAGCATGTATGGAATAATTTTACATATGTATAGATCTATTTGTGTCTAATTGTAGCTATCTCTAGGGTGAGGGGAGGGGTGGGAAGAAAAAAAATACATTTATATGGTTTTGTTGTATATTTCAAAGGAATATCAAGCTGTGCATTGTAGGTGTGTCGTTTCCTGTGTAATTATCTTTTTTATTGTACTCTGTTGTGGAAATGCTTGTTTTATTCCATAAATTAAAAGTAAAATTTAAAAAAAAAACCTATCCTAATGCTAGCTCTAGTTTGCATTTTTTTTTATTAAGAAAGGGTAGTAAGTTCCTTATAATTATAAATATTTGAGCCAACTGTATGACTGCTTATTTTGTTTGTCAAAAAGGAGTTTCATGCTTCAGTTATAAGTTGTAATGTTAACTCTGGAAACTTTTACTACCCCTATATTCTCTGAGTTATACGCTAAATCCTTAAAAATTAGGAATACACACATACATACACACACACACATACACATATAAAATTCATTCATTCAGAAACATTTTTAATCTATTATGAAAATGACCTTGTGCTTTTTAATTCAAGGAACAATTAATGAAAAATTCTTTATTACAAACACACACACACACACACACACACACACACACACACATAACTGGACATAGCACATAGGAGATGTTTCACAAGCACTTACTGAATTGAAGTGATATGAAAGGAAGTCCTAGAATCCCAGGAGCATGGGATCATAGATTGAAAGTTAGGACCACCTCAGAGATTATCAAGTCCAGTTATCTCATCTGAAGGATAAAAAACTAAGGGAGGTCAAGAACACACTGGAGATTGAGTGATTTATTCAAGTAAATGTCATTGAATTGGAGTTCAGGGAATCTATTACCCAGAGGAATGCAAGGAATGCAGAGTTCTTTGTGGTAGGATGGTGTAATAGAAAAGAAGTTAGGAGACTCCTATATATTCCTGCCTTTGTTATCAACTATCTCTTTGACCTGGAGCAAATCAGATTAATTCTCAGTTTCCCCATTTTTTAAACAGAAAGAATACTCTTAGTCCCTCAGGATTATTTGGAAGATAAAAGAAAGAATGTATATGCAGGGACTGAGCAAAAAAGATATTAAATGAAAGAATGGTCTTATTATTTTAGATGCTGATAGTCACCTAGGATACCTTCCTCAATAAATGAGAAGAAACTACCTCCCCAACTTCCTTGAGGGTCTCCTGTCAGCATGGTTTATTGCAGGAGTTTGTGTTTGCAGATTCATTCAGAACTCCTTGCCACCATATCCTTGCATTTGACTCCTCTGCCTGAAATATACACTGCAGAGCTGTAGTAACAACCAAGCCAGGCCAGGTTCCCATTAAATTGCAGACTGACTTGTTAGGCACAGTGGAAGCTTTACTTCATGATGCTTTCCTTCCTTCTTCCCTTTTTTTATTTTAGCATGCTTTTTGTCACTTTCAATTATATTTATTTTCCCCATCACGCCATCCTTGTTTCAGAAGGCAAAAGGCATGCTGACATCTGCTGCTAATTCTGCAACTTCTCAGATCAGTTCTGAGAAGGAGCAGGCTCACTTCAGGCAATGACCCACATCAGCACCATTTCATCATTCTTTTTGAACTCCCCATGACTCTTCAGAGGAAGAGTCCTCTGGCTAAAGAATAATCTAGGCCTGGGACTCGAGAGGAACTTTCAAGATTTTTATTTTTTTATAGCTATCCAGCAATCTAAGTATCTTAATGATGTGAAGAGGAATTTGAGAATTTGAATCATAATATATTGGCTTTACTTTAGTGCTTTAAAGTTTGCAAACTTCTTGATGTGGGTTGTTACATTTCATCTTCAATAGGAGTCTATAAAGTAGGTCTTAAAGGTATTTTTATCCCCATTTTACAGATGAAGAAACTGAAAATCAAAGTTAAACATTTAGCTAACATCATATGGTTAGTAAATGACAGAGGAAGAAGTCAAATCAATCTTTCCTGGTCCCAGACACCAAACTTGTTCCATTACATGGTATTGCCACATACAAAAATAGATATACACTTGCATGTATATGACATGGTATATCATGAATGCATTTCAGGTATATGTATATAGGTCTATGATATGTGTGTATTTGCCTATGAATACATATACATAATTAAATTTGTATAAAATGTTATAGTTTACAAGATACTCTATCCATTTTCTAATTTTATCCTACATATTGATGAGCTAAAAAGAAAACATACTAAACCCAGACCAAAGAGGAAAAGACTAAGGAGTGGAGAGGGTCAGTGATTTGCCAGAAGTCACACAGACCTGCTAAGTGAAAGAGCTGAACGTTGAACCATGGCTTGTGATTCCAAATCCAGTACTCTTTCTACCATATTATTATGCTATATATTAAGAAGTGTGTGTACATGTTAACATGCACACACATATTAGACAGATAAATCTATTGAACACTAGTATTTTGTTAAAATACTAAAAGGAAAAAAAAGATATCTATATTACTTACCTCCACTGGCTGTTAGTTAATAATCATTTATTAAACAGCTAATATGTGCAAAGATATGTACTATGCTAAGTATTAGCGATAAAAATATGAAACAGTAAGCAGATCCCTAACTTTGAGACTAAGAATTTTATGATCTAATGGAGGAAGAGAACCCACAAAAGGGACCTGAAAAGTGGTGAGGAGAAAAAGAAAGAGGAGGAAATGATGAAGAACCAAAGTAGTTCAGTGGGGTAAGAATTGAAGAGATGACTGCCCTGAGGGGAGTCTTTAAATGGAGGTTTGGGGGGAAGCTCTTACCCCACTTTCCATTCAGAGGGGTCACAGTAGTCAACGGTAGGGATGAGATAGGAGTACTAAGTTTGAGCTGATCTTGCAGGAGGATAAGTTCTTATCACTCCTAAACCCTTTACAATTTGGCTTCTGATATTATCAGTCAATTGAAACTGCTCCCTACTAAAGTTATCAAGGATTTCTGAAGTCCTAATCTTATCATGGTTATTTCTCAGTCTTCATCCTTCTGGAATTTGTTGTTGTATTTAACTCTGTTAACCAACCTCTGTTCTTGGACAAACACTCTTTTGCATATTTTCATAACACAGCTCTCCTCTGGTTCTCTTCCTACCTGTCTTGCCACACCTCAGTCTTCTTTGATCAATCATAACCCATATCATACTGCTCCACTCCCCCCACCAGGGCTCTATCCTGGATCTTCATCTCTTCTCACTCTTTATTCCATCATTATTCTCTCATTTAGCAACTTCATTATCATCTCTATGCAAATTACTATCGGATTTATTTATTTATTTAGCCATTATTAGCTCCAAATTCATATTAACTAGTGTCTATTAGACATTCTAAAAATGTATGTAGACCTTTCAAACTCAGTATGTCCCAAACAGAACTCATTATGTCCCTGTTACCCCTCTTTCTGAATGCCTGTATTTTCTATAGAGGGCACCACCATTTTACTCATCTTACAGGTTTGAAATCTCAGAATTTTCTACAATTCCTTACTCTTCTTCACTACACAAATTCAATCAGTTGCTACATCTTATATTCCTATCACCACATTTCTCACATGCATCCCCCTCTCCTGACTTGTACAACTACCAAGTTAGTTCAGGGTTTCATTTCTTCTCATCTAGACCACTTCTGTGACTTCCTAATTGGTGCCCTGCTTCAAATTTCTCCATACTCAAATCCATCATCTACAAAGTCACCAAAGCGATTTGCCCGAAGTCCAGACCTTATGTCACTCCTCTCTTCAATAAACTTCCCTATAACTTCTAGGATAAAATCTAAAAATACTCCATTTGTCTTTAAAACCCTTTAAACCTTTCCCCAATCCACCTTTTCAGCAGTCTCATACACTGTACTTCTTATTATATTCTGAAGTATAGCTAAACTGGCTAGAAAACAATAAGTTGCTTCTCTTTTAGGTTATATTAAGCTGTAGGTTTTTATTTTAGCCTAAAAGTAATGTCAAAACCACAATTAACAATGCTTCATATTTAGACTTAAAATTCTGTAATTCATTAAGGTATTCAAAACCCATTTCCTACAACCAGAGGTGTGCTGGAGTCAGCTCTAACCTTCTTCCAAGCAATTGCCAAATTTTCAATGTGGGTATTTACATCTCAGAAAATGGCACCACAAGATAAATTAGTCTTGATTTATTGTTTGTTGACTGTCTAGACTTAAGAAAGTGCTAATAATGCATATTAAATACATTTATTTATTTTTGGTAAGTTTTTAAGTTTATTTTAAACTTAAATATAAAAAAAGAAAAAAATTGCTAGGTATACAGTAGAGTATGAGAGGATTCAATATAAAACAATAAATTTCCATTTCAAGAAAACCTATAATAAATAGTACACATGTTTTCAAAGCTGTCCAGCTTTTCTTTGCATACTTGTAGGTTTTCTTTTGTTGTCTGCTGTACACTTTCTACTTTATTTTTCCCTTCCCCCTTCCAGAAGGCTACAATTAAATGTGTGTGTATGTGTGTGTGTTTATGTATGTGTGTATGTACACATACATACATAGATGTCTATGCATACATATATACATAGACAGAATCCTTTGCTTACTCATTTTCATTTGTTTTATTTTGTTTTTAGCAGGTATTAGTTTACTCAAGTTCTAGTCTGAAGTATGGGGAATGATGCCCCAAGCCTCAGGTCCTTCTTATGTTACTTTCTGAGATCTGTCCCAGGCTCAACCTTGGACTCTCCCCTCTACTCCTAAGCCACAGCTAGAGCCCATTGGTCATGATGTTCTGTAAATGCTCTTGATTCTGCAGTGCCTCAGATGGCTAGGAATACAACTGTTCTCTCTGCCCTGGAACTGAACCCAGGGTTTCTGCTCTCTTGCAAGTGCCCACAGGCAGCAGCGTCCCCACCCCTCTGCTGCTGTACTCACCCGGTGTATGCTAGTTCCTTCTCCCGATCAGTTGCACCCCAGTCTAGTCAGTACAGTGGTTCTTGGCTTTCCTCGACCATGGAAGGTTCTTCAACTTTCTACTTCTCTGCCTCAGACCACCAAACTGTCTGGGAGATGAAAGTTTCTAAGACTGAGGCTGTTTCCCAAACCCAGCTGCCCCCCATCCTACCCCTCCCCCCTGCAGGAAGTTCCTTGATTCCACAGAGTTGGCCCTGGAGGTGTTTGCACTTCACTCTTACCTAACCTCCCCCGAGGTCAGGTCTTTCCTGGCGTCTTCTTAGGTTGTCTTAGGAGAACAAATGCTTTGCCCTGACTGTTGTTTATTTCTGCTGCTCTACATTCCCTCTGGGGCAACATTGGAGGAAATTTGGAGAGCTGAAAGTTTTCTGACCTATTCCTCCACCTTCCCAGAATCCTCTCCCTGCAAATTAAATTTTTAAAAACATATTCACATACCCCCCAAAGATCCTGATTGTTAAACATTCACTAGCACACCCTCATTTTCCTTTATAAACATTTGTTGAGTTCAACAGGATTGAAGTAGAAGGCTCAGAAAATAAAAGTATCACAAGACTGACTGTAGTCATACAGTATAATGTAATAAGTAATTACAACAATAATAAAATAACTGGCTTTTATGTAGAACTTTAAGGTTTGCTAAGTGCTTTATATCCATTATCAAATTTGATCCCTACAATACCTCTGTTGCTGCGCTATGTTTTTTTGTACAACACATTCTTTCCTCACCCCAATAGTTCTTCAAACATTATCATATAAACTCTTCCACTATTTCTGGATGGAGTGCGTCAATTTACTGCTCTCTGGCCCAACTCAACATCCCTGTAATTTTCTTGACCAAAATGTCCCTTGATGATTGCCACTCTCTTAACTGTGTTACTTTCCCTATTCTAATATCAGCTCCCTGAGGTCAGAGACTTTCATTGCTTTTTTATTTGGGTTTCCAGAAATCAGCACAGTTTCGGACATGTAGGATTTAATTTAAAAAAAAGAAGAACTTTTACAATTTAATAAATCCTTTAATTTTTTTCATTCAATTATTCATTAATTTATCCCTATATTAGATATGGCACTAAAATAATATAAAATTAATGTATAATTAAAAAGTCAGTGTTTCCAAATGACAGAGGCATAAAAAATAATATATTTTGAATCAATATAAGGAAGAACTTGACACACTTGGCATAGTGCTTTTCTGATACCTAGCATAAAAATAGAATGGATGCTAGGCCGTGTAATAGAAAGTTACAATAAATGATTGTTGCATTGAATAATAATAATAATAATAATAATAATAATAATAATAATAATGATCATTTATATAGTGTTTTGCAAATCCTGAAGGACTAGATAAATGATGATAAGAATGAGCAATAAGCAGCTTTTGAGAGGTAATGAGCTTCTTAGAAAACTAGCTAGCTGAGCAGTAGCTGGGTCAGATGCCAACATATTGAGAAATTATTAAGGTGGATCCATTGATTCATGGAAAAATCAATAAAAATAAAATAAACCAACCAACCAACCAATCAAAAGTAAAAAAAAAGAATTTGGAAAAAAAACCGCTCCGGGGGGGGGGGAAATTTACTATAAGAATCAACAATATGATGCTTTTTAGGTTATCTTGGAATTCTTGTTTGGTGAGTTATTTCATCAATCTATTTATTTCTAACTAATCTATGTATTTAAACATTTATGTTTATACTTACATATTCTATGTATAGCAGGTAACTATTGATACATGAGTATCAATAGATACATAGAATAGTTTATTACATGTATAGTTTATATATATGGTTTTAAATAAACTATAAAATACATATAGCCTTTAATAAAGACTCCTACACATGTATACATATGTGTATTTGTATTCACTTGTAAGATATGTGTATATATAAATAGGTATGCTGCACGTGTGTATAGATATAGATATATATATACATATATATACATATATATATAGAATTTAAGTTTATATAAGTATGTGTGTATAGTTGAATTGATTAATTATTTCTACATATCCTCAATAAGGCAGTGTCTGGGAACTATTCATACAACTCCCATGGTAGAGATTTAATTATTTCTTAAATTGACTCATTCCTCATTCATATAACTGTCAGCAAATTTGATACTACATGTAAACTGTTTGTAAAGATATTTTATTAATTATTATTAATCATATCACTGAGGCAGCTAGTTGGCACAGTGGAGAGAGTATCAGGACTAGAGTTGGGAATACTCATCTTCCTTAGTTGAAGTCTGGCTTCAGATACTTTCCAGCTGTGTGACCCTGGGCAAGTAACTTAATCCTGTTTGCCTCAGTTCCTCATCTATAAAAATAAGCAGGAGAAGGAAATGGCAATCTATTCTAGTATCTTTGCCAAGAAAACTCCAAATGAGGTCACAGAGTCAGACATGACATGACTGAAACAACTGAATGACAATGACAACAATAATAATGTTTAATTCAAGAATCTTATAATAGCACTTACTATTTCAAATCCTAGTGATGTGGTTTAGGGGTTCAGGGGGTCCTGGGACCCCAAAATCACAACACACTGGTCCTGTCTATAAGAATTCAACCAAGCCTTCTTTCAGCCAAAGACGAGGTTTATTAGAACATCTCATATTAGGCAGACCATTAACGAGTCTGAATATTAGTAAGCTATGGCTAGATTTTAAGAAGTCCAGCAGTGGCTAGATTTTAAGAATCCTAGGAGTGCTAGATTTTAGGAATCTGAGCAGTGGCTAGATTATAAGAATCTGAACATTGGCTGGATTTTAAGAATCTAAGCATCTTAATGGAGACAAGACGGACCTTATATATAGAAAGACTGTGGGAGGGACCTAGGAGTGGCCAGTAAATTGGGGTGAACAGAATTCCTGGGACCTAGACCTCCTGGCCAAAGGAGAAAGGAGCCTAGTTAGGATTAAGTGTGGGAAATGGCCAGGGGCCATGGGGAGGTAAGACAAGGGAGGGAAGATTGGGTGTAGCCACAGTGAAAGGCCAGTTGATGGGATTATAGCCTCAGGGGAAAGCCAGAGATTTTTGTCCACGTGGGAAAATCCAGGGTTTTTCCTTTCTGGGGTCTAGATCCCAACCCCATCATTAGCATCCAAATCCAGTCAAATCTAGTCCTTGTGGTTGGTGTGTATGGGTATATTTCTGTGTCTGCATATACATACATGTATACACATGCATACAGATAGTCATGAATATTTCTCAAGTACAATATTCTTAAATCCTAGCATTCAAATCTAGTCTTTGTGCTAGATAGGTATAGGGGAGTGTGTGTCTGTGTGTCTGTGTTTATGTGTGTATGTGCATGCACACATATATGTACGTTTCTTGATCTCTTGAATTTTCAGGTCCGGTATTTTTTCTGACATTTCCTACTGATCCTCCCCCCCCCATTTAATATCTAATGCTAACTGATGCAATCGTTTCTTTGCATGCATTTGTTGAATAAAAAATAAATAGAAATCAACAAACATAGTCCTTTCAAAATAAAAGAAACAAGACTGTGACAGGAAGAGCATTACTGTGAAAAAACACCAAATATGGAATTAGAGGAGCCTCTCTCTGAGTCCTGACTCTGGCTACATTTCTTGTGTGACCCTAGGAAAGTCACTGCTCCTCTCTGTACTTCTCTGGTTTCTCATTTGTGAGTCTGGGATAAAAATCCCTATACCATCTCCCTCTCAGGCTCTTTGTGAAGAAAGTGCTTTGTAAATTCTAAAATGTGGTAGAAATGTGAGTCATTTTTACAGCATTCAGGAATGAATTCCTTAAGATAATTCTTTCCCTATACGAAGGTGATTAAACACCTAAATGTTTTAGTAGCTCTTTGCTTTTTAAATATTTGTGAGTGTGATATTTTCTGCATATTGGGAAGGGCAATAAATGCCCAATAGCTTCTTTCCCATCTGGAAAATCTCAGTACAGCAATTAATACATCTTCCTAATACTTGTGGGGAAATGTTGTCTGAGGCAATATTTGCTTATTTATCTACTCTGTAGACTTTTAAAACCTTGCCCTTTTCTTAAACAGCCTCAGGGCACATGTACAATAAAGGATTCCATTAATTAAAATGCAGCAACTGCATTAATTAAACATTAGAATAAGATGAGGAAGGGAAAAAAGTAGCCATTTGACAACTTTGCTTCACTAATAAAGGTAAAAAAAATCTATCTGATATCTTTCCCACAATTAAATTGATTATGTGGGAAATCCCAAAAGCCTATCCCCTCCTACAAAGATAGGTGGAGGTCCCAGTCCCCCTAAGGGACTGAGAAGTGTTACCTGTACCTGGAAGTAATAAACCAGGATAGTCTCTCATATTGAGGCAGCGTTAGTGCTATGGTGCCTGAGTTCAAATCTAGTCTCAGACACTTACTAGCTATGCCATTCTGGATACGTCACTTAACCTTTGTTTGCCTCATTTGCCTCACCTGTAAAATGGAGATAATAAAAGAATCTAGTGGGGCTGTTGTGAGTAACAAAGGAGATAATATTAGTATTACATAATAAGTGTTTAGCAGACTGTCTGGCATATACTAGGTATTACATATATGTTTATTCACTTCTTCTCCCCTGGAGCTGGTCTTAAACAGGAAATACTACAACATAATGCACAACAGAACATAAAATGTAGGGCCTGGCTATGACATTGAAGATAATCTCCAATCTCTTCAATTTACAGAAGTTTTACTCCATTGTAAATGTGAATTTTTTTTAATGTATTATACATTCTTCTACTCTCTTAAATAGAAGATATTCAAAATAAGTGAATCATGTTAATGACTCAGAGTCATAATTATAAGGACAGCCATAAATAGAGCAATGGGGCTTTGCTCCAGGTCATCTGAATCAAATTAAGAGGGCACTGGATTTTGAGGTCATTGGCAGCACCTGCAATCTTTGTCAACAGAGATTAGCACCTAGTTAAGAGAAAAATTAGCTAAAAAAGGTGGCTTTCCAGTGAAAGCCTATTACCAGTTCACTGCCATATTGTCAGAAGGTCTTCAGTGAAATGCCCCAGGGATTTATGCCTGGTCTTTTGCTGTTTATACTTTATAGCAATGACTAGGATAAAGGCATAGGTGCTATATATAACAACAATGTTTTGCTTTGTTTTTCAAATGACTAAAAGGTGACAAGGATAACTATCACAGAGGATGAATGGCTAGGTGGGGCAGTGGATAGAGTGCTGGGCCTCGAGTCAGGAAGACCTGAGTTCAGATTTGATCTCCAGCACTTACTATCTGTTTTACCCTAGGCAAGTCACTTAACCTTGTTTGTTTCAGTTCCTAGTTTGTAAAATGAGTTGGGGAAGAAAATGGCAAATCATTCTAGTATTTTTGCCAAGAAAACCACCAAAATTTGAATACAATTAAAATAACTAAACAAAACATCACACAGATGACAGTATCAGGATTCTGAAAAGGAGTTTGATGGGCTAGATTATTGAGAGGGTAATCCTAACCCTAATCCTAAACAGAATAAAATGAAATCAAAATGATATCAATGAAAAATCTTACAGTTAGAATCTAGAATGTTTTTTTTTTCATAAATGTAACATATGGAGGTGTGGTCAGACAGCACTTGGTATGAAAAAGACTATGTTTTAAGGAACTGTAATCTTAATATGAGTCAATAATATGATATGATACTACAGGGTTTTGATCTTGTGCTCCATTAAAGGTGGCATAGCTTCTGAGAATAGGGAAGTAATATTCCTTCTGTGCTCCCAAAATCATAGAATCACAGAATCTGAGGGTTGTAAAGGACTCCAGAGGTCTTTACATCCCAAATGTGAAAGGAACCCAACTTACAACTTATCAATAAGTGGTCATTTTGTTTCTGTCTATAGGTGTCTGAGACAGAAAACTCAATGGCTCTTTGCGTAGCCTATTCCATTTGGGGGCAGCTCTAATTGTTAAGGTTTTGTTTGTTTGCTTGTTTGTTTTTGTTTTTGTTTTCTCTTGACATCGAGAATAAATTTGCCTCTTTAAAAGGCCCACCCATTGTTCTTGGTTTTGCCCTCTGGGGACATGCAAAAAAAATCCTTTCTCATCACAGATCTTCATGATAGTCTGATAGTGCTAACCTGCTTTCTTCCCAAAGTACTGTGATTTAGTCTTCTCCAAGCTAATTTAGCCCAGTTTTTTCAACTAAACATATGACACGGATTCGATGCCCTTCAAGATGATGGTTTGCATTTTCTAGATATTCTTTAGCTTATAAGTGCCCATAAACTATGGTACACAGAATTAAATCTAATAACCTTGATGCGATTTGATGTACAATGAGACTATCACATAGAGATTGACTATAATGAGACTACCACATTGTCCTATTCATGGAAGCTATGTGTGTCTCTTCTTAATATGGCCCAAGATTACATTAGGGTTTGTTTTTGGTTTTTTGTTTTTGTTTTTGTTTTTTTTAGAATCACACTGCTGATTCATGTCGAACTTTTTGTCCATTAACACTACTCCAGATCTTCTTCAAAAACAGCTAATGTTTACTCTTGCTTCTTCCATCTCACACTTATCAATATACTTTCGTTTTCTGACTTGTCATTTAGCATGTTAGCAGTCCTTCACAGCTTTGCACCATCTGCAAATGTGATAAGCATAAAATTTACACCTTTATCCAGGTCATTATTTTTGTTTTTAAGTTAAGGAACACAAGAACAATCACAGATCCCTGAGATCCTTCGTGGAAATTTCCTGCTACATTGACCTGGAAGTGTTGAGGTCTAGGGGTTTAAGAGTGCTGGGATCTCAAAATCAGAAAATGAGGGTTCTGCCTAAAAGAATTCTACCCAAGCCTTCTTTCAGCCAAAGACAAAGTTTATTAGAACATCTGTCATATTGGGCAGACTCTTAAGGAGTATGAACATTAGTGAGCTATTGGCTGGATTATAAGAATCTGAGCAGTGGCTAGATTTTAAGAATCTGAGCACCTTAATGGAAACAAGATGGACCTTATATACAGAAAGACTGGGAGAGATCTAGGAGTGGCCAAATAGTCTGCAGGGACTGTGAGGGAATAGAATACCAGGGACTTGGACCACATGGCCAAGGGAGAATGGAGCCTAGCTAGGATTAAGGGTGGAAAGTGGATGAGGGTCATAGGGAGGTAAGATAATGGAGGGCTAGGCTAGGTTAAGGGTAACAGAGAATTGGGAGATTGGGCATAGTCACAATGAAAGGCCAGTTGATAGGATTATGGCCTCAGGTGAATGCCAGAGCTTTGGCCATGTGGGAAAGTCCGGGGTTTTTCCTTTTTGGGGTCCAGATCCCATCCTCATCAGAAACATTAACAAATATTCTTTTATTGTGGTTATCTAAATAGTTCTGAATCCACTAATTGTATCATCATTTAATCCATATCTTTGCATCTTCTTAACAAGAATAATTCAAGATATTTTATCAAAGGTTTTCTAAAATCTCTGTAAACTATATCTATAACATTTCTCCCATCTCCTAGTATAGTCCTTCTATTTTTTTTAAAAAATGGAAATTAGGTCATGGCCTATTTTTGATGAAGCCATAAGCACTTTCTAGATGTTTGCCAATTATCTCTTTTATCATTTGTTCCTAGCAATCATCTGTTTACAAGCTATATTTTGGAGACTCTTCCCTTATTTGGGAAACAAGACAATATTTGTGTTCTCCAATTATTATGCCTTGTTCATTTTCTTTGGTCTTTGGGATACCGTTGACCATTGAATTTCCCTCATAACTACCATGGTTTGTACGTAGTTGTTTACATGCTGTTTCCTCTGTTAGACTGTGAGGTCCTCAAGGATAGAAATTATCTTTTGTCTTTCTTTGGAGTTTCAGCACCTAGCACAGTGCCTGCCACATGTTTGGTTTATTGATTGAATGACTAACTTTCCCAAAGTCATACAAGAAGTGTCAAAGCTAGGATTAGAAACCAGTTCTTTTGATTCCAAATCTAACTTGTCTAGTTATTTTCAAGGTCATCTAAAATTGTTACCATGTACATGGTTCTATAGAGGTATGGCTTTAAAGATGTGTTTTTACATTTCAAAAGAAATGCATTTTCACTGGGGTAGGGACTCTAAACTCTTTTGGTTCATCCCTCCTTAGGAAGATTGATGGCTTCTCAGCTCCTAAGGACTCTATCACTTTAATGCTTAATTCAAGGCAGATGTCTGAGTGGTATAACACACTGTAATCCAAAATTCCAAATTCAATGAGTAGTCTCAGGTCTTAGTAGGTTTCTTCAGTAAAGGTTTTCTAGTCATAGTTAGATGGTCACTTTTCAAGGGTGTAATGGTGAGGACTTCTGTCAGGTTGGATATGATGGGTTCTTATCTCATTGTAATTCTAAGAGTTTTTCTAGTTGTATCTTTATTTAGAGACATTGGCATGATAGGACTACAAATTTAAAGCTAGATGGTACCTTAGAAACTACCTAGTCCAATCATTTCATTCAACAGTTGAAAACCCATGACCAAGAGTGGTTAACTGACTTGTCCAAGATCACAAAGCTGAGAATTATTTGAACCAGATATTTTATTATTTCAATCCCAGATATGTTAAAGAACTATTAAGTGACTAGAAGAGGGCATACTCAAAGAATGCTTCTCAGTCTTAGAAAATAATTATCAAAGGAGGTTTTTTTATTTTTTGTTTTGTTTTCTTTTTGTAATAATTGTGCAATCTTCAAAGTGAACAACCTACATTTGGGTGAACAAGGAGTATGTTTGCTGTAGGGAAAAAAAGATCTTAATGTTTTATACTCTGTGATACAGTGAAAAAAAGTATTGAATTTTTACTCATAGGACTCGATTTAAAATCCGGCTTGGGCTACTTACTACCTGTTTGATATAATTTGATATTGTCACCATTTTGGTTTTCAGTTTCTTTTTCTGTAAAATAGGAGTGGGTGGGACTAGATGATGGTCTCTAAAATTTCTACTCCAAATTTTGATGCAAAGTATCTTTACAGACATGAAAAATGAAGACTGTTCTTGTCTTACCCACAATTAATTTTATTCCTTCACTGAAGCTGTCATAAGAACATAGATTTAGAACTCTAAGGGACCTATGAGGTCATGAAGTCCCGTTATTTTACAGATTCCAAGAGAGGTCAAGTGATTTGTCCTGAGTAGCACAGGTTATAAATGGCTGAGACAAGTTTTGAAGCTAGGTTTAGTGGCTTAAAAGTTCAAAATCCGGTGTTCTATCCATTAAACAACAGTGCCTCTCCTTCTTAAGCCTCTCTTTTCTTTTCCATGTTGCCAATAGTTCACTTGCTAGGGCATGTTCTATAGCCTATTCTATTCATTCCTTTAAAAAATTCAACTTGATAAAATATTTTGAAGAGAAGTGTTCCAGTTGATAGAGACAGTAAGAGATTCAGAAGGCAATTTTAGTCATAACATAGCCTACTGTCCTTACATTAATTATTGGAGCATCACAAATAGCCTTCATCTGTATATCCTCAAAAAAGGACTTGTTCAAATCACATTGCCTCCACAAAGTCTTTTTCTGGCTGTTAATAATATATCCTTTCTCTGAGTTACTATGTCATTTATTGTGAAGGCAGTTATGGAAGTAACACTTTGTAGTGAGAAAATCACAGAACTTAGATACTTAGTTTTGGTCCCAGTTTTAATACTCATATGGGACATCACAAAGTCACTTAACCTGGAGAAGAAGAAAACCTCAAACTAATTAAATTTATAGTTGAAAAAGAAATGAAAGTTCTTAATATCATAGCTAAAATAACTAGGTTACAAAGTTAAGCTACTAGATATTAATCACAAGATCAATTACCTATGCCAATTGACTCGAACATACTAGAATATAATAATAATAAATAGTAATAATAACTAACATTTATACAGCACTTACTTATGTGCCAAGCACTATACAAAGAACTTTGCAATTACTATCTCATTTCATCCTCACAATAGCCCTGGAATGTAGGATCTATTATTATCTCCATTTTTACAGATGAAGAAACCAATGCAAACAGAGGTTAAGGGGCTTGCCCAGGGTCGCATAGCTAATAACTGTCTGTGACCAGATTTGAACTCAGTTCTTTCTGACTCCTGATCTAGCACTCTATCTACTATGTCAGCTAGCTACTTCAGTAAACACACATTTATTAGGCACTTAGTATGTGCTAATCAAGGAGATAATTACTGGAAGTAAAAATGTAGACAAAAGAGATAATAGGCAAATAACTTTGTACGTGCAAGACTATATATGTATATGTGTATATACTTATATACACATACAAACACACACACTGTATATATCTTTTGAGCCACACCTGGGGGAAGGTACTAAGGTACTAGCTGTAGGAAGAAAGTAGACTAGGAAAGGCCTCCTGCAAAGGGAGAAATTTGAGCTGAGTCTTGAAGGAAGCTGGGAAATCAAAGAGGAAGAAAATTCCAGGCATGGGTATCAGCAAGTTTTTATCATCCTTTTCACTGGAATTGGGATACGGGGTGCTGGAGGAACAGCAAGAAGGCTAATCTAGCTAGACTAGACAGTACTATGGAAAGGATTAAATGGAAAGAGGAATGGAAATGTAGGAAAGGACCAGGTTATGAAGGGCTGTAAAAGGCAAACAATTCTCAATTTGATCCTAGAACTGATAGGAAGCCACTGGAGATTAGTAAGTCAGGAGTGGCATGGCCAAACTTGTGTTTTAGAAAGGTCATATTAGCTGAATGGGGAATGGACAGAACTGGAGAATTACTTGAGACAGAAAAACTAACCAACAGATCAGTGCAAAATTTCAGTTCTGAAATGATGATGATTTGTACCAGGGTGATGCCCATGTAAGTGGAGAAAACTGGAGGTAGATGAGAAATGTTGCAAGCCTTCACAACAGATGGGATGTATGTAGTGAGTACAAATGAGTAGTTAAGGATGACTCCTATATGTTTAAAGCATGAGGAATTTTGAAGATGGTGCTGCTTTCAACAATGATAGGGAAGTTTGGAAGACACAATGGCTTTGAGGTAAAGATACTAAATTCCCTTTTAGACACAATGAGTGTTAGATGTCTGCAGTTTGAGATCTCTAATAGGGAACTGTTGATTCTATAGGGATGGATAGATAGAAAGATAGATAAATAGACATATGGTTTAGATAAAGATATAGGTATAGATATGCCATTAGCTCTATCTATTCATATAATTGGTGGGAACTCTCGCATCCATCAAATTGTAGGACCATTTGGTCAATTGATTAGTGGTTATAATAGATTTGACTCCAAAACCATAGGATAGCATGGCTTAGTTAATTTGTTATGATAGCCTTTAAGCTTTAGCTTTGTTCATTGTAAAAATGGGTTTCTAATCATTGTCCTGCCTGCCTTATATGATATACAGTAAAGGTGAAATGTCATCCCAGATATAAAATTTCTTTATCGTTTAAAGAGATAAAGATTAGTGTCTACCACAAAATGCTGGTCTCGACTATAGACAGTTTTCTATTGTTGCCCAATATGCCCATTGGGTTAGTTTTGTTCCACCAACAGTGGCTAAGCAAAAGTTGACTCAAAATAGGGTCCATTCAGTAGCTTTTCACTTTTTCCACCCACGTAAACGAAACTGATCAAAGGTACTATCCAACTCAAATACCTGAGGTTCTAGGAATCTGTCTCAATGCAGTGATTTCACAGCGTCTCCCCATAGAAGTGATGCAGACTTTGAGAACCTCTAACCTTGCTTAAGCTATATGGGCTCTAGAGAACATAAAATAACAGAGACACAGGAGAGGCATAACATTCCATCAGCCTCATGGGTATCTATTATAGAAGGGTCAGGCTTGAGGATAAGAACCATCATTACAGAAAAGATAACATGGAAAAAGCAAGAGGAACTAAGCACCTGAGATTAAATTATACCTCAAATATTTACCAACTTTGTGATCTTGGACTAGTTGCTTAACATCTCAGCCTTCAGTGTCCTCATCTGTAAAATGGGCTAATAATAGATTGTTAGGAGGCTGCTGTGAGTTTATAAAGCTTATGGTTCTACATGATGCTAGCTATTAGCTGTTGAAAGCTAACAGAAGTGGGGGGAAAAGGGCAAGCCATCTAAATTAAGGCTATTCCAAAGAATCAATGCTTCTTCCTAACAAAAGAAATTGAGTCAAAAATTGATAACAAAGTTATTATGATACAATAGGTTCTATGAAATCCCCTGAAGTAATAATGTAATAATTCAAAGAACTCTAGAAAAGTTCAGAAGAACAGTAAAGGTAGCTAGCTATGTAGCTAGATAGATAGCTAGATAGACAAATTATAAATACATAAGGATATGATGTAGGAAGAAATTAATATCTTGAAAGGAAAGCATTAGAACAAGTGACAGAGCTTGTCAATACATTCCTGGAATACAAAATGACAGTATTATTAGCAAAAATAAAATGACAGGAGGAAATCAAACAAATTCGAAGACAAGAACACTGGAATAATACAAAATAATTCTATAAAATATGGATGTAGAATTGCAATTATTAAAGAAATAAAATAAGCAGGTTTTCTAGATGTGAGCTTAAAAAATACTAAAAATCATACTTAAGGATAGCATACAGGAAAATCGCTCTGAAATATCAGGAACAAATGACTATGTGTCAATTGTGAGAATTCATAGAACACCAAAAGGAAGAATCCTAATCCAACCTGAGAATTACACATTCAAAAACAAATAGAGGCAACAAGACATGATAAGACTTTTACCAGCTTAAGAACTATCAGACTCTTAAAGAATAATGAAAAATTGCTCCTGTTTAAAAGAAATCAAAGAGAAAAGTAGAACATGATCTTCTAATAGAAACCAGAAAAAATACTTTCCCCCTCAATTTGACATCCTGTAAAACTTATTCCCATCATCATTTTTTTTAAACAGGAAGTTTCATCAAAAGTAACTTGAGGTGAGCATGGTATTCATCATGAGAATTCATCAAACAAAGAAAGAGAAATAGGTTTAGACAGCAAAGAAAGACTAAAATGAAAGTAAAAGTTTCGTGAATCTACAGCTAGAACAGCCTATGAATGTAGGGTATTGGAGTCTTTTGTTTGTTTTGATTTTCTCTAGAAAATAAAAGCAAAATTACACATTGCCTGAGGGGGAATATTTGGGGACAAAAACATGTGCTATTTAGTGTTGTGAGATGGCATGATGCATGTGAAAATATTAAGCAAATAGGAATGCACTGTTTAAATGGGGGGAAATTGTGTTATATAATTCTTATGGAAAATAAAAAAGTCTTATTTTGGGAGATCTCCTGCCTGCCCATCTTAAATTCTTTTTCTTTCCCCTACCACAACCCTAGACACCAATGCTTTCCCACTAAAGCATACACTAAAGACTGTAGAGATGAATGAACAGCCAGAGAGAGAGAGAGAGAGAGAGAGAGAGAGTTTCTGGGTAATTAATAATTAATTTATTAATCAGGCTAGCTGATAATCAATAAATTGATGGTCAGTGGTTTCTCTTGGTAACCAAGGGCACCTAATGGAGACACTGAATGCCTTCAATATTTTTAGAACAAGGAATGCCCCTGACAGGAGAAATCAACCCTGATTGGTGAATAATCAGGGAGTGGATATATTAATGAGGAGGTGGGCTAAAAGTGTTCAGCTCCTCCTGCTGAGACTGTGGCTTGATTATGCAATTCAGCTACCTCCAGCCATGTGGACAATGGAATCCATCTCTATCCAGACCACTCTGGTTAGTTTTCTCCTTCATGTGCTGGTTTACCCTAAACTCCAATGGAGGGGTGCAAGGACATGGGCTTACTGCTTAAAGGCTGGAATTCACCTAGATTATATTCTGTTTATACTATGAACAAAAAGGTTTCCTAGTTGGGTGAGTGCTGCCCAAGATCAAGGAGCATCTACCCTGAGTATTAGACCAAGCCCATTTATTAGCCTTATCCTTCAGAGACCAGCTGAATGACTTACAGAGGTCATCCCTGAACGAGGAAATAGAGAGGAAAAATCTTAGTCTGAATTTAACAATTAGTTATTAATATAATTGAAAAATAACAATTTCTTTAAACTCTCTTTCCTGAATGTGAGTATATCCAGGTGCCAATGATATCTTTTCCATTCTCTCAACCACTTTCACTCACTCATTATTCCATTCATTACTATTTTCAGCAGAATGTAAATTCTGGAAGTTCTAAAGCTGATTTACATTTTTGTATCCCCAGTGCCTTGCACATACCAAACATTCATTAAATACTTGTTCACAGAACAGGGTAAATATTTATCATGAATACAGCATTGAGTTAACAGTTCTCTCAGTATTGGTAATGGAGGAGTGATATATGATAGTCATCTGTGTCACCTGTGTTGGAGAGAGATGAAAGACAACCCTATCACCACATTTCTAATGTTTCATGCAGGACGTTGTTGAGTATGAAGGGTTTGAGGCAATAAAGTAATGAAACAATATTTATGAATTAGAAGAGAGAGGTCTAAGTGTCAAAAAACTTTCTAGTATATATTTTGAATTACTACTATTATTACTTCTCCACTAACATTTTAATATGAAACCTCATCGTGTTGTAGAGATAACCTATATTCTCAAAGGCTGACAGTAGAGTATATATGCTTACAAATCCTTCTAATGTAGAACAGTATCTACTACTGTCCCAGTTATAGAATGTGTGCCTTACCTATGGACCAGTTTAGTTAAATTGAGAAAGATTATTATTTGTACTTACTACTGGAAGAGGACCAATGACATCATGATGTTGATGGTGACATCATGATATTGATGGTATCATCATGAAGTCAAGGTACAGTGTGTTCAACTGTAGTTGATCAGTTCAATATAAGCTTGGAAGTTTCAAGCACAGGGAAAAATAATCCATTTGAATATTTCAGATGGACATGTCTCTAGATTTGAGCATCTTATGTTTCCTTCATGCTGCTGAGAATCTGCTTTACTCATAGAGCAAAGCACCTTTTTTTTTAATTTTGCTAGGCCATGGGATTAAGTGACTTGCCCAGGGTCACACAGCTAGTAAGTGTCAAGTGTCTGTGGCCAGATTTAACCTCATTTCCTCCTGACTCCAGGGTTGGTGCTATATCCACTGTGCCACCTAGCTGCCCCTCACAGCACCTTTTTTTTAAGAAAGATTATTCACTGCTGACTGAACAAGGGTAAATTTTTCAGTGATAGCAACTTCTGCAGACTGTCTACTAAGGTACAGAAGTGTTGTTATATAGCTATAACTATTTTCAAAGTTTAGGATTAGGTAGTCACAGAATGTCAGAGGAGGAAGGGATTTCAGAATCTCTGCCACAACTTACTCAAAGGACATCCCCATCTCTGCTTGATGATATCTGCTTAAGGGGAATCTAACAGTTCCTGAAGCAGCTCATTCACCTTTTGGAAAGTTCTAATCTTAAGAAGCATCCCTAAAGAAGAAATTACAGATCCTCAAGATACTAAAGAAGAATTTTTGTTATTTTCCATCAATATTTTAATCATTATTTGACAAATTCCTCTTTTAGTAATTTTTCAACATAAAGGGTAGCAAGGCAATGAATCCCAGGAAGAAAAGAGTCCACTCAAACTTATCTCCATTTGGGATTTTCTTCCTCTTCTCCATAACCTTACTTTCCAGCTTTCTAAAGACCTGCCAGTTTGATGACCTCCAGATTTTCCCACTGATCTTAAAGTAACCTGGTGTGTATGCCCTCTTAATCTTAGATTGTTCAAAGACAGCCAATGTCCTTAAAGTAAGGACTGAACTATCAATGTAGGGGAAGATAAACAAAGAAACCACATCTCTATAGCACTCTATGAATAATTCACATAACTGCAGTGACCCACAAATTCTTCTTTAATATGAGGACAAATAGTACCTCCACTACTTACAAGCACCTAGGTGGTGCAGTAGATAGAAGGCTGGGCCTGGAGTCAGAAAGAACTGAGTTCAAATTCTGCCTCAGACACTGACTAGTCATGTGACTCAGGGCAAGTCATTTAATCTCTTTTTGCTTTAGTCTTCTCACCTATAAAATAGTTGTAAGAACAGCACCTACCTCACAGGGCTGTCATGAGACACAAATGAGCTAATATTTTCAAATTCTTAGTATGAAACCTGGCACATAGTAAGTTCTATAAATGTGTTTATTCCCTTAGCAATCTCACGGGATTACTAAAACTTTAAATGACGATAGGCATTACTATCCTATCTCTCTTCCCTTCTCTGCTGTCAGGAATCACATCTTTATGTCAGCAATTCAGCACTCATCAGGCTAAGCTTAAGAATGACAATTATCCTGTGCAGTTTTGTTAATTTACACTAACACAAAAGCCCATCGTGAATGATAATGTCCTAAAAATTAATAAGTGATGAAAGCAAGAATGCAAGGTCATAGAATATATACTTGGCTCATATGTTTTGACAAATGTACTTGAGTAATTATTTATGACTTATTATCATTCATTAGTAACAAAAGAATTTCTCTAACCATCATTTAAGTCTTCTGAACAATTCCAGAAGACAGAACCATAGTGCAATTCTTAGTGTCTACAGAACTGCAAAGTTACATCATGAAATTTTGTTTATTAAAAAAAAAAGTTTAAATCTTAGATTGAGGTTGCATCTCCTCATGGATTTTAGATAAAGGAATAGAGGCAATGTGGTATGGTAGAGATGATAATGCAATTGTAGTCAGAACCTATGGGTGGGTGATGGAGACAATTCCTAGTTTCATGATTGTGGACAAGTCATTAAGTTCTGAGTCAGTTTCCTCAACTGTAAAATGGAAGTCACAATCATATTCTACCGATCTTACATGGTTGCTATGAATGAAGTAGTTTAAAAAAACTTTAAAGTACTATAGAATTATATACCATAATTGCTATGGATTATATTAATAAAAAAGTAATAGAATTAAAGGTCTGAAAAAGGTATTAGAGATTAGTTAATTCCCTCATTGTATAGGTAATATTAAGGATATGTCTAAAATACTTTAAGATTTACAAAGCACTCATTTACCTCCATTTACAAAGCCTCACAATAGGCTGGTGTGCTGGTCTCTGGGATTTTTATCTCAATTTTCCAAATGAGGAAACTGAGGCTCAGAGAGTGAATTGTGTGTGGTCCAGCAGCTTTTGAGTGACAGAAACAAGATTCAAACCAAGGTTCCCTGATTCCCATCCTAGTAATTGCTCCACCCTACTCCTCTGGTCTTCATGATTGGGAAAATGAGATACAAAGGGTAACAGGACTGGGATAAGATCGTATAGCTATCTTGGTCAAATGGGGACTAGAATTTGGTCTCCTGAATGCTTGACCAATGTCCTTTGCATTACACAGGAAAGAAGCTATAGTGTATTGGTTAGAAAACTGAATTTGGAGTCAGAAGATATGGATTTGGAGACTGGCTCTGCCACTAACTAGCAGTGTGAACTGTGTAAATCTTGGCCAACCACCTAGGTTCTCTGTGACTCAGTTTCTCATGTGCAAAGTGAGAATAATAATATAAAACTACCTATCACACATTACTTCAAAGCACATTTTAAATGTCTTTATCTCATGCTTATCATGTATTTTTGTTATTATTATGATCTTACTTTCTAATCTTTTCTTTTTCTCCAGGTTCTTTTACTCTCAATCTTTTCTCAGCCTATTCTCCTGAATTGCCTATATTCTCCCCCCTTCCCAGTCTTGGCTCCATGGTGAACAAATTTACCTGTACGTTATCCTCAAATCTCAAATCCCTTGCACCCTACTCCTATTCATGGTCCTTCCTTCTGAACCACTATCCTGGATTCCCTTTGTCATCCGTCTTCTTCATTTCTAGTCATATTTGCTAAATAAAGCTGGGGGAAGTCATGAAACTATGCTGATTGATCCCACTACAAAATTTTGTTATCTAACCTCAGCTAGGAGCAGCTAGTTGATGAGGTGGATAGAGGACAAGGCTTGGAGTCAGGAAGACCTGAATTCAAATTAGGCCTCAGACACATACTAGTTGTTTGATCTTGCACAAGTCACTTAACCCTGTTTGCCTCAATTTCCTTATCTGTAAAAGGAGCTGGAGAAGGAAGTGGCAAACTATTCCAGTACCTTTGCCAAGAAAACCCAAAATGGGGTCAGAGACAGGACAGAAATGGCTGAACAACAACAACATAACCTCAACTAAGCCCTCCCTACTAAGGGTCAATCCTTCTAGAACTCCCTATTCCCCCTAACTGTAGCAGTAACTGTTCTAAGCCTTCTCATCTCTTGTCAGGCCTCATCCCTGCCCTTTCCCCAAGTTTATCTCATACTTCAACAACAGTAACAAGAACAATGAAAGAGACTATCTGTTGAGATCTCCTTATTTACCCCTTCTCCATCTTTCACTATTTTCTCCTTCACTCTGTTCTCTGATGAAGAGGTGACCCCTCTTTCCTAGTCAAGGATAACCCTTTTATATAATCCTTAAACCTATTTCTTTCCTCTTTTCCATTAGATTTATCCTACAATCATCCCTATTCTCTCTCTAATCTTCAATCTCTTCCTGTCTACCAACTTTCCTTTTACTTGTCGAACGCTTCTTCACAGTCTCTTTTGTTGCATCTTTATCTAGGCCTTTCCTGTGAGTAAAGGGTATTTCCCAAGTTCTGTCCTAGGCCCCATACTATTTTTCTTCAATATTATTTTGCTTGGTGATCTCATCAGCTCCCATAGATTCAATTATCATCTCTCTGTAGATGGTTCTTAGATATATTCATCCATTTGTAACCTAGCTCTAGACCTCTAGTTTCACCTCTTCAATTTCATACTGGACATCTCAAACTAGATATCCAGTAGACACCTAAACCCAAACCTGAATTTATTATACTTCTCCAAAAATCTCTCCTCAATTGGCCCTCCTTATAGGCACCCATGCTCACAATACAGAGTGCCATTCTCCACTCTTCCCTCTTTCAACTCCCCGTAAATAAACTGTTGTCTAGTCCTGTTGATTCCACCTTTGCAATATCTACTGGATTTTCTGTCACTGCTATTACCTGATGCAGGCAGACCCACATCAGCTCAAGCCTGGAATATTACAATAACATGCTGGTCACCCTCCCTGTTTCAGTTCACTCTCCACTCCAGTCCAGCCTTCTCTTATAGTCGTCAAACTGACCTTCTCAAAGCATGTTTGACCATATCATTCCAGTATTCAATAAATGCCAGTGGCTCCTTATTATCTCCAGGATAAAATCTAAAATCTGTTTAGTTTTAAAAAGCCTGGTCCTTTTCTACATTTCTGATCTTCCTTCACTTCATTCCTCTCTGTATAATAAAAGAGCTAGTGACTCCGGAATTCTTTTCCCGTCCTGGAAAAAAGACATTCCATCTCTCAGCTCCATGAATTTTCACATGCTATCCCATTGGCTGGAATTATCTTCTTCTTCACCTCCATGTCTTAGTTCCATGGCTTTCTTCAAGTTCTAGCCAGTCTCACCTTCTTCAAACAACCTTTACCAGTTCACCCTAATATTAGTCCCTTCTCTCTGAAATTATATCCAATTTGCCCTTTACATAACTTTGTGTTTAACTTGTATTAGATGCTCTTAGAGCATGTCCTTTCTCATTAGACTCTTAAGTTCCTTGTCAATAGGGATGGTTTTTGTCTTTCTTTTTAGCACCAGCTATTAGCATGTTTCTTGATATATAATAGTCTCTTAGTAAATGCTTGCTGACTTGTTGACTTCATTTCTTCCTCTGATATGTCCTTTCAATGATGCTTGGTTTATCTTTATGCATGGATCCAATGCTTTCACATCTCTCATCCAAATCTTTTTTTCATTTTCTATAGCTAACCTGTTAACATTTAAACTCTTGTCTACCATTCTTCATCCATCTCTTCCCACCCCTACAGCCTTCACATGCTTCTCCTCACATACTCTATGTTCAGCAGATACATAACTGTTGTACTTTATGTGATGCATATCAGAATTTACCTAATTCTATGCCTCAAGGTTCTCAAACTTTCTCAGTTGATGGTGCCTTTAGTGACTCAGTATTTTTCCCCCCACAGAGAACCTTAGGCCAGAAGAAATACCTGATAATTCCATTCCTTAAGTAGTTGATGTCCAAACAAAAATTTATTGTTCATTTAAAAATACATATGACATGTAAATTGAAAGAAAATGTCATAGTGTGTATTTCATTCCTAACCACAGTTGCTTAGTAATGGGATATATGCACCTCTTGAGCATTGTTCAGCTCCTCTAACCTCAGAATCAAGTTGAACACCACCACTCATTTCTTGTTTCACATTGATTTTCATTTGGTACTTGTGATTTTTATCTCAGCAACCACTAAAAACTCAGTTTTGAAAAGATATGAGGTCACAAATGAGAAATGGAATGCATTATGATTTAATGGGGACACTATGTAGTACCTCTCAGAATTTGTTCAACAAATCAGTGTGACTTGTAGATGCTGAATATGAATATCCTGTGAGTTCCACAGCTTGGAAACTTTGTGTTATACTATTTCTTCTACCTGGAATAGACCATAGTCTGCGATATTTTAAAGATCTACTGATCTTTCAAATCCAGCTGAATAGTTATCTTCTCTATGAAAACTTTACTCTCTCCTTCCCACCCAATAAGAAATTGCTTTTCCTTTCTCTGACTTCCCATCAAACTGTGTGCTTTTTATCATATGTAGTCTGTGATATAGTAATTAAATAGTTCATCTAATCAAAAAATTACTGAGTTGGAAAGAGATTATTTAGTCTACTTTCACCTGAAGTATGAATCTGTAGTGTCACCCTCTCTACCACATTCCACTTAATGGTCATATAACATTTGCCTGAAGACCTTTTGTGATGGGGAACTCACTATCTGCTGAAACAGGAGATTTCTTTATGAAGCTGTTCTAAATTGCAAGGAAGTGTTTCCTTCTATCAAGTTAAAATTTGTCTCCAAGTAATTTCTACTCATTGGACTTACTTCTGTCCTCTAGGGCAGAGAAGAACAGGTCTGTCCCCTCTTTCAAACGACAATCTTTAAAATTTCACCAAAAGGAATATTAACTGTCATTTTTTTCACTTGGTTTTCCCAATTGCTTCTACTGATATTTATATGACTTAGTGTCTAGTCTGTTCATCATCCTAGTCTGCTTTTCTGTGTGAGTTCTAAGTTTTTCTATCTGTCCTTAGTACTTAACAGCATTTGTCCTTCGAAATTTTCTGGCCAAAATCACAATGTACTCTGGGCATACTGGGAAGGAAGGAAGAAAATAAACATTTTTTAAGCACTTACTATGTGCTGGGCACTTTATTAACAACAACACTGGGAGGTAAGTGTTATGAATATCCATCTTTTAGTTAAGGAAACTGAGGCTGAGAGGGATTAATGGACTTACTCAGGGTCACACAGCTAAGAAGTATCTGAGGTCACATTTGAACTCAGGTTTTCCTGATGCCAGGCCCATGCTTTATCCACTGTACTACTTAGCTGCCACAACATAGACACTTGAAGGATGATGATGTGACCTCATCTGGCCTGATTATACACAGAAACATTTGTAGGTAGCAGAAGGGTACAATAAGACAGATTGGGCCAAGAATTATTATCTTTAAGCAATATAATTCAGCAAAATTTTTATTCAAGAAGGGAGAACTACTTTTCCAGCATCTAACTATTGAGAGTTTTCTTTCCTGGATCTCATTTTATTTTAAAATATAAAATTCTTGCTTTTCTAATATAGTTACTTCAGAAATTCATCCAAAACTGCAATGTCAAGCACTAATGTGGCTCAAGGGAATGGGCTGAGAGAAGCATTGGGTAGTCAGCTAATTAACTAGTTACATATTAGTTGCACTGACTAATTGCCCCAAATCAATTAGCCAATTGGAAAAATCAATGATATCTTCAAAGGAGGCACAAGGGAATAGCAGTGAATTTTTTTTCTTTTCAAATTACTAGAATCTTTTGCACAGGAAAGAAAATGCCAGCTAATGTGAAATTAAGTAAGTGTTGGTGTAATAACAAAGGAAGTTAAACTATTATTTTTCTCATCTGAAACAGGTTTTTTTCTTTTTTCCTTCCTTCCTTTCTTTTCTTTTTCTTTTCTTTTCTTTTTTTTTTTTTGGAACCACATCCTACTCTATAGGTCTAAAGTCTCAGTTTTACTTCATAGTCCCCATCTGACATTCCTAGAATTTCAACATGACTTCATGGGGTGACCCATTCACAAGACATAGAATGCCCACTTTTCTTACATTCATATGGAGTTTTAAGATTTGTAGAATGTTTTGCTGACAAGAGGTCTGTGAGGTAGTTGTAGTACTTGTCACTATCATTATTTTATGGATGAGTAAGATGAGATTCATGGGTTTTAAATGACTTGCCCAAGGTCACAGAAATTGTAATTATCACATAATCTCCTATTTAGAAGTCATTCCAGATGTCTCTCCAGGTCCAAGTCATATGTAAATAAACTTTTCCACTACAATGTTTCTGACAAGTAGTTAACTATCCAGCTTTTGATTGAAGACTTCTGTAGGAAGCCAACACTTTCCAAGGCAATCCGTACTTTGGGTTAACTAAAATTGTTAAGACTTTATTTACATCATGCCCAAATCTAGCTCTCTGCAATTTCAATCCATGCTACTTTGAGTTCTGCCCTCTACAGGCAATTAGAAAAATTCTAACCCTTTCTACATATGAAAACCTTTCAAATGCTCAAAGACAGCCATAATCCTCCTCACCTCTAGCCACCATCAATTGTGTGTTATATTACTAAGGGTGAATATTCACAGTTCCTTCAAGTGTACTTACAATGTTCTGATGTAAAGGCCAACCTGATTTCCTTTATCTGGAAACTTGGGAATTCCAAGATTTAATATCAAATGACAGTTATGGCTGCAAGAGGGACAGTCTAGTATATACATTGAGGGGAGGACAGATAACATACCATAACCTTCCTCTTGAATCCATGTGTTGGAGTAAATAATATGAATAACTAACATCAGCTAGGAGGACTCAAAGCCATTGCTGTTTCCATTTCCATGTAGAAAACCCTCAGTGATTTGGAGAGGATGACACATACAGCTTCCTTTTCACATACTCTGTGTTACAACTGGACTGTATCTTAGGAACTCCTCAGCCTTGTCTACTCCGTTCCTGACTCCAGGAAGCAGTGGAGTAGAAGATTTGGAGTGCTTTTGTTAGAATGACTGGGCTTGAGTTTGAACCATGGCTACACCATTTATTACTCATGGGATGTTGGACAAGTCATCTAATCTCTGTGGGACTTCATTTCCTCATTTGTAAAATTTGGGAGTTGCTTCCATCTCTGCATCTATCGACTTTTGACTGTTTAATATGTGAGAAAGTGAGAGAATAATGATGGGGAAGGGAGAGAGAAAAGCAGGAGAGATATAAGGAGTTTCAGTCTGATTACTGTCCCAGGACAGGAGGTGAAAAACCATCTGTGTATTTTTTTGGGGGGTGTATTATGAGTGATAAGAATACAGTCTTATGTTTTGGGGCCTGCAAGGCATAGTGGAGCATTTGAGTTTATAATCATTCAGTAACCAATGAAAACAACTTAGGTCTGGAGTATATTTCTAAACCTGAGTTTAATAAGTGGAGGGAGGTGGAAAATAGTCTGTGGAAACATGGTCCAGAAGGTGATTTTCCAAGTGAGGAGAATGGAGATGCACAGTAGCAAAGCAGCTGACAAGATGTCCAGGATAGATGGCATGGCCCATGGTATGGGGTTGGCTAGCTAGAGTGCCTGAGATAAACTGACACCTGAACTCAGGACTCATTGAATTCTAGCTTGATGTTCATTCCTTTATACCACCCTACCTTCTATTATGGTGATGTTGAAAGAAATAAATATTAAAAATGAAAGGCCAGACTTCAATATTACATTCATTCTTCTCTTAGATATGAGAGTCCTTGACCATTGGGAGGTGAGTCTGCCAATCAACACAGCAATTTTGCTTCACTTTTACTTCTACCTTATAAGAGTCCTTATGATTCCTCAGGGTATGGTAGGAATCATTAACATTTTCTTTAAAAGTTCAGTCTAGTACCTATTAACTCTGGCCTTCTCACCTTAGGTGAAATGTCAAGGACCATTTCACAGAAGCTTGAAGTTTAAGTCACAGGGATAAAAACAAGAGATAAAGATGAAAATTGAAACAAAGTCTTCAGTCATTGCTCTGAGTGGAAATAAATGAACTTTTATTAAGTTTTCCCACAGGCTCTAATTGGACACTAGGATATTGAGTTCCTCCTTAGGGGCTACATTTTCAGAATTCAACATGTCTAAAGATCAGTCCTTCTGTTCAAGCAGCAGAGGTTCCAGGAGAATCCCCAGGAAATACATTCTTATAAATTTCCCAGTCAAATGTTAATAACATTGGAAGTCTTGGTTATAGCTTACATGCTTTCTTAAATCAACACTCCTTTGATTTGATCCTCCCTGACAAGGGAAAGGAGAAAGAAAAGTATATGAACATTCTTGGCAACTCAGATATCTTCATATATAAGATGGAATGGTCACTTGCTTGACTGATTGATTGCTAGGATGATAAAATCTAGGATTCAAGATGTGGAAGTCATCAAGTTAAGTAACCTAGTCTAACTCTTGTCTAAAGAGTAAAGATAGTATCTGTACTTTAAGACTTGCTGGAGAACAGATTGGTTTTTTTTGGGGGGGTGGGGAGATTTTTCAGTGCTATATAAATGGAAGTCATCACCTTCCCCCACCATTATTATCATCATCATTATCAATATCATCATCGTGATCATATTGCTCACATTAAGCAAATTCTACACACAGAAAGATAAGGCATCTTCCTATAATGATAGGAGTTACATTGTGTCCTAGATAGTGCAATAAACTTGCAATTAAGAAAACCAGAGTTTGAATCATGACTCAGACACTTTACCAGATAACTTAATTCTTGTCAAATTACTTAAGTTTTCTGAGACTCAGTTTTCTTGCCCATAAAATGAGGATGATAATATGACCTGTCTTTCAGGATTGTTGTCAGGATCAAGTTACGCGTATGTGTCTATGTATATATAGATGTGTGTATGCACACACATCTATACATATATGCATACGTTATACATACAACATACATATATATAATACATTTATACACATGCAAACAAATGTACACATGCACATGCATGTACATGTTCATACATACAGAACATTTTAAACCTTAAAGTATTAAATAAGTATAAGCTATCTGTGATTATTTTAAAGAAAAAAAAAACAAAGAAGCAAACAAAAGATGCCTTGCCCAAAATGTCTTCTTCATTGGCATTCCTGAATGTTCCTGAAATGAACATTTTTGTACGGTCTGTTTTATACATGTTCATAGTGGTAGAAGTAGTAATAAAGTATAGATGTTACAAGAAAATAGATTTGACTGGCCATTAAGAGGAATTTTCTAATAATTGGAGCTGTCAAAAATGTAGATGTGAGTCCATCTATCACTGGAAATGTTCAATCAGAGGACAAATGACAAGAGGTTTTTGATAGGGAGGTTGAGAAGGCATAGATCAGTAATAGTGGGCACTTACCAGAAAGGTACACCTATGTGAGATAGCAAAGAAATCCCCAAGATTCCTGACCCTTTCCTAACATGTTGACACATTGCTATAAGTCCTGGCATAAAAGTAATTTTCCAGATCTTTCAGTACCAGCTTCATAATATGGAAGGGATTCAGACTAGGGTTACAGAACCACATTGCCTCCTTTAAAACTCCTATTACTAACTTCTATTACTAACTGCCGGGCCTGATTACAGATGTCGCATTTCTACCCAATGCTACTGCCTTAATGCTCCAAGCAGAACAAACAGGCAAACAAAAATCTCTCTCTAATGTGACTACCCTTCAAATACTTGAAGAAATGTTTTAGTTCCCCTAGTTGCAATTCCAAGTCCTAAAATAAATATTTGAATAATTAACTTATCAATTTATTTTTGGTGATGATGATGATGATGATGATGATGGTTTATATACTTTGAGAATAAAATGTTGCCTTTTCCAAAATCAAAATTCTAACTTACCAGACTTTTTTTTTCTCTTAGGGAGTCAGAAGCCACATATTCTAGCCCTGGCTGGGGAAATTATAATGGCTTGCATATTTGGTTTTCTTTGGGATTTAGATCTGTGACTTCATAAGGTACAAGGAGTTCCCTATATAGAGAATCCCTTCACCAATATATGTTGCCAACTGTAATTTGAGTTTTAGGGAGTTCCTTGGCACACTGAGAAGTTAATTGTAATACCTGAATATAAACGTTAGTAGGTGCCAACAGCACAATTTGAACTCAATTCTTCCCACTCTGTAACTAGCCTATTAGCTAATAAGATAGCTACTAAGATACACCATATATTTGAGGCACACACTTATGTTGCAAATTTCTTCCTACAGGGACCACTTTTTTTTATTTTGTCTTTCTAGCATCTAATATAAACCTTATACTTGTATTTCCTACATAAATACAGGTTTTGGTTGTTAGTTGGTAATGACCCCCTCTTTGCATCCAAGTATCCTCAGCTGTAGAATAAAAAGATTGAACCAGTCCATCTCTCAAGTCCCTTCTACTCTAACATTCTATTTCAGAGTTGGTGTGGAAATAGGGGATTGGGAACAGGAGAAGACTAGAAGATATCTGTTCAGATTCTGGTTCTATGGTTTATTTGACGTTGGGTAAATTACTCCTCCACTCTCAGGGTCAGTTCCCTTAATGTAAAAGAGGGGAGTTGGATTTAATGAATTCTCAAGCCCCTTCTGACCTTAAACCCTATGACCCCTATATTCTAATTCTCTTTCCAGGTTTCACATTCTATTTCATATTTTAATATTCTATGCTTTAATGGTCTTTCCAGCCAAATATTCTTTGATCCTATATATCATCTGCACCCCCTCCAAGTTAAGGACAATATAAATATTGAACATTTCTATTCTTATTACAAATTAGATCTTTCAGAATATTATCCAGAATACTTCATTTAACAGCAATTACAACTTTCATAACTTTGCATTAGATAATGCATTAATGTATTGTACAATAAATGTTCTTTTATGATCTGCAAATAAAATATCCCTTAGGGTTCCATGATAATGGTTAGAATTGGAATTACTGCCACCATGAAAAACAGTATGGTTTCCAAATTCTTGATTTGTGGATTGATCAGCCATTTGGTCAGTGCTAACTTTGGTTGTTGTGGGCTTAGTTGTCAAAAGTCCTGTCCTTGCTAAACTCTTTAAGAATACATATTGTTCAGTATGTTTAAAAATATTCCACTCACACCTGTTTGAGATCAAAATAGAAATCTCTTCTCAAATGCACTAGTAAAATGTTGAAGGCTATTAATCAAGGACGAACTTTATCATCTTCATTAAGAATGCACATCTGTGCTATTGAATTCAGGTGGATAGACAGTCTACAATTTCCAAGAGCTCACAGTTGTAGCCACAAATTCTTCTTCATTCCACCATTTCCCTGATGGAAAGTGCCCTTCATCTTGAGGGAAGACTAGGAAAGGGAGTATGGATGCAGTGGTGCAAATCCATCATCACCACTGTATGAAATGCTAACTTACACTAACTAGTCAGCAATACTGCCTTCCTTATCTGAAGAAAAGCACCTTAAAAAGAGTTACAGATATTTGCTTTAGATCTTGGTGCCAACCTCCAAATCTAAGGAATAGGCCAAAATGAAAAGAAAAAAGCATACCATCATTATTCCAAAATGTCTCTTATAAAACCACAGAATCTCATAGTTAGAAGGCATCTCAGTGGTCATGCAGTCTAAAGCCTTCCTGAACAAAAATCCCCTCTGCCAATATATTTAAGTGATCATCTATCCTTTGCTGAAACACTTCTAACAAAGGAGAGTGTACCATTTCTGGAGGCAGCATTCATTCCATTTTTTTTTCACAATTCCAATGATTAGCAGATGTTTCTATATGTAAAGTCTACAATTTCTTTGTAGTTCTCCACTAACTGTTTTTAGTTCTGCCTTCAGAGTCAGAACCCTTTTTCTATAGATAGCTCTTTAAAATAAAGATTGCAAAATGACCCTTTAAATCTTCTAATCTCTTCTCCTCTCTAAGCATGCTCAGTTCCTTAATTCTGTTTTCATGTGGTATAAATTTGGGGCTTTTCATCATCACAGGTTCCCTTCTCA